>NW_006783890.1:860515-933671 GCF_000442215.2 Lipotes vexillifer
GCAGGAATTTTATTTTACTTTTTCGGATTCAGAAAAACTTTACTGAAAATGTCACTTGTTCGTTAAAGATAGATGTTTTTTAAAATTCACCAATCTGTTTTTTACTTCTTGTCTTTCTCCCCTTTTCTTTACTTTCCTTTTATTTTCTGTTTTTCTTTTCCCCCCTTTGGTTTTTGTTTTCTTTTAACCTTCCCAATGTAGAAATGCGCATGTTCGGTATTGGTGATATTATTTCTCAAATTTAAATGGGATAAAGATTGCTTCCCAAGGTGCAGTGGATTATAGCAGAGTGATGCAAATTGCTGTTTCTTAGAAACGACTTGGTATAAGTCTCTGAGGTACGTATTTAGATAAAGAGAGGGAGCATTGAGTTGTGTCTACTAGTGATTTATTCATCCAACATTATTGGCCACTTGCCATTACCACTACAAAGTAACATGGCAACATACATTGACATCAGTGCCCTACTTTAATTTGCTTACCACTTGGTAACAATTTACGAGACTATCTTTACCATGAAATAAATGAAATCGGGGTGATTTGTAGTTCACTTCATAATTGGAATCTTGCCTTTCTAAAAATGGTAATTATTACATTACAGTATTGATTTCTCAACACACAGCTATTCAATATGCTGCAGCTTTAATCACCATTGTTTCAGAGCTCCCAGAGCTCAACTGTGCATTTATTTACCAACTGCGTTTGCGTACCTATGCCTTTCCTTCACTCAGGTGGACCTGGGGCGTGTGCCTGGGCATGAAGAGCCAGCAAGAATAGGAGGGATATAATGGGTCCACATGGATAAATTAAACAGCTTAGTGAACTGTCTTCTTTTGCCCAGGAGGTGCTTCTTCTTAAGATGCTGTGGTTATAAGCTCTTGGCCATCTTAATTGCCGATTATTTAAGGATCACTTTATCAATTCCGTAAGTCTTAGCGTTTAAGTTATTGTTTGATAGGCTGAACTGTCTTTGGGTCTACAGCTCCCTGAGAAAATTCCACACCAAATCATGAATGTGTCCTGTTATTAGAGAACTTGGCAAGGAGTCTTTTCTGTTGACAGACCTCTCTCAGCCCTGCTCGTTCTCAGCCAAACAAAATCCGACCACAGCCATACTGACTTCAGAAATTGAACTAGATGAACACTAACTACTGTTTTCCCAGAGCTAGCCCAGAGAAAGCAATAGTCTCTCTCTTTCCACTTCTCCATATCCAACCAACTGTTTTCACCCTAATTGTATACTTTTAACTTTTCCAGATGGGAAAATAATTTATTTTTTCTAAACAGTGGCTGCAAAACAAAGAAGTCCCTGAAACAGAACAGGTAGAATGTTACCCAGAAAGAGTTTTCCCAGCTTCTTGAAAGCATTTGGAAATGTGTCAGTAGAATCTTCACACACTCTCTCTCCTCTGTCTCCCTCTTTCTCCCCCTCTCCTCTGCCACTCCTTTTCTCTCTCTTTTTCTCTCTTTGTGTGTGTGTGTGGGGGGGGCACACTACTGGCTCACAGTGGGCAGGTTCATCTCAGTGGAACAACAAGAGAAAAAAGCAGGGAGGGATCTTGGTAAAAGAGATTTCTAAGTCATCATGCTTATCTTGAAGAGGGTTTTTACTAGAGCTCTGGTTTTCATATCTGCCCCTTTTGGCATATGTTGGTACCATACAGTGATCAGCATGTATTTGATCAGCCTCTGTACATCCTTTCTTAAAACTCATTTAGAATTCCTGCACTCTCAGCTCAGGAAATATTAATTTCTATTGACTGACAGAATGAAATGAAAGATCCTTTGCACTTTGCCAGGATTGACCAGTCAAAGGCGCTGCCTGTAAATTACATA
Source organism: Lipotes vexillifer (assembly GCF_000442215.2). NCBI lineage: Eukaryota > Metazoa > Chordata > Mammalia > Artiodactyla > Lipotidae > Lipotes > Lipotes vexillifer. Next base: position 862,352 of record NW_006783890.1, read on the forward strand.
GTAACCTCTGGACAGTCTCCTTGGCAGCCAGAGGTATTGTACGGAATCAAAAACTCCTGTCTGATCTCATTAACAATGATTTTATAAGCACCCATCTGAGAACTTCAGGTGTAACTAAAGCAAGCCCCGTATTTGCTTGTTAATAGCCTTATCTGCTTAAAAGTAATTTAGATAATTGTCAAGAAAATGGTTGGCACTATTTAGAAATTCTTCTGGTCTTGGCCCTTTTTCCTTAATAGCGCTGACAAATGCTATTTGCTTTCAGCGTGTGAGTGTCCTACATGAATTCCTTACATAGGAAATCTGTCCTTCTGTCTACTCTCTTCCTTTTATTTGGGGGCTGCTTTCCTTTTGTCTTGGTTTACGTGAAAGAATAAGTTGCTTAGAAGAGTGAGCCCAATGGCAAAAGCAACAAATTTTAATGCTGAAGACTTGGAGAGACTCCAGAGGGCGCAGTGAAAATGATTAAACTGAAGGCTGGCAAGTAGGACCTCTGAAAAAGGTTAAAGGGATTGGCATTATTTAATCTAGAAAGAGAAGACAAAGGTATAACTCAATAACTCTCAGGGAGTGAAGGCTTATTATGTGAAGAATGGTGACCAAATGTTCTTGCTTCTGGCACCCAGAATAAGAGGAAATGGAGATGCATTGATTCTCAAGGAATTAGAAGCACACACACAAATTACTCAGCGAACTGAGAAGTGAGTGTGGCAGTTGCCAATAGTGTGGGGAGGCCCTCTCTCAGATCTTTCAGAACACAGGAGGTCTCATCTCTCAGGTAGATTGAAATCGTCAGTTCCTTGAAAACAGGAACGGAGTATCTGTTATTTCTGATGGTCCAGGCCTAATACTGTGTCTTGCAAATATTAAAAACTCAGTATGTGTTTGCTTAACTGAATGAAATAGTATGAACCAGCTAGTTATATACTGGAAGCAAAATTATTTTCTGAACTTAGAGATCCGGCCTTACATATATATCAGGCCTAGCCCTAGTAATACAGAAATATTTGACCCATTGAGGAAGTTGGAAGTTGAAAAGCCAATGGGTTTAGAATGACGAGTGTACTGAGAAGTGACTGGGAAAACTGGTGTTCTGGAGCTGAGGGCTCCTGTTGGCTTGAGAGAGCCATTATTGAATATTCAGGAGTTTTATAACCTTGTTGATATTACTTTGGTAGCTTGAAAGTAACATTTCGGAAGTATTTATGCCACTAAAATCAGCAAATGCTACAAATCAGGATTTTAACTGCCCCTCTCCCCACCTGAGAGCCAAATGATATAATCATTTATATCACTGGGTTAGGGCTCAGGATTCAGGGCATTACTGGGAATGTTAAAGATTTTGCTCCTCATTCTAAAAGCAATGGGAAGCCAATGAAGTATTTAGGTAGGGGTTCGTGTGTGTGTGTGTGTGCGCACACATAACATCTGTGTATATGCAGGCACGTCGATAATCATGAAGTAAAGACTGATTCCATAAACTGCACCAGGGTCGCCATGTGATTGGTCCACAATGCACCCATCTTTGGACTGTCCATGATGTCTCAATGGAGGTAGGACCCTTGAGATTGCAGACAAAGAGTAGAACCCTCACAGGCCCTGGCCACTGTGTGATTCCTCTCTCCTTTTCTCTGAGGCATTAAAAGTATCTGCTAAAATGCTGGGTTAATATTAAATTAGCATCAGAAATTAACACATCGGCTTGAATTAACTGATCAGATTACCCCTTATAGAAAGTAAGGTCCTAAGGGAAAAAGCACCAGGAAACGTGCAGTTGCATCTGGGAAAAGGCAAAGGGTTGTTGGGGGGGAGCAGGTAATTGCTAGGAAGACAGTTTAGCTGGAGTCTCTTAGGGGACCAGGGTCACTTTTTATCTGATGGAGATACTGGGCTGTTTGGGGAATTGGAGGATCCTATCAGTCAAGCAACAAACCAGTCCTGGATAAGTCAAGCATAAAAGCACTAATTAAAGTTGTATGTAGAGAATATCCAGAATAGCCCAAGGAACCACGCCTGGAGTTAAGACAATCAGGAACAAGGGCCGATATCATGCCACAGATATGACCCAGTGAAGACACACCTTGGGTGCAGATATAGCAGCCTGCTCCGTCGATATTCCCAACCCAGGACCCTGGATGCTGCTACGAGGGCCATCAGCAGAGCCAGCTCCCTGACCAGAGTCTTCCCAGGATGAGGATTGTGTAGTTCTTCTGGAAGTCACTAGCTTTCAGTGGGAAGTGTGCAGCAGGTGAGCCTGGGGGACAGAGCCCAGTCAAATTCCTGCACCCTAGATGCAAGGGAGGCTGGGATGTGGGTACCTGGCATTTGCAGCTTCTCTAGGGAGAGAGAGACTTGCTTCATACATAGAGGATTCCCCAGTCACAGGAAGGAGGCCCTTGTGCATTTCGGATGCTAAGATGGATGGGGAAAGGGGTCAATGAGGGAAGATTTCATCTGCTTCAAATTTTTTTCTCTGGGGCTGACTGCCAGTGTGCTTGTTTAGCAATCAGGTAAGAAATATTCAGAAAGAGACCACTCTAAGCATGAGTGACACAGCTGTTAAGACAGGGCTCCTGCCTTTGGGGAGTTGGCATTCTAGTGGGGTGAATCAGACAAACAGTAGAAAAGCACACAGGACATTTCAAGTCATTCTGAGCTATGAAGAAAATAAACAAGACAGTGTAGTTGAGGGCCTAGACCCAGGGAGGGAACATTCGTTAGAGTTTACAGAACATGTTACTATATGTTTTCTTGTTTCATATTCACCGTAATGCTGTAAGGTGTCATCATGAATCCCATTGCATACATGAGGAAAGTAAAGCTCAGAGAGGTTAAGGGACTTGTTAAAAGGCAGAGAGCTAGATAATGGGAGAGCTTAAATACCACTTAATACTACTTTCCTTGAGGAGAGGTTTTTTTATGTGTCCTATCACTCCAAATGTCAGCCAGAATGGTACCTTTTCCTGTTCCTGACTCCCCAGCTTGCTCTTGTAGGAAGCTCAGATGAGATCCAGATCCAGTTGGCAACAATGGGTTCAGTGAACACCTTGGGAGTTCTTTTTAAGAATTTTCATGCACGACCTTATTTCCTCCTCACGTGAGCTACTATTTCCTGTGTATTATAGGTCAGACAATGAGACACGGAAGTATCAATGACTTTCTCAAAGTCACACAGCTAGTGAGTGATTGAGCTGCGACCCAGAGCCATTTTTCTAGGCTCCGTCCCAGAAGTCAATCTTCCTGTGAGTAGGAGCTACTTTTCATTTCCTGCAAGGTTTTTTTTTGTTTGTTTGTTTTTGTTTTTTTTCCCGGTACGCAGGCCTTTCACTGTTGTGGCCTCTCCCGTTGTGGAGCACAGGCTCTGGACGCGCAGACTCAGCGGCCATGGCTCACGGGGCCAGCCGCTCCATGGCACGTGGGATCTTCCTGGACCTGGACACGAGTCCGTGTCCCCTGCATCGGCAGGTGGACTCTCAACCACTGCGCCACCAGGGAAGTCCTTCCTGCAAGTTATAATAGCACCTGGGATGGTATGGGATGGATTAGAGGGAAAAGGTTAGGATGTTTAAATTCCTGTTTAACTCTGTGTGTGTGTATGTGTGTGTGGGCATGCACACATGTGTAAGTAAAGGGAAGGTCTGGCTACACAGTCCCTGTGGGGCAGAGAACTGAGCCCCTCCAGCAGCATTATTCAGCCTCTTCTCCATAAGTGCAAAGCAGGAATTGCTCCCAAGAAGCAGATGTAGCTGAGAAAAAGTGTGGCTCTTGCAATCGTCTGCAAAGGCCACCAGGCTGGCGCTGAGATCTCTCAGTAGGAGATGCCCTGTTCTTGTTGCCCCAAATCTCCTTTACAGCCAAGCCTCCTCCTTCCCAGAGACTTGGAAAGCCAGGCTGGTCATGACCATTTTATAGGCACTTCTGGATTATAAACTGGTATATGGCATCCCTGAAAACCCTCCTTCTGAAAACAATTTCATATTGCCTGACAGGCCTTTTTTGAGTATTGCAGTTTCTGGCCTTGATTTGAAAATTCATTATTGATGCTTGGTGTCTTTTAGAAATTGGCTGTAAACGATCTTCCTGCTGCATAAATGAGGCAGATTCCTATTGTGTTAGGCTATAAACATCCTATATTTATTCGGCAGGGCATCTAAATCATTGTTTCAGCAAATAGGAGGCTTGTAGGCATCAGTCTGAGATTGAATTGGATCGGATTATGTTCATCCTTTTAACTGATTTTAATTCTCTGCTTCAGGAAGTCTGACAGATGTTATTGTGCTACCAAAAAGCAAGTAGGCTTCCGATCAGGTGAACCCATTTCCGACTATTAAAATCTTGGAGAAAATGTTTCTAGCAACAAGTAATTAGAGCTGATTGCAGTGAAAATTGAACGAAGTGACTGAAACCTCCCCAGTAGCACATTCCAGTTGGCCTAGTTAGGCCAGAGAGCAGAGATGAGATTCAGGTTGCTAATGGGAGCTTGCAGACTGGAGAATGGGGTGCTGCTCTCTACCTGCTTCTAGACCCTCATCCCTACGTTACTTTCCAACTGTTTTATTAAATCTGAGAACACAAAGCTTCCTCGGACTAAGGTGGCAAGTCAGGAAGGATTGTTTTCTCAAAGGCTGCCTGTTAATCGTTTTATTTGAAAATTCAGTACTGCTAAACTCCCACACGAATTTCAGTGTGAGGGCTCTGGAGAGTTTTTTGGCCCTTAAGTATGTAAGATTTATAGCGTGGTGCTCCTATTAAGCAAAGTCCGAAGACTGGAGCAGAGAGGGGAAGGACACAGTCAGGCTACACAAAGGAGGTAAAGGTTGGCTGCTTTTTTCCTAATTCCAGGCAAATCAGCAGCTGTGAGAATCCGGCATCATTCACAGTCTGCATTAGCTGGCCCTGTATGTCCAGTCTCACCTTCACAAGGATGTGTGTGGTCAGAAAATGGCTTGGTTTGCTGTTGTATAAAACACTATCTGGTTAGTTTTTGCTTCAAATGATGAAATAGTCTCAGCCCAATTTTCCAACCTTAAACCAGATGACCTCCCCTTGTTAGAGCTTTCGGTGTTTTTCATGTTTCTTCTCAGCAATCCTAAAGGTAGGAAGAGCTGAGGGCACCCATTTTACAGCTGAGGGCACTGAGTTTCAAACAGAGAGGAGGTGAGGTGATTTACTACTTATTTCCCAGGTGAGGCACTTTATTTCGAGGTGAGCAGATAGAACTCTGGAGTCATACTGTCTACATTTCAGTCCTCCTCCTGCCATTTCCTGGAGGTATCATCTCAGAGTCCTCAGCCATAAAGTGGGAATAATATTAAAATAATAAGAGTATTTACCTTATGGAGATTTTGAAGAAGCAAATGAATTAACATATGTAAAGTACTTAGAACAATGCCTATCATGAACTAACAATAAATGTTAGTTGTTGCTATTTATCGTTCTCATTATTATTACTACTTGAGTTACCATCTGTGCTACTTTGGGTAGCTTATGGATTCCAGGACCTTTGATTCCTAGTCTGTGTTTCTTTTTTTAATTTTAAAATATCAGTGAAGAAATTAATATGGTTAATGTCAACCAGTATTTTTTGCAAAGTGAGTGGATGTACAACAAAAAAATCATTCCTATGTGGATTTTCCCCAGCTTTGTTTACTATTTACCAGGAAGCCAGACAGTTGAAGAGAACAGCTGAATAGAGAAAGCATGACTGGGGAGAGTTAAGGGGAGATATATTAGTCTGAACCAGTTGTTGACTGTGGAAGAATTCATTAGGAAAATTGATTTAAAATGATTTGCTTGGATGGTACAGACAACTGGTTTCATTTATTGGAAAGAAAGAGCCCAGATATGGTGGGAGAATGTCTAAGGTAAAGGCTAACAAAGAGATTGCAAGCTAATTTATTTATTTATTTATCTATCTATTTTAAAATATTTTTTGTTAAATTTTTTTATTTTTGGCTGCGTTGGGTCTTCGTTGCTGCGCGGGCTTTCTCTAGTTGTGGCGAGAGGGAGCTACTCTTCGTTGTGGTGCGCGGCTTCTCACTGCGGTGGCTTCTCTTGTTGCGGAGCACGGGCTCTAGGTGCGCCAGCTTCAGCAGTTGTAGCACGTGGGCTCAGTAGTTGTGGCGCTTGGGCTCTAGAGTGCAGGCTCAGTAGTGGTGGTGCACGGGCTTTGTTGCTCCACGGCATGTGGGGTCTTCCTGGACCAGGGATGGAACCCACGTCCCCTGCATTGGCAGGCAGATTCTTAACCACTGTGCCACCAGGGAAGTCCCTGCAAGCTAATTTAAAGAGAGAGTAGGCAATGATAGCTATCTATGGATTGATCAATTTATCTTCTTATCTATCTAAAGGTTTCTGCTTTTTTATAGCATTTTCTTAGTGCTTAAAAAAAGGATAATGTGTAAATGTCCCCCAATAACAGAAATAATGAATGAATTATGGTACTCCACTTCATAGACTCTTCTGTATCCCTGAAAAAGAATGAACTATAACCTCTAGCTGACTTGCAGGGATTTTCATGAATTATTATTGAACGAGAAAAGAATTATGCAGAGAAGTGGGTATAATATCCTGTTTTAATAAAACAAATATAGACACACTTCTGTGTGTACATTTGTATAGAATTATATGAGGATGGAGGAAAAATAAAGAAGCACAAATACTAAGTTGTTAACGAGGATTATCTTGCTGGAGGAGGGGGTTGCTGATGGGGGAGGAGATGGGGATAGGACAAGTAGCAGGAGGAAAACAAGTGCATCATGAAATATTTGGTTCTATGTATAAAAATAAAGAGAAGTTTTAGACTGACATGCATTTTAAAATCAATGTTTACATTTAATGCTGTAATTGTTCCTTTTTTCCTTAAAATCTGTTAAATCGATAATGTGTCTGACAATCAGGTACATCTTAAAACTGAGAAAATGTAGTGAAAGTCATAGAAGTGGGCAGACCATGAAGAGCCCTCAGTGCCCCAGTTTTCTTGACTCTAAAGTTCTATGGCACTGCTGTCCACGGTAGCAGCCACTAGCCATGTATGCCTATAGAGCACTTGAGATATGGCTAGTCCAAAATGAGATGCTCTGTAAATGTCAAAAACAGACATCAGACTTCAAGGAATTAGTAAGTCTTAGAACGTAAGAGAGAAGGAGTAAAATCACTCATTAATATTTTTTATATAAAGTATGTGTTGGGTGACAATATTTTGGATATATTGGGTTAAATAAAATGTATCAATAAAATTAATTTCATCTTTTTACTTTCTAATGTGGCTAATATAGAAAATTGAATTTTAGAAAATTTACATAAATTTGAAACTAAGTTTAGAGAACTTAAAACTCAGTGTACGTCTCACATGATATTTCTATGGGACAGTACTGGCCCTAAGGAATTACAAAAGGATGAAGAGGTGTTAGGAATGGCCAAGAGGAAACTAATTTTTACATAATTTGGGAGGAAGGAATGCTAGGTATTGTGGAAAAGGGCATAACTTTAAGACAGGGGTTCTCAAAACACGTGCCCTTGATCAATAGTATCACTGAGAATATCTTTGAAATGCAAATTCTCGAGCCCCACCAGACACTTACTGAACAGAAACTGTGGATATGGGGTCCAAGATCTGTGTCTGTGTTTCAGTAAACATTCTAGGTGATTTTGATGCAGGCTAAAATTTGCTTTAGGATAAGACAGAGCTTGGATAAAAGCTGTGGAAGATAGTGTGGTTAGTCTGAGTTTTCGAAGATGCCTCAACATAGACTAAGCTTATCCCAATGGCAGTGAATTCAGCATGCTACATAGGCTTTTAGCACTGGGTCATTCCTGAGAAGAAACTCTGAGCAAGAAAATGGTGGTTAAATGCTTCAATTACTTTCAAGTTTCAGCATCGGCCTCTGAGCCGTCATTATTGTGTTTCTTTGATAAGTGTGATTTTTATCCACACAGTAGCTTTGCGAATCAGAGTCATGTGTGAAACTTGGCATTTGAAACCATTTTGGATGCTTTAATGACCTCACTTTCCAAAACCAAGTTGGTTATCACTGGAAAGAAAATAATATATATTTATCTTTGGGATAGAAACAGGTTAGAAAAGATTGTACTACTCAGTTTTATCTAACTTTTATATAAAAGATAGAATTTCTTTAAGCAACAAACTTTCTATCTCTGACAGCGAATTTAGTATCATCTTTAAAACTGCCAACCTCATTGATGAAAAAATTGCAAACCTATTTTCATTTCCTTAAAATGCTTGAGTGAACGTACTAGAATGGAAGTAGCATCCTCACTGTTGGGGAGGGGCATGGGACGTGGGGTGTGCTTGTCAACAAAGTGGGTGCCGACACACACACACACGCACACACACACACACACACACTATCCACACAGCATACTTCATAACGGAGATGAAACAGAGAACTTTCCATTTTCATTTTCTATGTTCAAAGACACAAAATGTCTTGCAACCGAAAAAAAGAAAAAAAAAAGGTGATGAGCAGGTTATTTCATTAATGGGTCATATGGCCAAAGGTGTCCTATTGACATTTCCATGATTTTCATGGTCATGAATTATTAGACATGCCGTGGGTAAATTAAGAAACAAAATGACATTTTCTTTAATGTTCATCTAACAGTGCCTGTAGATAGCTAATAACTGTGGCACAGAAATGAGGACAAGATTAGTAAAATAAATGGTTCACAAATTGTATACTGAGTCTAGTCTAGGAATATTTCTAGTCTAGAAATATAACGTTTAGTAGGCGGGCATATTTCCTTCCTGTATGGTTGTGGCAAAAGTAGATACTGAATATAAAAGTGGGATAAAATTTGTAAAAAATAGTAAACATATTAAGGGGATTTAATTTGGTCTAGAAGTCAGAGAAGGGTGCCTTGAGGAGGTGATAATGAGAGGAAGGGGTCAAAAGAGCTACATGTGAACATCTCCTAAGCGCAACAAAAGCTTGACTCTTAGGGAAACATTTAAGGTACTGCAGAGTAGAGAGCCAGTGGAAGCAGGGACCAAGGATAAAAGCAGAGACATAAGTATGAGCAATTTCTTAGTATTTAAAAAAAACTATATTTGGAGTTTTAGATTGCTTCTAGAGGGCCATTGAAACCATGCCATCATCGGATTTACTTTTTTTTTTTTTTTTTTTTTTTTTGCGGTACGCGGGCCTCTCACTGTTGTGGCCTCTCCCGTTGCGGAGCACAGGCCCCGGACGCGCAGGCTCAGCGGCCATGGCTCACGGGCCCAGCCGCTCCGCGGCATGTGGGATCTTTGCGGACCGGGGCACGAACCCGCGTCCTCTGCATCGGCAGGCGGACTCTCAACCACTGCGCCACCAGGGAAGCCCAGATTTACTTTTTAACTAGATTATGCTGGCTTCAATGTAAGTAATGAGCTGGAGCAGGGGTGAGGGCCTTGTTGCAGAAAACAGACCGATTGAATCAGTTCTTACATTAGTCCAGGCAAAGGTAAGTGTGGCCTAGACTAGGGTGGTGGCCATGGGAATGGAGAGAAGTGAGTGGATGTGAGCAGTATTTAGATTGAATCAACATGATTTGGTGGTGGAGCGAACGTGTGGAATGAGGTAGAAGATGCTCCTCAAGCTCCTGATGCAAAGCAAGGATATGGGACACTGATGAAGGAGCAGGGTTTGGAGGAAAGAGAATGCAGTTAGTGTTAGAACATTGAGTTTATGCACACGAGTCATCTAGGTGGAGATGAATAGCAGAATAGAATTGACTGAGCTGCCAGGAAGAGTTGGGTGTCCCTGGCAAACGAGTGGTAATTGAAGCCAGGGGAGTGGATGAGGGGTCCCTGGAGCTTTTGGTGTAGGGCAAGAAGAAAGAGGGCCTAGGACAGCAGATGGGACAGTTGGAGCCAACTAAGGTGACTGAAATGAAGTCTCCAAAGGGGAAGGAGAAAAAATTAGCAGTACCTGGCGTCAGAAAAGCAAAGGAAGGGAAATGTTTTATGATAAGGGCAGTGACAGCAGTGTTGAATGCAGCTGAGATGGCAAATGAGATATGGGCTGAGAGAGGTTTATTGGTGACTCACAGGAGCACTTTCTGTGGAGTAGTAAAGGCAAAAGCCAGAAGGCTGAGGGAGGGGTGGACGTAAAGAAAGCCTGGTCAGTAGCTGAATAAGGCCAGAGTTGAGGGAAGATATTTAAGATGAGAGGGAGAGAAATATGTTTAAATGCTGGTGAGAGCCTCAGGGGGAAAGAAGAGTTGAATGTAAAAAGGTGGGATGTGGTGGGAAGATAATTGACAGAACAGAGTCCCTGAGAAAGCAGTAGGGCATGGGATACTGTGTTCTCAGTTGGGAGAGGGGGAACTTCTTGCATTCTAATAGGCAATAGGAAGCTACAGGAGTTTCTTTCTGATAATTTCTGTTTTCTCTGGGAAGTAGGAGGGATGCTAATCTGCTGAGAGTGAAGGGAGAAGATGAGGAAAAGAGAGGGTTGACATAGTCATTCCGGGAATGAAAAAGATAGCAGCCTGGTGAAGCATAATGGAATTGTCGAACAGCGTGAGGGTCCAGATGAGAATGCTGACTATAATTTGCAGTGGTACCCATTTGATTGCTCCTGTGATCTTCCCACTGGAGCCCAGCAATATTGTGGAAGAGTGTCCCAGGCAGAGAGCATCATTGAATAGCCTCGTGACCTTGGGCGAGTCACTTATTTTCCATTTCCTCATCTGTGAACTGGGAATAACAAGAGTACACATCTGATAGGGTTGTTGAGATTATTAAATGAGTTAATACACATAAGGTACCGAGAATACTTAGTAGATAGTGTACCCTGGATATTAAGTGGTTAGCTATTCTCCAGCTTTGGGGTTTTGACAGGCGTGAGATGGTAGGAGCAAAGGAATAGGAAGTATTAACAAGAGAGAGGTTGAAATTGTGGATGAGGAGTTAAACTGGAGAACAAGGGAAGTGAAGCCATAGATTTTGAAAATCACTAGATTGTTTTGTATTTACTGGAAGTCCTCCTGGTATGGATTCCTGGCCTAAAATTAGAATACGCTAGTTTTGCTGGCAGAATTGGAGTGTTAATGGAAAATGAATAACAGTTTCTGAGCTCTGTTATTCCAGCTCCCATTCTATACTTTGGCTTTGGTACCCAATTACGCAAGGAATTTGCATCAAAAAGATGTCGCCGTTTTGAGAACTTTAGCTTAAAGCAGATCCTGTGTGTGATACTTTACGTTCTGAATTCCTGTGAAATGGGAAAGTTCTTAAGAAACAAATTTATAAGAAGCAGTATTAAGGGAATCCCCTCAAGTTAAGGCAATTTTGTTTAAAAGCTGTAAATTTGCCAACTCTTCCTGTTCTTTTCCTTGAGGTCCACAATGAAATTTAAGCCAGAAAAACAACCAGTTTGGCCCAAGCTTGAATTGCTGCAGCATACCAGCGTCCAAAAGTGAAATTTAAAAGGAACTCTCTGCATCGCTGATGGGCCTAGACACTCACAGGTGTTATTTTGTCTCCGAGAATAGATTTTGTACGGTCACTCAGATCACACGCTGGGACCCTGGCCTTTAATCATAAACGTAAATGGACTTTAGACACCAACATTTATTTCCAGGTTGGAAAATGATTGAGGTTTTATAGGTAAAAATATTACTGACAAGCCTAGTGAGCTCTCTGAAAATAGTTTCGTGTGCTAACAAGCAAATAAATAAAATACAATTATAGACTAGGGCCAGCCCCCCCTAGGAGTCTAGAAATCTTGATTTTATTCTTGCCCGGGCAAATGATTTTTTCTTAATTTAGAGGAGGTGGGGAGGGTGGAGAGAAGAGAGATCAGGGTGGTCTATCTCAGGTGCAAGTACCACCATTCTTATCTCAAAAATACCCCTTAATCTGTTGCCTTCCCAGAAATTGCCAATGGACAGATGTCAGTTATTAAGGATAGTTTATTTATTCATTTATTCAAAAGCATTCACTGAAACCTTCCTATATGCCAGAAACTGTGCACATCCCTGGAGATACAGTGAGCACAAGACATATTCCCAAGAATATACCCCCTCAATGGGGTCTGCTCTAGCGGGAGTGAGGCAGGTACAAAGTTAGAAATAGGATTTTACAGGAGGATGTATGAGGGAACCTAATCAAGACAGAGGAAGAAGGAGGCTTTGTGGAGATGCAAAGACTGAGTGGATCATGAGGGGTGAATGGGAAAAATTTTGGTAAAAAGAATCAGGACGGTGTGGCGGTGAGTAGGGAAGTTAGTGGCATAAGCAAAGAAGGGGTTATGGCCCATTGGAAAAATGTAAGAAATGGTGTAGAGTTGGAGCTTAGGGTCCCAGGAGGAGAATAGGGAGCTGAAACTGGAAAAGAAAGGGCAGTGGCCAGGTTCTGGAAGACCTTGTAGGCTGTACTGAGTAGAATGGACTTTACTATCACAGCACTGTGGGGATGCTGAAGAATTTTTAAATGGTAGAGGGCTGTAACCACGCTTATGCTTCAGCCAGATTGCTCCTGCTGCTGTGTGAGGTGGGGTTGGAAGGCCCCCAGCCTGGTGGAAGCAAGAGCAGTAATTGCTCCAGGAAAGAAATGGGGAAGGTCCACACGGAACCAGTGGCTGTAGGAATGGAGAAGGGGGGGGCGCGATAAATTGGGGGTGATCCTAAAGGGAGAATTAATAGAATGTGGATGTAAGTGATACGGAAGAGAAAGGAAATAAGATGATGTCCATATTTTTTGCTCATGTACTGGCTAGCAGGTGGTATCTTCCACGGAAAGAAGAAATATAGGAACTGAGGCAAGTTTAGGTGGAAGGTGTCCAGAGTTCAGTTCTAGGCATATTGAGCTTCAACTGTCTTCAGCTTATAACAAGTGGAAAGCTTAGAGTAAGTAGTGGGATCTATGGCTTGAGATCTCATGGGAGATATCTGAACTGGAAGCACCAATTAATTTAGAAGTCTTCAGGATACAGATGGTGAATGAATACATGAAAGTGGCTTCTTAGGAAGAGAGAGAGTAAATAATGGGAAGATTACCACTGACAGAACCCCAAGGAACTAACATGTACGTCATGAGTAGAGGGATGGAGCTCTGAGGGTGGTGTGTGAATGGGTGGTTATAGAGATGGGAGTAAGACGGTATAACAGAAGTTAATGGGGAAGAGGATTTCAATAAGGAGTCAGTTCTGCTGGATGTGAAATAAAATAAGGGTTGGACATATCCATTAAATTTAGTATCCAGCAGGCCCTGGATGGCCTTGGCAAAAGCATTTCCACGTCATTGTGGGGATGAAGCCGGGTATCAGTGGGTTTAAGAGTGACGTGTGCGCAAAAATATGTACATTACACTTTCAGGAAGACTTGTTTTGAAAAGAAGGTGAAATGTAGGGCTAAGTGACCAGAGAGAGAACGTACTGGGCTGGAATTGAGTAATTCAGTCAACTTCTGAGTTTTGTTGTTGTTGCTGTTTTTAACATCAGGAGATGTGTCCATCTATGTGCTTAGAGGAAAAAGCCCCTAGTGAAGGGAAAATTGCAGGTTCGGAGAAGAGGAAGTTCTGGATGTTCTGGCAGGGATGAGTTCTAGGAGTTGTTCATCGAAGTACCATGATCTTAGGGCCAGCAGCAAAGGCATCAGCAGAGAGCGTGTTAGAAATGAGTAATGTCGGGCCCTACCCTAGATTTATGCAACCAGAATCCACCTTTTAACAAGAAAGAACATTCTCCTGAGATAAATAGGAAGATAAGGACAGATAAGTTTCTTGATGTTGGCCAAGAAGGGAGTTAAAATGATGTTAGGTCATTTTGCTGTGAGGGAGTGAAGTGATTTACTGAGAATAAGCAGGGGGCAGTGCATGTAGTAAAAGAGAGCCGGCTAGTGGGGTCTGAATGGGTAGCACTGAAAGTGACGGAGAAAGAAACCCTGAGCTTACTGTGCTCTGCATGTGAATGTTTGTGTGGATGTCTCCCACAGCCTAGGGCTGGTATAGGAGCGGGCAGACACTTAGGTTGTTGTAGGTTTGGAGTTTTAGCAAAAGTGGCAGTCAGCAAGAGAGAGGGTGAATGAATGAACCACAGGGTCTCTGTTGGAAAGCGAAGTCAATGAACATCAATGGGAGCTGACAGACTGGAAGGAAATGGGCGTCAATCATAGTTATTTATAGAAATGAGAACTATTACGCTGCCAGCCACAGGGGCCGCTCATCCAAAGAAAGCTCTTCCTTCTCACTGCAGAGTGTTTTTGTTTGTGTGTTTTACAAATAACACATCTAAAACACTCACTCTTCTCTCTCCCCTGGTCACCTATCGAACTAGAGTCTGAGGCTGCTCCAGGCACTGAAACTGCCCACTAAAATAGCATCCTCATTGTGATATCGACTATGGCTTCTCAGTTCTTTAAATGGGAATAAGAAGACTCGTAAGATCTGCCTGAGGGCTTCAAAAGATCAGAATGATATTCTTTGCTACCTTGAATGCCCTTTTTAAAATAACTATTTGCAAAACGTGTACAGGAAGTATGTTTTATGAATATGACACTGATTCTTCACCCAAATGTTTTTTCTTTAATTTTTTTTTTTTTTTTTTTGTGGTACGCGGGCCTCTCACTGTTGTGGCCTCTCCCGTTGCAGAGCAACAGGCTCCGGACGCGCAGGCTCAGCGGCCATGGCTCATGGGCCCAGCCGCTCCGCGGCATGTGGGATCTTCCCGGACCGGGGCACGAACCCATGTCCCCTGCATCGGCAGGCGGACTCTCAACCACTGCGCCACCAGGGAAGCCCTTTCTTTAATTTTTGAACCTCAAAGCACTTTGTTCTTCCCTTATGACACTATTTAACTATACAGTTGGCCCTTGAACAACACAGGTTTGGACTGTGCTGGTCCACTTATCTGTGGATTTTTTTTCAATAATAAATACTATTGTACTACACGATCCCTGGTTGGTTGAATACAGATACAGAGGAGCTGCCTACATGGGGGGATCAACTATAAAAGTTATCTGTGGCCTTCCCTGGTGGCGCAGTGATTGAGAGTCCGCCTGCCGATGCAGGGGACACGGGTTTGTGCCCAGGTCCGGGAGGATCCCACGTGCCGCGGAGCGGCTGGGCCCGTGAGCCATGGCCGCTGAGCCTGCGCGTCTGGAGCCTGTGCGTCTGGAGCCTGTGCTCCGCAACGGGAGAGGCCACAGCGGTGAGAGGCCCGCGTACCACAAAAACAAAAAGTTATTCGCGAATTTTTCACTACACAAAGGGTTGATGCCCCTAACCCTCACGTTGCTCAAGGTTCAACTGTGTGTGTGTGTGTCTCTCTGTATTTTTAACATAGCTCAGTAGTTTCATCCCTTCTAAGAGACTGTAAAATTGTGAATATCAGGAGCCGTCTTGCTAATTTTTGTTGCATTGCTAAGCAAAGAGAAGGTTTTCTAGCTGAATCACAGGGTTCAGGGGTAGGGTAGAGTATGCTAGAGAGAGGACTGGTAGAAGATTATGAAATGCCTTTTGTACCAAAATTAAATGTTTGTATTTTAACCTCGAAGATAGGCAGTCACTAAAAAGTAAAGTAGGGAAGTGATATGATGTGCATCTTCGGGAAGCTCACGCTGTCCAGTCCAGAGAGTGGAGTACTGAACAGAGGTGTGTAAGACGAGAGCAAGGACATGAGTTACAAAACCATCGTGTTCGTCCCGTTGAGAGACAAGGGTCTGAAATGAGGCATAACTTTAAATATGGACAGGAAAGCTTTCATATTACTACATTGTAGGATTTAATGACCTTGGAGTGGGGATGAGACAGGGGAAGAAGCCTGTAGCTCACTCTGGGTTTCTGGATTGGGTGACACAGGTAATGCCATTCACTGAGATGGGCAGAGAGAGAAACAGGTTCAGGGAAGAGGAAGGGGATGGTGCTGATACGTGGAAGGTGGGGAGTGATCAGTTTTAGAAATTCTAAACTACTTTCCTTATGGTAATAAACACTGGTTGAATACGCTAGAAGAAAAAATGAATATGAGACTGTTTTGAACTTTAAGGAAGAGCCAAGGTTGAAATGGAAACATGTTATTAAAAATGTTTGCATTGGGGCTTCCCTGGTGGCGCAGTGGTTGAGAATCTGCCTGCCAATGCAGGGGACACAGGTTCGAGCCCTGGTCTGGGAAGATCCCACATGCCATGGAGCAACTGGGCCCGTGAGCCACAATGACTGAGCCTGTGCGTCTGGAGCCTGTGCTCCGCAACAACAGAGGCTGCGATAGTGAGAGGCCTGCGCACCGCGATGAAGAGTGACCCCCACTTGCCACAACTAGAGAAAGCCCATGCACAGAAACGAAGACCCAACACGGCCATAAATAAATAAATAAATACATTTGGGGGAAAAAAAAAGTTATAAAAAATGTTTGCATTTATTTCCCCCAAGTGGAATTTGTAAACCACTCCTACTGCCAAGTCTGTGGTGGGGAAGCAAAACATCTGGTTGAAATTCCACTGACCTTTAGATACACCTGACTTTTCCTGCGATGCTCCTTTTCATTCCAAATGGTACAGCAGAGCCCTAGGGATTGTACTTCCTGGAACATTCCACCAATAAAGAGCATTTGTGCAGCACTTGCATTTCACATGCAGGCTTTTGAGCCAGTTTGGTTCTAAACACTGAACTGGGCACTTTTGAAATACTTGGGTATCTGAGTTTGTTACCTCTTCCCATCAGAAAGTTTGCAGAGTGATTGTGAAAGAGGTTAGGAAGTAAAGTCTCTGATCCTGTCAGTGTTTTTCTCTGAACCTTAGCAGAGGCACATAGATAAGGCAATAGAAGGGGCGTCAAGGATGTCCTGATTAGGAACCAAGAAGGAAGATTCAAGAATTGCACCCTGTATTTCTAGACAGGTCCCAATTTTTCACAACGTAAATATGTGGCTAGGCCAGCTTCTTAATACAGCCTGTTTCCAGTGGCAGAACTTAATGTTGTCCTAATTGCTTCTTTTCATTTGTGATTCTCTGATACTTTTGAGGGGGGTATAATGTCCTAAGTATGTGGAGCTTCTGTTTTTGTGTCCTCTTTGCTATACCCTCCTTGAAATGTTCACATCATAATCCCCGGAGCCTGTGAATATGTGACCTTATGTGATCAGAGGGGCTTTACAGATGTGATTAAATTGAGGATTTTGAGACAGGGAGATGATCATGGATTATCCACATGGGCCCAACGTAATAACAATTGTTCTTGTACGAGGGGAACGGGAGGATAAGAGTCAGTAGTAGGACATGTGATTAGGGAAGCAAGAGATTGGAGTGATGAGAGAAAGGGGTCATGAATCAAGTGTGCTGGTGACCTCTAGGAGCTAGGAAATGCAAGCAAACAGAGTCTTCCCTGATGCCCAGGGGAATGCAGCAGCCCAGCCTACACCTTGATTTTAGAACACCACCCCTTGAGTCAACTTGCAGATGATGCTAGAGCAGGAAGGGTCGATTTAGATATCAAGCAGTATTTCCCAATGGATTTTAAAAGAATTTCAAACTGTATATTGATTACTAGTGCTGTTATTAGTGCTCTTAAAAAGAATCTCTGGAGGGGTAAAAGTCTGGTCCACCCTAAACACAGAAGGTCAAAAAAGTTGCCCTTCTTAAGCAGGTTACTGTGGTGGCCACTTGGCAAATTGTCTATGTTGACAACGTGGTTAGATTTGACTGAAGCATTTGTTGTCTGTCCTGTCCTGTACTTAAATCAAGGATTCTTCAATGCTCTCAGAATGGGACTTTGATCCACTGGATTTGGTTGAATTCCCTGCTCAGATCTGAATTTGCAGGCAGCATTTTAGAGTATTTATATTCTGTAGGGAAAACATGAACATTTATTTATGAATTGAAGTCCTGGCTTGCCTGTTCATTTTTAGAAATCAAAAGTACATCATCTCTGCCAAATGCAGTTTTAAAAAAAAATTGCCTACGCAGATCCTAGAGAATATTGGCATAACATTTTTTACAAACTTGTGTAAATGTTTTAAGCTTATAAATGACAAGCCTTGTGTTGTCAAGTAGTGATGAAACACCCATAACACAAGGAGAGATGGTGAGTCACATGGCTTAACAGAACTAACAAGTTCTGAATAGTACAAGTGACTAATTGCTCTGCTAGTGTACTCCGGGCGACGAGCCCTAGAGAGGAAAACATTCAGAGTCATAGGAGTTTTGTAGATTTAGTGACAACCCTAGAATTACATTAGCATTGCCTCCAAATTGAGAAGACATCGAAGAAAGCAGAATTCAAATGAACTGGTGTGACTCAGTGTGAAACCTAAATCAATGAAAAAGAAGCTGGAAGAAGAAATAAAAACTCTCATGCATACAGAAGAGGAAAACCTTCACGTATTTATGGATTCACTCAACAAGCTCTACTCAGTGCCTACTGTATATCGTGCACTGTGCTTTTTCAGGACAAAATAATTTGCTTCCAACTGTGAATATGGGAGAATGGTCATACTAAGCTGAGAATGAGTGAGGTCTTGGCAAGATTGTTTTCCACTAAAACCCAGGTACTTAGAGGATGTGCTTTTACTTATTTGCATCCCATGAATTTCTGTACTTTTGGGTATCTGTGACATTGAATGTACTTAGAACTCTTTAATGATTGAGTCCTGTTACTAGGGGAGAAAGCTAGGTCAGATTTTGCTGAGTTTTTTTCTGCATGATTTTCAACGAGTGCCGCTCAATTGGTCTCTTACTCCCCAGTAACTTTCATATTGAGGCTGGTATTTATCATTAAAAAAATTAATTGTAGCATTTATTTTTAAATAAAGCCAGGAGCACAGATGTTAAGAATCACAGATCACTTGGTGAAAAATCTTTGAATATCTCCTATGCTGTCAGCCCTAGTAAATTTTACCTTGTCCCAGATTGTGTATGTAAAACGTTCTCCAGCCTACTCTAGGCTGGATTCATCTACACCTGTCTGTTTTGTGCTACTCTTGCTTGAGTTCTATGGTTGATTCAAGGATTTTACAACAGTGTAAACTCAAAGGTTTGAGGATGTAACCCCAAGAGTTCTATTTGTTTTCCTAGAATTTACCCAAGCCTTCAAATCATTGCTGGATACGTATAGTGGCATTCAAGGCATTCTTCAGACCCCAATTAACAAAATGCCACCAGTTCCAACTGCCCATCCTCCCTATAGGGCCTTCCCTGCCCTGGGTTCTGTTCTCTATTGCGGCATCTGTCACAGAAGGGTATTTATTTACAAGTTCATGTCCATGCTGGACTTTGAACATCACAAAGGCACTCGGCACAGTGTACAGAAGGAGTTCAGTAAATGATTGTAGCATTTATCTAAATGTACTCCTGAAAGGAGGTTTTGCCTTTGGTATTAAAAATAGGGTATCATTCTCCTTGGGATTCCTTCTGTAACTCTTGGTTTTGTCAAAGAATCACTTGAACATGCCAAGTCTACCAATGAAAACCCTTCTCACTCAGCCACTTACATGGTTTGTGACATTCAGTGCTCTCAGTGTTTGCTAAAAATGATGTTCATAAAAGCTGGAACTTCAGGGATGGAAGAATGACGTTCATTTCAGATGCGCCAACGTGATCATATGTCAAATGACAAGGTTTCCGAACGTGGCGTGAATTCTTCTGTTGTTAAAAATCTGATATTTGCAATAATTACTTGACCTGCCTGTAAATGCTACACTTCATTTTTATGAAACGAATAACATCTGCCACGTAGAAGTGCACTATTACTCCTACTGTGGCCGTTTCTAGAATAAAACAGAGCTTTTGCATGTTCCCCACTAGAACGTTCCTGAGAAAGGAAGGAAAACGTTAGAATTCAGGAGAATCTAGGAGATGCTAAAAGATTCAGCAAACAAGATCTAGAGAGCATTTGCTTGAAAGAAAAATAGCACAATGAACATATGGTAAAATCAAACTGAAGTTTTGTACGTCTTAGTACCTTTGTGCCAAATGCCACAGCGATTCCTTCTCACTGCTTAGTAAGTGGGTCCAACCGGAAGAGGAAATGAAAGATTCAACATCACGAGAAAGAAGAGATGATTAAGGCTTAGCTTGCTAGATGGTTTTAGGGGCAGTTAATTTCCTAGAGCTATGCTAGGGTTGTTTCTCTCTTGTTTATACAAATTACCTTCCCCATTCAACCCCAAGCAGGCTAATATTTATGCGCTGGCACGGGATTGCAAATCAAATCCAAAAGTTAGTGAGTAGGGTTAGAGATGGAGGTGAGAGGAGAGTGACTGTAGAAATAGCTTTTACAGGAAGAGAATTATTTTTGGTGAGCATCCCTCAGTTATTTTTGTCAGTTCCAGTGTAAAAAATTCGAATCAGTTGATGCTGAATGGTTAAGTGATTTCACGGATTATTTTCCCTCTGAGGTGTAGGAGTATGGAATATCAGGTATTCCTCAAATTGTATTGTGAGGACCAGCGGGATATCACACAGTTGTCTTTGTGGTGAGATTCTTGGAACATAGTTGTCCAGGACGTTTACGGAATTTCTTGTTTTCTCCGATTGTCTACCAAGAAAGTTTTTTTTTTTTTTTTTTAATAATACACAATGTATTTATTTATTTATTTATGTATGGCTGTGTTGGGTCTTCGTTTCTGTGCGAGGGCTTTCTCTAGTTGTGGCAAGTGGGGGTCACTCTTCATCGCGGTGCGCGGGCCTCTCACTATCGCGGCCTCTGTTGCGGAGCACAGGCTCCAGACGCGCAGGCTCAGTCATTGTGGCTCACGGGCCCAGTTGCTCCATGGCATGTGGGATCTTCCCAGACCAGGGCTCGAACCTGTGTCGTCTGCATTGGCAGGCAGATTCTCAACCACTGCGCCACCAGGGAGGGAAGCCCATGTTTTTTTTTTAAACCATATTTTCAATTTGGCTGAAATTAAAAAAAAAAAAAAAAAAAAAAAAAACAACCTTATTAAAATTGCCACAGGTAAGTTTTTTTCAGGAGAGGTATCAGTGCTTTTAGCTTTCTGCTAGCTCTGAAACAGAAATATCACATTATTTAAAAAAATGTTTTGTTTCATGTAAGATGCAATGTTTGTTTAGACTTAGTATTACTGTCACAAATACGTTTTGTGTTTTGAGCAGAACGATGTCTTGTACAAAACACACCCTTTACAATGATCATGTGCTACTATGGTACTTGGTTAAATATAAGTTATGTCATTAATCCACCAGGCAACAGCCATGGATCATTCTACATTTTCTACAACAGCTTGGATAGCACTGTTATGCAGCGTATTGGCAGAGATATTACTTAAGGATGAGCAATTAATAATAACAGCTTTTAAAGTGAGAGTGTACACAGATATAGCACATGCCAGTGCATCTGGAGTACCTGGTAGTTTTTTTTTTCCTATTTAAGTAATCTTTACAGAATACCTGTGCTGTAGATAATTCAGCTTTCCAGACTGACTTTGACTATTTTACTACTTAGCTTTTATAATCTATTTTATAATTCTCCAAAGTTCTATTGAAGAATACATACATCCCATACTCTTCATAGCAGCTACCTTATCATCGCTAGAAGATGCATTTAGCGATGAATTCCTGGAGACTGGGCACTTTACATCCTGCTGTCCAAAGTAATAAACATTATTTTACAGTTTAAGTCACATGGAGTATGTGAAAAGTCAGGATAATTGGGAAGCAGCATAGCATAGTGAATTTGGGAGCCTGGGTTCAAATCTCAGTTTTGTTACCTACTAGTTGCATACTCTTGATCAAGTTACTTACTTTGTCTATGCTGTAGTCTTCTCGTCTTGCAAAATGGCATAGTACTAGTACTTACCTCATAGGGTTGCCAAAGGACATAAAATAATGCCTGATCCATAGTACAGTCTAAGAGATTAATCCATTAAGTTCTGTAATCGTCTCAGAAAATTTGCAAAGAATGTAATAATATCTCCCATTATAGACAAGAAAATTGGAAATCAGAGAGGTTAAAAGACTTCCCAAAGGTCAGTGTCAGATCCCTGCACCATTCACCATTATTCAGTCACCTGTTGGTTACCAAGTCTTGGCTCGAGAGTCTTTACCCAACTATGAGGATGGAGTGGCGGGTGGGTCAGGGAGTATCAGGGGCACCGGTCTTAGGCTGGAATGTCCTAGGAAGACAGCCAGGTGTAAGGGGGGGTTCCTGGAAGGTTACCAGGCCTAAGGAACTTGTGAGTTACAGAGGGGCTGAAGAGAGGCACTGTGCTATCCAGGTCAGTGGCTCCAACTGGCTGCTTGCTGGTGGCAGCTACTACCTTCTTGAAGGCTTTACAAGCCAGATCTTCTCACAGCACTGGGTTCTAGCTACAAAATGGACCAGCAACTCCGAGGACACATCTCTATGCCTGTACAGGCACATGCCCCAGAATATTCTGAATGCTAGGCCTTGGCTGTTCATGTCTGGAGTCCCTCCCCTGTCCCCTTAAATGAACACAAAGCAACGGACTTGGAATCAGAGGCCAGAAGCTCTAATTTCGGTTCTGTGTCTTTTCAGCTATATAATCTTTCTGAATCTTAAATCCTCATTTTTAGACAGGGATAGGAATATCATTCCTGTATTTTTATCCTCATAGGGTTGCAACTTTATCAAATAAAATAAGTAAGAAAACATTCCCATAACTTGCAGAGTGCTGTGGTATTCTTATTTCCATAGTCACAATATTGGTGAATAATCACACTTTCTGGGTGCACCATAAAGACTCCAGGTTTTCCTCTTACCCGGAAACACAGTGAAAGTGAAGTCATTTGGCAGATCTGGCTGAAAGCCAGGATTTCTTAATGCCCTGTAGGAACCACTTAGCACTTTGGAATTAGCCAGACTGTTTTGGATTTGAGAGGGCATGTAGGACACTATTTGGAATTCCCTTGTTTATTAAGTTAAGTTGAGACCTTGCCAACCATCTTTATTTTCCTCTCTCATTTCTCTTGCTTTCTTTGGTCAGTGTATTCTGCTAGAGGATGACTAACCTATAAGTTTTCTGGGAGCAAATACAACATAGTTTGTATTTCTGGAAAGTGCTCTGGATAAGACAAATACTTTTTGTTGGTTACTCAGTAGCTATCTTGAAAAGCCCCTGTTTATGAAATGAGAAGGAAAGAGCCTGATCATGTTGATTTGGTTCGCTTGATTAACTTTTTAAGTTGTGAAATCGAATTAGGTTTTTCCTATAATTTCTATTAAATTGAACCACACCCACATGAAATTACTGTCATGATCGGTATAGTTTTTGTAGTTAAACCAAATATATTTCAAGGAAAACTCCCTGGAGAATTGAGAGGCCTCAAAAATGAATCAAAGTTGGCTCGGTTGGAAATTATGTTTGAACACATCTGAATGAAATCATTCCTGTTCAACCTTTTTAAGAATTCTGGAGGAACATGGGGAGGGGTCTTTTTGTAATTTAACTTGGAAGTCAAGTTTTCACATTAACCTCAAAGGGCTGCTGTCACGAGGTTGCTGTTGCTACTGAATATCTGTCAGAGAGATGCACGCTAAATACTGCATTCTTTTAGGTACGAGTCATTCTATGAGTAGGATTTAGATTTTTCAGTGAGAATCATCAGGAACTTACAAAGAAAAGGACTTAGTGTGATACAGTGACAGTCTAACGCAGGATGGGCGTGCAAGAAATGTTTGCCGAATAAAGGAACCTCAAGTTGGCACATGGTTTCTAAATTGTACACATGTTTCGGTAATGGGAAGATTTATATAAAACCTTGTCTTGGATGAAAGTGTACGAAAATTGTACAGCCATTAGCTATAATCACCCCTGGGATAAATCCATTCCTAGAGTGGGAAAGGCAGACAGAGGATGAAGCTTGAAAGATTGGAAAGGGCGTAAGAGAGACACACTAGGGGGATAATCAGATGCAGGGAGCTTGTTTTGATGGATGCCTGCAGCAATTTTCGCTTGCCTGGGGCACCCGGTCACCCCGCGGTGGACACTCGCTAAAATAGGAAAAGGGCCTCCGCAGCTCTAGCCCCGGCATCTGGATCTTGCATTAACTGCACATTTCTGAATGATGTCAGGGTCAATCGGAGCCAGGCAGCAGGAGAAGTTTTCAGTCACTTCAACTTTGCTCCCACCCCTGTGTTAGGACCATCAAGTCTTGTCAGCGGCAGTGATTGCTCACTGATGTGCCAAGCATGGAAGATGGAAAGGCACTTGGCGATGCTCGTCCCCAGACAGGCACACAGCTGCTGGGTCAGGCGCCTGAGGGGCACTGCGCTCCTGGTCGGGTTTTGAAGGTGTTGGTGTTATTTTCCAAGCTGCCTGGAAGCTTGGTGGGTTGTGTACAAATGATCAGATGCAAATCATCCCCAGAGATCAGAGCTTGCTTTCCCCAGATTTTACTGTGCTGCACTCAAGGACAAGCTGAAGGGACTCTGTTACTAATCTACCGCCAGAGCCACCTAAGATGCCGGGAAGCCGTTAAAGCCAGACAGACTGTCATCGGCATCCTATTTGCCCCAGGGAGCCAACACTGTCCCATAATGAATGCCCTCTCCCACCTGAGCAAGATAAAACAACCACGCAGCTCTTCTGCAGCTGAACTTCCCTTCTGCTGGCTGTTTATTATTATTCTAAATTAGATGGAACACTTTTACCTCAGGAAAAGGAAAGACTCAACAGTGCTTACTCTTCCCCAGAACGCTAATGCTATTCTAAAATTCACCTAGAGTACAGGAGGGTCAATGACTCATTAAAACCTCCACATTATGAGGTTAAATGCATTAACTGCTTACCACCAAAAAAATAAGCAGTGCTATTACTGTATATTTGCTTGGTGTCAGGCACAGAGCTGAGAGAGCCTGGAACAAGCTAACTGTCCCAGTTTTAGGGATGGGGAAGCCAAGGTTTGATGGGGTTGAGTGACTTGCCCAAGTCCCCAGCAGATGTATGGTAGGTCAGGGATGCAAAATGAAGAAAGCCCACCCCCGAAAGCTGGAGTCCTTCATCACGATGCATACTGTTAGTTTTATCCATGCACCACTCAGAAAATTCTTCCATTATAAATTGCAAATTCATTCATTACGTCCTTGACAAATGTTGTTTGAGTTCCTGTTCTACGCCAGGGAGCAAGCTTATCAATGAATCACGACTACATGAAGTAATGAGGCAACTCTCCTGGGGATGGGATAAGGAGCCCCCAAGAGGACGTGTGCCTGAGACGCTCAGCGTGAGGTGGAAATAGCTAAATGTCACTCAGAGACACGAACAAGGAGAACACACACAAGGGAGAGTTTTGGTTTTTGTTTGCCTCTTACGGTGGTACCAAGACTGGAAACAAAATGAGGGGATTAAAAGGGATGAAGAATAAGCTATGTAAAGAAACAAATGGCCTGATAGGTGATGGCAGAATAGAGGACATATTGCTGTCCATCCAAACCCAGGTAGTTGTCTTTCACAGCATCCCACCACTTTGGGCCAAAGTGTTTCTGAAGTTGGTCTGAACAAAACACTGAATTTTACTAGCTGAAGTACCAATTTTCTGTGATTTTATCCCAAGTATTATCATCTAACTAGCAAGTTAAAAAAAAAAAAAACTAAAAACAAACAGAAAAACCCAACAACGACAAAGTGCCACCTGAGATGGGAGAGGAAAAACTAAATTTTGAGACATGAGGAGGTAAAAGAAAGTGAAATATTTGGTGGCGGGGTGTGGTGCTTTATTGGCTTCTTTCCTGTGTGGTCTAAAGAAAGGGTTTGATCCCATCTGCTCACTATCTGGTAAAGGAGAGGACATTCTGACAATGCTGAGGGCACATGTTACAGCATCATAAAATCTACCCCAGGTCTCTCTCATCTTGCTTTTCGATGTGTTGTTTACAGATGCTAGGCATTTGAGAAGAAAAGCTCTCTGTTATTTACCACACATTTCTCAAGGGGCAAATTAATTTCCCTGGGATTCCTCTAACACAGAAGAGGTCTGGGTTCTTCTCATGCAAATATTAGTGAAAGTTTAATGTTGAAAAACATGGAACTCTGAAAATAAATGTCTTCCATCCAGGTACAGAAGATGTTGGTTATACACAAGAAATAAAGACACCAACTCTCCAATATGTGCCTACCATATATAAGGAGAAACCATCTCTTCTGGGAAAAAATAATGTTTCATTCTTAGACAGCATTGCACACTGGTTCCCGGTGTGGGTCATAGGGCCACAGTGCTTGGGTATGGATCTTGCTCCAGAATTTGCTACCTGTAGGATCTTGGCCAAGTTACCTCACTTCTCTGAGCTTCAGTATCCTTAGTTGTAAAATGGGATGTCCTGCTCTTAGGTTATTGAAGATTCAAGAGATAACGCACATAAAGATTCTACTAAGTGCCCATTAAATATTTTTGTTGTAATAGTCTATTATCTTCTTTCTGATTTTTTCCAATACAAGTGGCTTATTTGGTATCCTTAGGACATGTAGATTCTATTCAATAAGCATTAGAGATGATCTACTATTTTATATGAGCCTCTCACCAAACAGGTGTCAACACTTCCAGGGAGATACTCAATTCTAAGTTGGCTTTCTTAGGAAGGATGAATCAGAAGTGGTATGTTCTAAATTCTGTACCTCATTCCTTTAGCTAAGTTATCTGATATTTTGAGTTTTCTGTGAATTTTGCCAATGCAAAACACACACCAAAAGCCCTAGGTAGCATTAAAAAAATATATACCCCAAATCAAAATTATTTTAGAGGTGAAATTTAAACTGTTTTAATTAAATTGTGCAATATGTTGTATTAGCCAATATCAGTGATGTTTAAAAGTTGTAGTTTATTTTAAATGAAGATAAAACAGTCTGTTCCAGGAAACTTAGTATCTTTGTTAAAATACTAGTTGGAAAAAGTTTAAGCAATTTAATCACAAGTTGCCTATCTAAAAGAAACAGTACATCAGGAGAATACAGAATACAAAGCAAAACCCTCAGCTTATATTAGCTACTTTTAAACAAGGTCAGAATAACTTCGTTATTCATTAACAAAGTTTGTGGATAAATATGGAATTTAGAGTTTCTTGATTTAATGGTTCAGAATAATAAGTAGTCAGACAGTAATGGACCTAAAAGGTCTATTTCATTCTCATTGATCTTTTTTTCCTAATTGGTACAAGGTACACACAAAGATTTCAGCTGGCAGTGACAACTTTACTAACAGTGAACTAATCACAGCATTTATTTTGCATTTGCATTTTGATTGTGGCAAATTTTGGAAAAAGGAACGAAAGGGCTACTGAAATAATTTTATAAACTGTTCAGCAATTGAACTGAATACATTTAAGGAATAAGCAGTTTTCCTTGATGCCAACTGGGCTATGCTTTTGGTAAGTTGTACCATGAGTCTGGATGTTATGCTGAAGGCATTTGTAGGAATTTTCAGTGTGGAATGAAAAGATCAGGTATATATTTTTAGAAAACTCCCAAGAGGCAGTGAGGGTAAAACCCTTGGTTAGGATCATAAGAACAATGATAATAATTTCTGTTCTGTAAGAAGAGGTATATATTGTTTTTCTGTAAAAGAGATAAATGATAAATCTTTGTTTCTTTTTTCTATTTTTACCCACAAATTTTAAGTTTTTGAGCCTCAGTTGGATGTCACCAAAGTTTGAAATTTCCCATAATGGTTTAAGTAGGTACCAGCCAGGAGGAGGCCGTCTCTTAGCTGGCTGAAAAGAATACAAACAATACAGGAAGTAGCCAAGGCCATGAAGTTCACTCCGACACATGGTGATCATGGGGGATATAGAAGGCACTGCTGGTCTAAGAACTGAATTCAAGTCCATCTAAGGTATTTTCTCATCCTAAAAGCTGACCTTGAATTGAAAGCGCACTACAACTTAGATACATATTTATTGAGTGCTACTATAGGCCGGGAAGGCCCTGTGGCAGTTACTCAATAAATGTGCGTTCCCTGAAAGAAAAAAAAAAAAAAAAAAAAGAACTCTTTTTTTCAGTAATCCAAAAAATATTTACTGAGCCTTTACTATGTATCATACAACATGCTAGCCAATGGGACTCCAAGGTGGATGAAAATAGGTTCTCATGGGAGTCAGAGTGTAGTGTAATAATGAATGGGTAAGAAAACAGAATAAACACATCTCCTTTCTTATGCCAATAAAGGTACTGGAGAATATTTAAATGAGTGTGCAAGGAGGACTGTCCAGGGCAAAGATTAGCCTTGGATGGAAAGCCCGAGAAACTGAGACAACGTATGCCCATTCTCTTATAGAAAAGGGCATAAGTTACTCACTTTGTAAGATCAGAGTTCTGTCTTCTCTCTTGGATGTTCCCAGGTATAAAATATCGTGTGTGCGTGTGTTTTCATTTTTGTGACTTGTGTTTGAATTTCTATGATGATTGTTAACTTCTGTTATAAAACTCCATTTACCGAATTGAGCTCAGTCCCGTGTAGCTGCTTCCAGCCTGATTTAGGCTGACAGCCTAATACCTAATGTTTGAAATTGGGACGACTTGCACAATTTTAAGAATCACCCTTCTGTTTATATTTCTAAAATAAAAACACATGGTTTATAAGCAATCCTAGTGCCACTTAGATTATAGTTTTTAAAGTGGATCCTAAGTCTGTTCAAATGCAATAAACCTGGTGTTTTCCATCAGGAAACCAAACTTGGCTCACATTTCAATAGGCCAACGTGGATACAAGGGATTCTTGATTGGGGGGTGTGGCCTCACACAGTGTGAGAATCTTGGACCCAAGGAGTTGAAAGGGACATGGGAAATTTTACAGAAAACGTATCTTCAGTATATCTATTTTATAAACCAAACGACAGACTGTAAAGCTCAGTAAAAAATTTGGATGGTGGTCTGCAAAAGTTAGTTTGAGAAAACGGGAAAGAACAGAGTTTTGTATTTGTGTGTGTGTGTGTGTGTGTGTGTGTGTATTTCACTCTCCCAAATCAGGAATGTTGCTTTGTTTGTGTTTGATTTAAAGCAGATTTCATTATTTAGCTCAAAGAATATACTTCCAGCTTGGGGGAAATGAACCTCCTAAAATCATTTTTGAAATACTGCCTATACTACTTTAGTGAAACTTTTCTTTATGATTCCATTTTGTCTTTACTATTTATGTAGTATTTTTATTAGTTGTGAGAGAAACTAAACTGGTCATCTGTCCAAGGATCTAACCTCTTGCCAAAGGCCTACTTCAAAACAAACAAGATGATTGGGAATTTCTTCCTGTTTTCACTAATATGACACTAGTTACAAAAACACTGCTTGAAAGAGGGAAACATTTGCATCAGTCCTATTACTTGATGTTTATGAATTGATCTTGACTCAGAATATGAGTCTAAGAGCTGGAGTTAATACTGGAGATGATCTCATGTAAACTTCTTGTTGAAAATGAGAAAAGTCAAGACCCAGAGAGCAGAAGAACTGGCACCTATGTCTCCTAAATGGACATTTCTAATTTATTTGAGTCAGTTTTTCTTTAGGAGGATTTCCCCAGGGATATCTGTGAGCTTGAAGGATTTCTTCACAGCACGACTCCAGGGGGCACTGTTCACATTGTGATCTGAGTGAATGGTGCCCCTTAGGGATATGCATCTACTTGAAGTCATATACTCTCTCCAAGCCCTATCACTGCTTTCTCGTTGGTGGTGATGTTATCTCTGTTTAAGTGGAAGGTGCTCAAAAACAGTCCCTAAGACTCTATCCATATCACGGTTTCAGTTTTGAAATGTTTCTGTCAAAGAATCCAGGGGTACTAGGCAATGATCTGGAGACACAAGGAATACAACAATTTCTTTTAAATCCTAAATTTTAATTGTAGCGTGTGCAATGAAAATGTATAGCGCCCAGGACAGTGGTGACCTGAGCAGGATGCGGCAGTGCCGTGAGATGGGCGTTAGGATGCGACATGGCTTTTCAGTACAGCTCAGTGTTGGCTCTATTTCACCATCTTGGCTGCAGTATTATCAGTACCTCGGACACTTACCACGCATCTCAGAGATACACAGTGTGAATCGGAGGGTCCGATTTGGCCCTAAGTATGTCACTCTGTGAACCTCTTCTGGGGCTTGGCCCTTGATTTCAGCCACTAATATCTGCAACTGAAGGGAATCAAGACGCGCTAGGGTTCTGAAGCTATGACCAAGAAAGAGAGAGAGAATTGAAAGCGTTCCATCCATTTTATTGGCAATGAGTCAAGGAAAACAGTTTAGAAATCTTTGTTCGAAGAGGTACTCAAGAAGTCACGGTTACGTGGAAGGTTTATGGCTAAACTCTGCCTGCCGTTATCCATAGATAATCCCAACAATTTAAATTATAGAAGCCTCATACAGATAATTCAGGGCAAAGTTATAGGCAGTCCCTAAAACCTCCTGTTTTTCACTTAGTTGGTTAAAACCAGAAAAAGGTCTGTGACTTACTAGACAAATGCCTTAAATCAGAGAATTCCATGTGATTTTACTCTTGGGCTGAATTTGCATTTATATGAATAGAAATAACAAGTGTGCTTTTGAGGGATATATCCTGTCTCTTATCTGATTTTTTCAATTACACTTAATAAATCCCTTGGCTTTTTTCCTTTTTCCCCTCCCTAGCCTTTTAAGGGAGTTCATCACTCTAGATTGATTTAAGGATGCATGTTGAGGCAGGGAGAATCCAGAGTGGAAGTTACTCAGTACAAGTTGGGGGTGAGGGTAGAGACCTGACAAGAACAGCTCTAAGTCGACTGCTCAGTACTAACAGCCTCATGTAGAGCAGACTATGACAGCTGCAGGCTTATTCAATTATTCTGACTTTATCTTTAAATATTGCTACAGCATCTGATAAAGCTAGTGCTTTAAATATATATGTATGCACACATATACATATGTATCTATAATGACTGCTCAAAACAATCCCATGAGGTAGATTTGCACATTTCTGTGTTTCTGGGTTGCAAGAGAAACTGGAGCTTGGTGAGATTAAGTGGTTTATCAGGTAATTGTGAGCAGAGCTGTGAATCAGGTATAGTGAGGCAGGCAGAATTCTATTCTGCTCGCTTGTAGAGGTTGTGGGCTTTCCTGGGTTTTGTTCTATAAAAAGAGCCATGACTCTGGAAGTTGGTATATGTATCAGAAACTACTTTGGGTTGAGGGGAGGGGGTCGTGAAAATGAACATGGAAGTCAGCCTACCAGGGGCCAATCCCTCCAGCACAAGGTCACTGTCTCTGGCATCTAGTTCCCCAGGCAGGCCTCATGGGTTTTAATGGGGTTGCCTCTGGCTCTTCCCATCCAGGCTCAGGTGGCAGAGACTCAGGTGGGAGAAAGTTTGAGGTTTGTAGACTGACATCTGAAGTGAATGCTGCCTGTTGCCCCCCACCCCACCTTCTATTCCCACTTAGTTGAAGCCACCAAATAGATAAAGTTGCCATTGTCAGTCTCTTATGTTCAGAAACATGTGACTTAAAAAACAAAACATATAGGGCTTCCCTGGTGGCGCAGTGGTTGGGAGTCCGCCTGCTGATGCAGGTGACGTGGGTTCGTGCCCCGGTCCGGGAAGATCCCACATCCCGCGGAGCAGCTGGGCCCGCGAGCCATGGCCTCTGAGCCTGCGCGTCCGGAGCCTGTGCTCCGCAATGGGAGAGGCCACAGCGGTGAGAGGCCCGCGTACCGCAAAAAAAGCAAAACCAAAAAACATACAGCAACACACACACACAATTCGATCGTTTCGTAAAAGCTAGTAACATTACTGTGGAGTTAAAAATCAGAGATGTTAGCCTTTGTCCTTCTCTCCTAATTTTGGTACCAACAGAATAGAGATGGATTTAAAAGACATTTCAACATATCCATAAATTTTTTACTAGACCATTGGAAGAAATGGTGGGAATTTGGTTAGTCCTACACGTCAGTGGAAAGGCTACTCACGTCGCATATGTGGGGTCTGTTTCTTAGTGTGGATCCAATGAAGTGAGTTATAATTTTTTTTCCTAGTATACTTATCAAAAAATGCACATTCTTAACCTCAGTATCCATGTGAGTAGAGCAAGAAATCAGATTTTATTGCCAGTGTTTACATCTAGAATCTGAAGTAAAGATGATACACCTAATATTATTACTACCCTTACTGTGACGTCTGGCTATTTATTGCTTCTCTACTATGTACCAAGTGCTGTGCAGGTGTTTCACTGTGATTGGAAATGGATTGGATTATGTCAGTCATAGAGCAGGTTTTTGTCAGTCCCTGGTCTGTTTCCTATCTCCATGGCTACCTGTGCATTCTGTGATCTAAAGGTTTATAACCATGTTTTGTGGAAATTCCCAGAGAATTAGATTTCTTTTTCTTTGCCTAATCTTACTGAGCCTACAGAGAAATAGCAAGTATTAAGGGATAGCTCCTTTTGGAGGAAAGACTGTGCATTGCAGAAATATAAAATTTGTGTAAGGGGAAATATAATAATATTGCAACTGAGTATGTTACTATAGTTTTCATTTCTTTTTTCTTTCTTTTAACATCTTTACTGGAGTATAATTGCTTTACAATTGTGTGTTAGTTTGTGCTGTATAGCAAAGAGGATCAGCTATACATAAACATATATCCCCATATCTCCTCCCTCTTGCGTCTCCCTCCCACTCTCCCTATTCCTACCCCTCTAGGTGGACAAAAAGCACCGAGCTGATCTCCCTGTGCTATGTGGCTGCTTCCCACTAGCTATATTTCTTACATTTGGTAGTGTATATATGTCCATTCCACTCTCTCACTTCGTCCCAGCTTACCCTTCCCTTCCCTGTGTCCTCAGGTTCATTCTCTACGTCTGCATCTTTATTCCTGCCCTGCCCCTAGGTTGTTCGGAACCATTTTTTTTTTTAGATTCCATATATATGTGTTAACATATGGTATTTGTTTTTCTCTTTCTGACTTACTTCACTCTGTATGACAGACTCTAGGTCCATCCACCTCACTACAAATAACTCAGTTTCATTTCTCTTTATAGCTGAGTAATATTCCATTGTATATATGTGCCACATCTTCTTTATCCATTCATCTGTCAATGGACACTTAGGTTGCTTCCATATCCTGGCTATTGTAAACAGAGCTGCAATGAACACTGTGGTACATGACTCTTTTTGAATTACGGCTTTCTCAGGGTATATGCCCAGTAGTGGGATTGCTGGGTCATATGGTAGTTCTATTTGTAGTTTTTTAAAGAACCTCCATACTGTTCTCCATAGTGGCTGTATCAATTTACATTCCCACCAGCAGTGCAAGAGGGTTCCCTTTTCTCCACACCCTCTCCAGCATTTATTGTTTCTGGATATTTTGATGATGGCCATTCTGACCAGTGTGAGGTGATACCTCATTGTAGTTTTGATTTGCTTTTCTCTAATGATTAGTGATGTTGAGCATCCTTTCATGTGTTTGTTGGCAATCTGTATGTCTTCTTTGGAGAAATGTCTCTTTAGGTCTTCTGCCCGTTTTTGGATTGGGTTGTTTGGTTTTTTGATATTGAGCTGCATGAGCTGCTTATAAATTTTGGAGATTAATCCTTTGTCAGTTGCTTCATTTGCAAATATTTTCTCCCATTCTGAGGGTTGTCTTTTGGTCTTGTTTATGGTTTCCTTTGCTGTGCAAAAGCTTTGAAGTTTCATTAGGTCCCATTTGTTTATTTTTGTTTCCATTTCCATTTCTCTAGGAGGTGGGTCAAAAAGGATCTTGCTGTGATTAATGTCCTAGAGTGTCCTGCCTATGTTTTCCTCTAAGAGTTTGATAGTTTCTGGCCTTACATTTAGGTCTTTAATCCATTTTGAGCTTATTTTTGTGTATGGCGTTAGGGAGTGATCTAATCTCATACTTTTACATGTAGCTGTCCAGTTTTCCCAGCACCACTTATTGAAGAGGCTGTCCTTTCTCCACTGTACATTCCTGCCTCCTTTATCAAAGATAAGGTGACCATATGTGCGTGGGTTTATCTCTGGGCTTTCTATCCTGTTCCATTGAGCTATCTTTCTGTTTTTGTGCCAGTACCATACTGTCTTGATTACTGTAACTTTGTAGTATAGTCTAAAGTCTGACTATAATCTGAAGTCTGACTATAATCAGGGAGCCTGATTCCTCCAGCTCCGTTTTTTTGTTCTCAAGATTGCTTTGGCTATTCTTGAGATTATTAAGATTAAGATTAAATTAAGATTAAATAGCAAGATTATTTGGCTATTGTATGTTTCCATACAAATTGTGAAATTTTTTGTTCTAGTTCTGTGAAAAATGCCATTGGTAGTTTGATAGGGATTGCATTGAATCTGTCGATTGCTTTGTGTAATGTGGTCATTTTCCCAATATTGATCCTTCCAATCCAAGAACATGGTATATCTCTCCATCTGTTTGTATCATCTTTAATTTCTTTCATCAGTGTCTTATAGTTTTATGCATACAGGTCTTTTGTCTCCTTACGTAGGTTTATTCCTAGGTATTTTATTCTTTTTGTTGCAGTGGTAAATGGGAGTGTTTCCTTAATTTCTCTTTCAGATTTTTCATCATTAGTGTATAGGTATGCAAGAGATGTCTGTACATTAATTTTGTTTCCTGCTACTTTACCACATTCATTGAGTAGCTCTAGTAGTTTTCTGGTAGCATCTTTAGGATTCTCTATGTATAGTATCATGTCATCTCCAGACAGTGACAGCTTTTCTTCTCCTTTTCCAATTTGGATTCCTTTTATTTCTTTTTCTTCTCCGATTGCTGTGGCTAAAACTTCCAAAACTACTTTGAATAATAGTGGTCAGAATGAGCAACCTTGTCTTATTTCTGATCTTAGTGGAGATGGTTTCAGTTGTTCATCATTGAGAATGGTGTTGGCTGTGCGCTTGTCATATATGGCCTTTATTATGTTGAGGTAACTTCCCTCTCTGCCTACTTTCTGGAGAGTTTTTATCATAAATGGGTGCTGAATTTTGTTGAAAGATTTTTCTGCACTTATTGAGATGATCATATGGTTTTTCTCCTTAAATTTGTTAATATGGTATGTCACATTGATTGATTTGCATATATTGAAGAATCCTTGCATTCCTGGGATAAACCCCACTTAATCATGGTGTATGATCCTTTTAATGTGCTGTTGGATTCTGTTTGCTAGTATTTTGTTGAGGATTTTTACATCTATGTACATCAGTGATACTGGTCTGTAGTTTTCTTTTCTTGTGACATCTTTGGTTTTGCTATCAGGGTAATGGTGGCCTTGTAGAATGAGTTTGGGAGTGTTCCTCCCTCTGCTATGTTTTGTAAGAGTTTGAGAAGGATAGGTGTTAGCTCTTCTCTAAATGTTAGAATTCCCCTGTGAATCCATCTGGTCCTGGGCTTTTGTTTGTTGGAGAAGCTTTAATCACAGTTTCAATTTCAGTGCTTGTGACTGGTCTGTTTATATTTTCTGTTTCTTCCTGGTTATGTCTCGGGAGGTTGTACTTTTCTAAGAATTTGTCCTTTTCTTCCAGGTTGTCCATTTTATTGGCATATAGTTGCTTGTAGTAATCTCTCAGGATCCTTTGTATTTCTGCAGTGTCCGTTGTTACTTCTCCTTTTTCATTTCTAATTCTGTTGATTTGAGTCTTCTCCCTTTTTTTCTTGGTGAGTCCAGCTAGTGGTTTATCAATTTTGTTTATATTCTCAAAGAACCAGCTTTTAGTTTTATTGATCTTATCTGTTGTTTCCTTCATTTCTTTTTCATATATATCTGACCTGATCTTTATGATTTCTTTCCTTCTGTTAACTTTGGGGGATTTTGGTTCTTTCTCTGACTGCTTTAGGTGTAAAGTTAGGTTGTTTATTTGAGTTGTTTGTTTTTTCTTGAGGTAGGATTTATTGCTTAGAACTGCTTTTGCTGCATCCCATAGGTTTTGGGTCGTGGTGTTTTAAGTGTTGTTTGTTTCTAGGTATTTTTTGATTTCCTCTTTGATTTCTTCAGTGATCTCTTGGTTATTTAGTAGTGTATTGTTTAGTCTCCATGTGTTTGGGTTTTTTTTTTTATTTTTACAGATTTTTTCCTGTAATTGATATCTAGCCTCATAGGGTTGTGGTCGGAAAAGGTACCTGATAACGATTTCAGTTTTCTTAAATTTACCAAGGCTTGATTTGTGAGCCAAGATATGATCTATCCTGGAGAATGTTCCATGAGCACTTGAGAAGAAAGTGTATTCTGTTGTTTTTGGATGGAATGTCCTATAAATATCAATTAAGTCCATCTTGTTTAATGTATCATTCAAAGCTTGTGTTTCCTTATTTATTTTCATTTTGGATGATCTGTCCATTGGTGAAAGTAGGGTGTTAAAGTCCCCTACTATGAATGTGTTACTGTCGATTTCCCCTTTTATGGCTGTTAGAATTTGCCTTATGTATTGAGGTGCTCCTACGTTGGGTGCATAAATATTTACAGTTGTTATATCTTCTTCTTGGGTTGATCCCTTGATCGTTATGTAGTGTCCTTCTTTGTCTCTTGTAATAGTCTTTATTTTAAAGGCTATTTTGTCTGATATGAGAATTGCTGCTCCAGCTTTCTTTTGATTTCTCCTTGCCTGGAATATCTTTTTCCATTCCTTCACTTTCAGTCTGTATGTGTCCCTAGGTCTGAAGTGGGTCTCTCGTAGACAGCATATGTATGGGTCGTGGTTTTGTATCCATTTATCCAGTCTGTGTCTTTTCTCCATCGAATCTGAATGAGATCCCTGCTGGGTAGCGTAATCTTGGTTGTAGGTTTTTTCCTTTCATCACTTTAAATATGTCCTGCCAAACCCTTCTGGCTTGCAGAGTTTCTACTGAAAGATCAGCTGTTAACCTTATGGGGATTCCCTTGTATGTTATTTGTTGTTTTTCCCTTGCTGCTTATTTTTACATTTATTTTTGACTGTGTTGGGTCCTCATTGCTGCACACGGGCTTTCTCCAGTTGTGCTGAGCGGGGGCCACTCCTCGCTGTGGTGCGCGGTCTTCTCACTGTATCGGCCTCTCCTGTTGCAGAGCACGGGCTGTAGGCACGCAGGCTTCAGTAGCTGTGCATGCAGGCTCAGTGGTTGTGGCTCGCAGGCTCCAGAGCGCAGGCTCAGTAGTTGTGGTGCACGGGCTTAGCTGCTTCACGGCATGTGGGATCTTCCTGGACCAGGGCTCAAACCTGTGTCCCCTGCATTGGCAGGCGGATTCCTAACCACTCTGCCACCAGGGAAGCCCTCCCTTGCTGCTTTTAATATTCTTTCTTTGTATTTAATTTTTGATAGTTTGATTAATGTGTGTCTTGGTGTGTTTCACCTTGTTTTTATCTTGTATGGGACTCTGCACTTCCTGGAGTTGATTGACTATTTCCTTCCCTATATTAGGGAAATTTTCAACTATAATCTCTTCAAGTATTTTCTCAGTCTCTTTCTTTTTCTCTTCTTCTGGGACCCCTATAATTCTAACGTTGGTGCGTTTAATGTTGTCCCAGAGGTCTCTGAGACTGTCCTCAATTCTTTTCATTCTTTTTTCTTTATTCTGCTCTGCAGTCGTTATTTCCACTATTTTATCTTCCATGTCAATTATCCGTTCTTCTGTCTCAGTCATTCTGCTATTGAT
The DNA here is from genome assembly GCF_000442215.2 of Lipotes vexillifer. Classification (NCBI taxonomy): domain Eukaryota; kingdom Metazoa; phylum Chordata; class Mammalia; order Artiodactyla; family Lipotidae; genus Lipotes; species Lipotes vexillifer. The sequence continues at coordinate 899,844 of NW_006783890.1, forward strand.
TCCTTCTAGAGAATTTTTAATTTAATTTATTGTGCTGTTCATCATTGTTTGTTTGCTTTTTAGTTCTTCTAGGTCCTTGTGAAACGTTTCTTGTTTTTCCTCCATTCTATTTCCAGGATTTTGGATCATCTTTACTATTACTACTCTGAATTCTTTTTCTGGTAGACTGTCTATTTCCTCTTCATTTGTTTGGTCTGGTGGGTTTTTACCTTGCTACTTCGTCTGCTGTGTGTTTGTCTGTCTTCTCATTTTGCTTAACTTACTGTGTTTGGAGTCTCCTTTTTGCAGGCTGCAGGTTCGTAGTTCCTGTTGTTTTGGGTGTCTGCCCCCAGTGGGTAAAGTTGGTTCAGTGGGTTGTGTAGGCTTCCTGGTTGAGAGGACCGGTGCTGGTGTTCTGGTGGATGAGGGTGAATCTTTTCTTTCTGGTGGGTAGGACTACGTCTGGTGGTGTGTTTTGGGGTGTCTGTGACCTTATTATGATTTCACGCAGCCTCTCTGCTAATCGGTGGGTTTGTTTTCCTGTCTTGTTAGTTGTTTGGTATAACGTGTCCAGCACTGTAGCTTGCTGGTCATTGAGTGGAGCTGGGTCTTAGCGTTGAGATGGAGATGTCTGAGAGAGCTTTCACCAGTTGATATTACATGGTCCTGGGAGGTCTCTGGTAGACCAGTGTCCTGACATCGGCTCTCTCACCTCAGAGGCTCAAGCCTGACACCTGGCCGGAGCACCAAGACCCTGTCAGCCATGTGGCTCAGAAGAAAAGGGAGAAAAGGAAAGAAAGAAAGAAAAATAAAATAAAGTTACTAAAATAAAAAGTAAAAAAATATTAAAAGTAAAAAAGTAAAAAGTAATAAAAAAAAGAAAGAAGGAAAGAAGATAGAAACCAAACCAAAAAACAAATCCACCAATGATAACAAGCACTAAAAACTATATTAAAAAAAAAAACTGGACAGAACCCTAGGACATATGGACAAGGAAAGCTGTACAGACAAAATCACACAAAAAGCCATACATACACATACTCAGAAAAGGAAAAATATATATAAAAAAAAAAAAAAAGGAAGAGAGCAACCAAATCAGTAAACAAATCTCCCAATAATAATAAGCTCTAAATACTAAACTAAAATAAACTTGAAACCAGAAACAAATTACATGCAGAAAGCAAACCCCAAGTCTACAGTTGCTCCCAAAGTCCACCGCCTCAATTTTGGATGATTTGTTGTCTATTCATGTATTCCAGAGATGCAGGGTACGTCAAGTTGATGGTGGAGATTTAATCTGCTGCTCTTGAGGCTGCTGGGAGAGATTTCCCTTTCTCTTCTTTGTTCTCACAGCTCCTGGGGTTCAGCTTTGGATTTGGCCCTGCCTCGGCTTGTAGGTTGCCTGAGGGCATCTGTTCTTAGCTCAGAGAGGACAGGGTTAAAGGAGCAGCTGATTAGGGGGCTCTGGCTCACTCAGGCTGGGGGGAGGGAGGGGTAAGGAATGCGGTGTGAGCCTTCAGTGGCAGAGGCCGGCATGATGTTGCAGTAGCCTGAGGCGTGCCGTGTGTTCTCCCGGGGAAGTTGTCCCTGGATCATGGGACCCTGGCAGTAGTGGGCTGCATAGGCTCCCAGGAGGGGAGGTGTGGATAGTGACCTGTGCTTGCACACAGGCTTCTTGGTGATTGCAGTAGCAGCCTTAGCTTTTCATGCCTCTCTCTGGTGTCCCCGCTGATAGCTGCGGCTCGCGCCCATCTCTGGAGCTTATTTAGGCGGTGTTCTGAATCCCCTCTCCTCTTGCACCCCGAAACAATGGTCTCTTGACTCTTAGGCAGTTCCAGGTTTTTTCGCGGACCCCCTCCCGGCTAGCTGTGGCGCACTAGCCCCCTTCAGGCTGTGTTCACCTAGCCAACCCCAGTCCTCTCCCTGGGATCTGACCTGTGAAGCCCGAGCCTCAGCTCCCAGCCCCCACCCACCCTGGCAGGTGAGCAGACAAGCCTCTCGGGCTGGTGAGTGCTGGTCAGCACTGATCCTCTGTGTGGGAATCTCTCCGCTTTGCCCTCTTCACCCCTGTTCCTGTTCTGTCCTCCGTGGCTCTGAAGCTTCCCCCCTGTGCACTCCCCGTCTCCGCCAGTGAAGGAGCTTCCTAGTGTGTGGAAACTTTTCCTCCTTCATAACTCCCTCCCAGAGGGGTAGGTCCCATCCCTATTCTTTTGCCTCTGTTTTTTCTTTTACCTTTTGCCCTACCCAGGTAGGTGGGGAGTTTCTTGCCTTTGGGGAAGTCTGAGGTCTTCTGCCAGCATTCAGTAGGTGTTCTGTAGGAGCTGTTCCACATATAGATACATTTTTGTTGTATTTAGGGAGAGGAAGGTGGTCTCCATGTCTTACTCCTCCGCCACCTTGAAGCTATCTCCTAGTTTTCATTTCTACTCATTCTTTTAATCTGCTAGTAAGGTAACTGAGGGAACCTGAATCCTGACATTTAAACTGGCTCTGTTTCACTAACAGAGTATGGTAGTGGGAGGTTCCACTGACAGTCATATTCCTGTGTGGGCTCTACCCCCGACAGTCAGTTACATGAGAAACTGCTTTGGTTGTGGTGTCCCATGGGCCACTTGTAGCTCTGACTCTGCCTTAATGTGAAGCAAGCCACTTCTGCAAAGAGCCCACTTAAGAAATGGCTTTGCTTGACATCTGCCTAGTGAAGAGTTCACCCTCCCCCAAAAACAGAACACTTCACTCCCAGGAAAGTTGATTACCTGCAAAATAGAGCTAATACTCCAATATAGAGAAAATGCAAAATTGCTTCTTTTATTTCCACATTTTTCTACTGTGCCAGAATGAATTACTTGTTCCTCTATACATTTGGAAGAAGGAAGGGCAGACTAAGGAAAAAACAACTTGATCTAAAAGGCATTTGTTAATTCCAAGTAATAATTATTTGGCACTGTTTCTTCACATCCTCAGCAGAAAAATAGGTCCTGAGTAACACAATCAGAACGTGTTGATGTGGAAAGTCCTATATATATTTGCTGGAGAGGTACAGCCTGCTAGTTGTTTTGCTTGTTTTCCTGCATTGCTTGCATTTTTTATGTTTTCTGTGATCCCAACATGATCCAAGATTTGTAGAGGTGTCCGTTGGAAGGCCCTTGGGGAGCAACCGCTTTGCTTTTCAATCTCATTGAGTTTACAGAGAAGTAGCAAGATCAGTGCCAAAACACAGCAAAGTTCACTTAAGAATGAGAACAGAAATATCCTAGATTTGGGAAACGCTAAAATTACTTTCTCAGTGGCAATATTAAACCACCCCTCTTGCAGATGCTACTGTAGTTTTCATTCTACTTATTCATCCTAACATGATTACCAATGCCTCTAACTAAAACACACGAAGTTAATATGGCTGTTTAGGCAATGGTTTGGAGATATGGGGGTCTCCCTTTTATACAGGTGCCATGTTTTGTTTTGTTTTTTAAATTTTTTAATTTAATATTATTAATTTTTTATACAGCAGGTTCTTATTAGTCATCAGTTGTATACACATCAGTGTATACATGTCAATCCCAATCGCCCAATTCATCACACCCCCACCCCCACCCCGCCATGGCTTTCCCCCCTTGGTGTCCATACGTTTGTTGTCTACATCTGTATCTCAATTTCTGCCCTGCAAACTGGTTCATCTGTACCATTTTTCTAGGCTCCACATATATGCGTTAACATACGATATTTGTTTTTCTCTTTCTGACTTACTTCCCTCTGTATGACAGTCTCTAGATCCATGCACGTCTCTACAAATGACCCAGTTTTGTTCCTATTTATGGCCAAGTAATATTCCACTGTATATATGTACCACATCTTCTTTGTCCATTCATCTGTCGATGAGCATTTAGGTTGTTTCCATGACCTGGCTATTGTAAATAGTGCTGTAATGAACATTGGGGTGCATGTGTTTTTGAACTATGGTTTTCTCTGCGTATATGCCCAGGAGTGAGATTGCTGGATCATATGGTAGTTCTATTTTTAGTTTTTTAAGGAACCTCCATACTGTTCTCCATAGGGGCTGTATCAGTTTACATTCCCACCAACAGTGCAAGAGGGTTCCCTTTTCTCCACACCCTCTCCAGCATTTGTTGTTTGTAGATTTTCTGATGATGCCCATTCTAACTGGTGTGAGGTGATACCTCATTGTAGTTTTGATTTGCATTTCTCTAATAATTAGTGATGTTCAGAAGGTTTTCATGTGCTTCTTGGCCATCTGTATTTCTTCTTTGGAGAAATGTCTATTTAGATCTTCTGCCCATTTTTGGATTGGGTTGTTTGTTTTTTTAATATTGAGGTACATTAGCTGTTTATATATTTTGGAGATTAATCCTTTGTCCATTGATTTGTTTGCAGATATTTTCTCCCATTCTGAGGGTTGTCTTTTCGTCTTGTTTATGGTTTCCTTTGCTGTGCAAAAGCTTTGAAGTTTCATTAGGTCCCATTTGTTTATTTGTGTTTTTATTTCCATTTCTCTAGGAGGTGGATCAAAAAGGATCTTGCTGTGATTTATGTCAAAGAGTGTTCTTCCTGTGTTTTCCTCTAAGAGTTTTATAGTGTCCGGTCTTAGGTTTAGGTCTTTAATCCATTTTGAGTTTATGTTTGTGTATGGTGTTAGGGAGTGTTCTAATTTCATTCTTTTACATGTAGCTGTCCAGTTTTCGCAGCACCACTTACTGAAGAGACTGTCTTTTCTCCATTGTATATCCTTGCCTCCTTTGTCAGATTAGTTGACCATAGGTGCATGGGTTTATCTCTGGGCTTTCTATCTTGTTCCATTGATCTATGTTTCTGTTTTTCTGGCAGTACCATATTGTCTTGATTACTGTAGCTTTATAGTATAGTCTGAAGTCAGGGAATCTGATTCCTCCAGCTCTGTTTTTTTTCCCCTCAAGACTGCTTTGGCTCTTAGGGGTCTTTTGTGTCTCCATACAAATTTTAGGAATTTTTGTTCTAGTTCCATAAAAAATGCCTTTGGTAATTTGATAGGGATTGTACTGTAGATTGCTTTGGGTAGTATAGTCATTTTCACAATATTGATTCTTCCAATCCAAGAACATGGTATATCTCTCCATCTGTTGGTATCATCTTTAATTTCTTTCATCAGTGTCTTATAGTTCTCTGCATACAGGTCTTTTGTCTCCCTAGGTAGGTTTATTCCTAGGTATTTTATTCTTTTTGTTGCAGTGGTAAATGGGAGTGTTTCCTTAATTTCTCTTTCAGATTTTTCATCATTAGTGTATAGGAATGCAAGAGATTTCTGTGCATTAACAGGTGCCATGTTAATGCTGTTTTGTTTTCTTTTTGTAACAATCTTTACTCAGGAGTATGCATACATTTTATGTATCCTTACATCATTAACTTGCTACAGGATGGAAACATGTAATAGCTTCTTCTGAAACTAATTTACTTTCAGAACTTGCACAAGTTATGCATAATTTACTGAAGTCGATTTCAATCCCTAATCTCCTCTTTATCCTCTCACTACCTGAAAGCTCCAGATTGGATTCCCCAAGTGGCTCCTCTTCTGGTGGTTTTCTCTTTACTCTCACAGGTGGTCATGAGCCCATGAGCCAGGAGTGGGTGGCCAGGTCTGCCTATCTTTGCAGCTTCATCTGTGCTAAGAATGTGTTTATATTAAAGGACCAGCTGCTGTGGCATTGGGGCAGAGATAAATGTTACCTCTTGTGTATTATAACCAAATGGCTAAGTGGGGATCAATATTAGTATTAGAAAATGAGGACTCTGCTGTCACTCACAGCTGAACTCAACAGCAATCTTGACCCCCTCCCCCCTGCTTTTGGCATTAACTTGCCCTCCACATTGAATAATTGCTTGTTGTCTGTGTTACCCACACACCTTGAGCCATGGAAAGGATGCTGTCATGACTTCCGCATTTTAACTAAGGAAAGGTGAGCTGTGAAAGAGGGAAGGTTTGGCTTGAGCCCCACTTGGCAGGAATCCATTTTAAAAGTACTCTGCAAAGAAAATAGAGACCTAAGTACCGAGTAATATCATTTTTTCCCCCACATGGTTATTTTCTGAACTACTGTATGTAGTTCTCATGACTCTGACATGGTTATTGCTATTTCAGCTGCTGGTGCTGTGAGATCTGAAGAACTACCAGTTGGGAGGAAGCTTGTTTTTTTAAATTTAGGATGCTATTGAATTTACTGAATTGTATGGCTTTATAATGGAGGCTCCTGGAACTGCCAGTCCCTCACCTGATAGAACATCAGAGATAAAACTATCATATATCTAAGCTTAAGCATGAATCACTTTAATAGATGCACAGACATGATTTGGTAATTCCATCTATCTGAGAGAAATTAAAGAAACCTGAGTGACTGTTTGACTTCCTCACACATGGATAACCTATGCAGGATCCATGCAATAATGGAAATGACTCAGCACTTTCCCTCTGAACCCAGTTTGTAGAAAACTTTCATAATTTAGATGTAAACCTGCGATGGAGCAAAACCTGAACCTGGCGATGGCTTTGGCACAAGTGCTTTTTGCCTCACAAGCTTTTCCAAATTATCTCCATGGGTTCCACTGCCTAAAGATGTAAAACAAATAGGCTTTCTTGTGTACTTGGAGGGAGAAATGACTTATAAAAAAAATACATTAAAATGAAAAAGTAGATTTTGGTCATTTTGCTCCTGTTGACTTTTTCAAGTTAAAAAAAGTCAGAAAACCCCTCACAACCAGGAACTATTAATAGTAAAGGCAAATGGTAGCAGTGAAATAATGAAACTGTCACACTTAGTCAGAGCCCCCGTGTTTCAATTCCCAGCTCCCTGATTTGTGATTTTAGCTAAGGTAATAAACTTCCCTGAGATTCAGTTTCTACATTTTTTTTAATGTGGAGAAGATGATGGAATCCGCCTGGCAGTATGACACATTCACTTCCTCTCTAGGAATCCGAAAGGCTTCCCTCAGGTAGAGACTGTGTGATACGGTGACAGGAGCCTTGGCTCAGGAGTCTGGCTTCTGATTTTGCTCTTGTCACTACCTGGCTTGTGATCCTGGGCAAGTTACTTACTCTCCACTAACTAATTTCTTCACCCGAACAATGTTTTATTTAAGTAATTAATTAATTTATTTTTTTGCGGTACGCAGGCCTCTCACTGTTGCAGCGTCTCCCGTTGCGGAGCACAGGCTCCGGACGCGCAGGCCCATCGGCCATGGCTCACAGGCCCAGCCGCTCCGTGGCATGTGGGATCCTCCCGGACTGGGGCATGAACCCGTGTCCCCTGCATCGGCAGGCGGACTCTCAACCACTGCACCACCAGGGAAGCCCCTGAACAATGTTGATAGTGTACTTTGTTCTTATATACATGATATAGTGGGTCGAGTTCTAAGAAATCACTATTTTTTCCAGCTTTATTGAGATATGATCAATATATAGCGTCTTGTAAGTTTAAGGTGTACACCATGCTAATTTGGTGCACTAATACATTGCAAAATAATTACCCATGTATCGTTAGCTAACAACTCTATCATCTCACAAAATTGCCATTTCTTTTATGTGCTGTGAATATTTCACATCTACCTTTTTAGCAACTTTCAAGAATATAATGCAGTATTGTTAACTCATCACTATGCCCTACATTAGATACCCCAACTTATTCATCTTGTAACCGAAAGTTTGTACCTTTGGACAAACATCTCTCCATTCCACATACACCCCCTTACCCTCTATCTGCCGTCCCTGGTAAACACCATCTGGTCTCAGTTTTTAGATTCCACATATAATGATATCATACAGTGTTTGTCTTTCACTGACAAATTTCACTTAGCATAATGCCCTCTCGTTTCATCTATGTTGTCACAAATGTCAGGATTTCCTTCTTTCTCATGGCTGAATAATATTTCATTGTGTGTATATATACATATACGCATACACTACATCTTCTTTATCCATTCCTCTGTTGTCAGACACTTAGGTTGTCTTGGCTATTGTGAACAGTGCTGCAGTGAACATGGAAGTGCAGATATCTCTTCAAGATCCTGATTTCATTTCCTTTGAATGTATACCCAGGAGTGGAATTGTTGGATCATATGGTAGTTCCATTTTCAATGTCTTGAGGAATCTCAATACTGTTGAGATTGAGATCAACAGCTGTACCAATTTACATTCCTACCAACAGTGCACAAGGATTCCCTTTGCTCCACGTCTTTGCCAACACCTGTCTCTTATCTTTTTGATGATAGTCATTCTAACAGGCATGAGGTGACAGCTCATTGTGGGTTTGATTTAAAAAATGCTATTTTTGTAAGTTAAAATAACCACATATTGGCAATTTCATGTAATTTGAGCTAGGTAGGATTTTTTATCTTTATAAATTTAGAGAGACTATCATAGTGATCTCAAATTTAATTGCAAAAAAAGGAAATAAAGAGACAGGAAATGATTAGAGAGTGGTGGAGGTTTGGGGGGTAAAAGGGAGGCCAGTATTTTCCAGATTCTTTCCTTTTATTGTTTCACTTCTCTGTGTTAAACTCCTGGGTGGTTTTATATATTTTGTTGTTGTTGTTTTGACAACAGGAACATAGGTTTCGACAGATTGTTTTATTCTGCAGTGATCAGGTCACTTGTTGCAGGGGGTTCGTTTCTGGGCCCCACCTGCTAAGAGGACTCTAGAGACAGTGGTGTAAATTAAGAAGATTGCCCCCAGTGAGAACTTGAAACAATGACGTGTTAAGAATAGGTGAAAGAACTAATGATATCCCAGAGAAGAGAAAAGTTAAGGGGATATTACAGTTGTCTTCAGAAACATAAAAAGCTATTGTGTTTAAGCGAGATTAGGTTTGTTCCACTGAGATTTAAGATACTGAAATCAGACCAATGGGTAGAAGTTAATGTGATCCTGTTTCACCTCATCTTTTTAGATTTTCTAAAAGTCAGACGTCTCCAAAGAAGAAAGGGTTACCTTAAGAGGCTGTGAATCTGTTATTAATGGAGGACAAGTACTGTGTAGGAACATTATGGAAGGGATTCAAATATTAGATGACTTGATGGTTCTGAGGCTTTTTCGTGTTCTTCTAGCGCTGAAATTGTATGACTTCATAAAATTTTGATCCTTTCGGGGTTGTTACAGGATCAACAAAAAAGCAGAGAGAGAGGCCCATTATTTGAAAACTGTAAAACACTTTGTATATGAACTATGTAAACTTTAGTTTCTTCTAGGTGTTACCACTATTCCTACACCAAAGGAGTGTTTTAAAATTAATGTTGAGATATATACCTTGCAATTTACTGTGAGTCATAAAAAATGAGTTAATGTTTATCATAGTGGCTGGGACTTATATGTCAATAGCAATAGCTAAATAACTAAATAACTTCCATAAAGTTAGAACAGATGAAAGATTTCCCTTGTGCCGTGCAGATAACTAATAAGAACAATTTTGTGCAAATATTAATTTATTAATGTCAAATAAATATCGGTACTTTAAGGGAAATAAAACTGGTGGTATGATAGACTTAAGTAGGGAGAGGAAGAGTAGGAGGCCACCTTAGATTGAGTGGTCAGGGAATGCCTGTTGGAAGACATGTCATTTATCATGTCCTGCCAGCTCAGATGGTAAGATGAAGTCAGGTCAGGCTTGATCTGGGGGTTAAACATTCCAGGCAGAGGCAATGGCAAGTGCAAAGTCTCCGAGGCAGGAAGGAGCTCGGTTCAAGGAACAGAAAAATAGCAGGCCAAGATGGGGAAGAGTGACGTGAACTGAGGGGTCAGAGGCAGCAGCAGCTCATATCATCTGGGGCCTCATAGACTGAGTTAGGGATTCCCTTCTAAGGATAATAAGTCACTGGAGAGTAATAAGTAGGGGAAAAAGCTGGCTATCATATGGTAAGTGGGTTTTAGTGACAAGCAAAGCAATGGGAAAAGGGAGACCAGTAGAAGGACGAAGAGACTTTCCCCAGTCCCTTCTAGTTGGGTTTATGATATTGAATCAGGTCAAAGGAGAACTAAGTAGAACTAAGTAGACAAACTAGAACTAAGCTAGGCTTGAGTCATCTATCATCCTTATGCTTTTTGTCCTTATATCAATAATAATGACTTTTTTTTTTTAATTGTGGGCTGTGGTTTTGCCATTAAATACCTCAGACCCTAATTGTGTCATCTATTTCATTTTACCCTAAAAAATTAACTAATGCAAAAGAACTGTCGTATGAAGATGGGGCAATGCTGGCAGGAAGATTGATCTGTCTTTATTGCCTCTTTAACCAAGTATCTAAACGTTGATGTAGCTCTGCGTATCTGTACAGAACAAAATGGAAATGTATCCAACTCTCTGGATAGAAAATGGATATTTTCCCAGATGTCTGACTTACTTCCTCCCAAATATTTCAGTTTATATTCAGATACCCTGAGAAACAGTAGCTACTGCCTGCTTCTGAAAATACTAATACTTATCGCCTCTCTCTGACTATATAAAATATTCTGAGCCAGTCGAGCAATACTTAAGCAGCAAAATATATTAAGGTAGCCACAGAAAATAAAAATTATAGCTAATATTTATTGGGCACCTCTCTGCTGGACACTAACTGAAGTGCTTTATATGTATTAACTCATTTAATTCTCAAAGTAATGGCATACATAGTAAGTACTATTTTTCACCAATGTTTAACATGTGGGAAAACTGCAGAAGAGAGAGGCTTGCTTGGAAACATGCTCTAACCACACTCACGTTATGTTTAAACGGCCAACGGTTTCGATAAACAGTAAAAAGTTCCGTCAAAATAAGGGGACACTTATCTGTTTTTAATACCTACATCTCAACATTCACCAGTAGTGTTATTGATTGACTTTTTTCTCATAGGAGATGATCTCCTTCAGCCAGATTCATTGATGGATCTAGGAATGTGGTAGGGACAGGAGGAATAACTTATTTCTCAGAGTGTTTCTTAGACCACCAGTTAGAAAAGGCAATTCAAGGGTGGATGTTGAAAGGGGGTTCTGTGCTCAGAGCACTCAGGTGACGGCTCCACATACAGCATCTTTTCAGGGAGGTGTGGTGAGCATTAATTTACTAAAGCATTTTAAAAAATTATTTTGAAGACTCATTTTAAGCCCAGAATCTTCCAGACTCATTTACTATGGAGACATTTTCCCTTCAAAATAATAGTAATACCAGTTTTTCTAGAACACACACAGTGAAGTATAGTCTTTTGTAGAATATAGCAGTCAACTTGACACTCTGATAGGAGTTGATTAACTTGGGATTCACGAACTTCCTAAGACTAGCTGCAAAATTGTGTATATATGTGCGTATTGCACATATGTACTGCCCACCTTTTCTAGGCCCCCCTACCTCCCAGGTCTCAGGTTCATTGCCTTCCTCTGATTCTCAAAGGGACCTCTGACCCTCAAAGGGACCTCTGACCCCCAGAATGGTTAAGAATCCCAGACAGGGATTTTTGCTGCAGAACATACTTGATAGAGTGAAATCCTTTTTAGCTAGTGTAAAAAGAATGTGTAGAGGGACCAATGAGCTCATTGTTTATTTAAAGTTAAGAAAATAAAAGAGAGAACTCTGCCCTCCCTGACCCCTTCCAATTCCAGGCTTTTAAAAACACAAATCACTCAACAAGTGTGTGGCTCTGTCTTGTACTTGGCATTTCTAGAAAGCATAAAGTCAACCAAAGTATGTTTTCCTCTGAAGCCATCAGTGAAAAAATGAAAATGAAATGTCTTTGTGTTCCTCTAAACCTTTGTTTGAGCCAAGATTATATGATAACTGTCTGTAATATATATATATTTAGTTTGATGGTCAGATGGTCTGTGAAAAGTGGAGTCTTGCTCTTGAGACCAGGGCGTGAGTGAGAGAACAGCGATAGCGGAGGTCACAACACAGCATTGCATTTCCCCCACAAGGGGTAAGTGAGGTGCACGCTGGGACCCTGTGCTGTGCTCCCCATTGTATTGTTGGTACTTAACACAGTGCCTGGCACGTGGCAGTGTTCACTCAATATTTGTGGAATGAATAAACAGAGGGGCTTAGAAACAGAATAATTTTCATGTTATTGCCCAGAATGTTCAGGGAGTCCTTCTGGCTTAATCCTTTCATTTTTAATATATGAGAAAACCTAGGCTCTAAGTCAGACTAAGGGAGAAAAATTCTCAGAACTTGGCAGAGATCTAATAATTTTACAGAAGGTAGAAACTCTTGGAAAAAGAATTTCCAGAACCAGGTCTGGTTACCTTTAGAAAACTGAGATACCGTTCGTTCTACTGTTAAGGTGACATTATGTGATAGAACTTCAACATTTAACAACTGAGAATAACTTGGATGGATAGAACCAGGAAACTGAGAGGTTGACAAGGCACAAATCAGACAAAGAGGGACCAATATAATGTGAATTTTATTGCTGTTAGATGACAAAGCATGTATTATGATAATTTGCTTTTTAAAAATGACTGTATAACAGGATGTGGTATGGTTCAGTCTATTTGAAATGTTCTTCTTTCATTTTGTTCTCCTGTAATGAATAAACAATGATTTACTTAAAATAAGCTTATGGCTATATGAACAATGAATTTCTTAATTTTCCTCCCCAAATTAGCCTTAAATCATTCCATCCACCATGCTTTCCTTCATAAGCATAGCTAACCCCAGGAAGTAATTATTACCAGTAAAGGCAGGCAATTTGGCAAAACTTGAGTCTCTTCAAGACTTTAACAGTAATTTCATATTCATTTCTCTTTGGTGTCTCAAATCATTTCTTTTTCCATCTTAGAAAAAAGATCTCAGCTTCTCAGTTAAAGGAAGTCGACGTTAGGATTTCTAAAATACTTTTCTTTTCTAATGAGGAATCCTCACATTTAAAATGCAAAGGACACCGGCAAATTAGAAGCTTGTCAAAGTATTGTAAATGTGTTGGACATCTTAGGGAAATGGGAAAAGCAAAAACTTATCAGATTCCCAGGCTTTTACTGGCTCTTGGAAAATAAGAAATGGGTAACTCAGACCCATAAAAAAAAAAAAAAGGAAATGGGTAACTCCGTGGCACTTTTCTCAAGAATGTGAATGCCCCAAAGGCTTCTGTGCTTTGATTCCTGTTGTCATAGAGGTCAGAAAGTTAGGACATGACTGGAGTTAAAATGAAATGGTATGATGGTGTGAGACCAGGAGAACAAGGCCTGGACATTGACACTGTAGCCTTAGACAGAAGTCACTGCTAAATGATAGAAGTATGATGAAGTTATTCCTTTTCTGACAAAAGTCAACAGAAGATGTTCACCTGCTTCCTTTCACCTGAAAGTTTAGTAACAAAGTCTGATTTGTTAATGCTTATTTCTATATGGATATAATGTCTGACGATGTGTCTGAAATATATTACATTTACAAGCAATCACCGTGTTTCTTGAATATTAAAAAAGTTTGCTTTGGGACTTTTACCTTGCATACAAATGTTCTTTATTTCTTTTTTATTGTTCTGTGTGTTGTGTTTTCAATATAAATATTTAACATATCAAGATTTAATAAAACCCAAAACAGAGATAACATGTGGAAAAGTAGCTTTTTAGTCTGTAAAATAGCTATGGTATTTGTCGATGTGCAAACTTGTATTTTCATAGCTCATAATGATCATTAAGTAAAATGTTTTTAAAAATTTACTCAAATGTTAGGGGTGTTTTTTTGTTTTTTGTTTTTTTAGGTAGGTAATATATATTTAAAATACTGTGTGTATGTTTAAGGACTACCATAAAAATTGTCTAGTCGTTACCTGGATTTTAACAAAAATAGAGGCAAACTTGCCATTTATAAACATGAGAACATATCATATTTACATCATTGTTTCCTGTCTTCTATCTTCTCAAAATTTATTAAACTCAATACTAATATAGAGAAAGTACAATCATCCTATTAATGCAGGAAGGACAATAGTTTGTATTCTGACTTTGTCTCCCTAAGGTAGCCACTTTGCTCACAGAGGTGGCATTTCTCATGGACAGGGTGCAATGTTACAAGCCAGTTAATGTTTACTGAGATGAGCAACTCCCAATGTAGTGTAGTTTCAGGGGTGTCAGGAAGTGATGCTTCAAGTTATAACAGTGTTGATCTCTTGCATTTGGGCAACTCACGGTCACTGTGGGACACCCAGAGTATCTCACGTTCATATCTTCTTGAGCTAGAGGATAAGATCTTTTTCTGGGAAAGCCGGTCAAATTTTATTGACAACGTTTTGGTAAGGAACTCTTTTATTTGAGAATGGCTGTAAAAAACGTTTACTGCTTTTTATGATTTTTTAAAGGGTTTTTTTAAAAAATTAAAATTTACAGAGTATTGAGTAGTGTTCCCTGTGCTATACAGTAGGTTCTTATCTATTTTACATATAGTAGTGTGTATATGTCAGTCCCAATCTCCCAATTTATCCCCCCGCTTTCCCCCTTGGTAACCATAAGTGTGTTTTCTACATCTGTGACTCTATTAATATTTTGTAAATAAGTTCATTTGTACCATTTTTTTAAGATTCTACATATAAGTGATATCATATGATGTGTGTCTTTGTCTGACTTACTTCACTCAGTATGACAATCTCTAGATCCATCCTTGTCACTGCAAATACTTGTGAACAAATACTTATTGACAAGAAAGCAAAAATACGGTAAAGTAGGAGGAAGAAGAGGAAAAAGCAGCATCTGTGGAATTAGTTTAGCTTGGGTTTAAGTCCTGGCCTGGCCTCTTATCTAGTTTTCTTGCCTTGATTATGCTCTTCTGTAAATGGCATATTAAAACTTTGTAGAGTTCTGAGCATTAAATGAGATACTGCATGTCAATTACCTCACATGTTTCCTGAAACATGCAAGCTTTTGAATAAGTAGTACATATAGTATTATTAATATTATTACATGAAAATAGCTGTAATTTAATATTCTACCACCAAGTGCTGACAGTTCTAACATTTTCATGTATTTCCATCTGTTCATTTTTTTTAGAGTTTTAAAGTTTTATTTCTTTGTAAAATGCTTATCAAGAGTTCAAACAGTGCTTGCATTATTCTCATTGTGTAACTCATTTTTTTTTAGTATATCTTTATTGGAGTATATAACTGCTTCACAATACTGTGTTAGTTCCTGTTACACAACAAAGCGAATCAGCCATATGCATACACATGTCCCCATATTCCCTCCCTCTTGAGCCTCTTTAGACATACATTTACATTGTTGAGATCATATTGTATATACAGTTTTTTATACTTTGTTTTATTTAAACACAAAAAGAGATAGTTTTTCATGTATCAAATTGGCAATGGTGATAAAAAGATAACACTTGAGGGCTTCCCTGGTGGCGCAGTGCTTGAGAGTCCGCCTGCCGATGCAGGAGACGCGGGGTCGTGCCCCGTTTCGGGAAGATCCCACATGCCGCGGAGCGGCTGGGCCCGTGAGCCATGGCCACTGAGCCTGCGCGTCCGGAGCCTGTGCTCCGCAAATGGGAGAGGCCACAACAGTGAGAGGCCCGCATAACGCAAGGAAAAAAAAAAAAAAAAAAAAAAAAAAAAAAAAAAAAAAAAAAAAAAAAAAAAAAAAAAAAAAAGATAACACTTGAGACTGAGAGTTACAAGGGCCGTTGTTTATCATCGGTGAGAGTGGCAGCTAGTATAACCTTTCTGAAAAGCAATTTAGGAAACATATTTCAAGAACATTAAAAATCATTTATGTTTGACCTGGTAATTTTACTTCTATATAGCCAGTCTGAGGAAATAAGTGAATATATGAACAAAGACTCATGGTCAAGGAAGTTCCTTGAAGTGTCGTTTATAACAACAGGAGGATAAAAATCATTACTTCCTACCATAAGGAAACTGCTAGATAAATTATACTACATTAAAAATATAAAATGTACAAAGACTAATTAATAACATGGAAAAAGTTCTTGATATGATGATGCATGGAATGAACATAATGCATGCTGCAAAACCCCAGTATTTTGATTTAGTTTTTAAAAAAGCAAGCATGTACGGAGAATGGCCTGGAAAAATAAATGCCTAAATATTAGTAATGATTATCTCTGGCTGTTGGGATTACATATTATATTCATTGAAGTATTTAGTTGTTTATTGTATTTCTCAAATTTTCTGCTTTGAATGTGGGCTTATGTAAACATAAAAGGTGAACAGATATGTATGTATGTATATACACACACATATTCACCTTTTATGGTTACAGGTATTAAATGCCAGTGTTCAGTGCAGAAAATTTGAGAAAAATACACACGCACACACACACATATATACGTATAAATGCACATATACACACATATGAAACAGAAGCAAACATCATATCCTGAGAATTTTCCCATGCCATTAAATAGTCTTAAATTCTCAGAACTATGTATTTTTAATAGCTTTACAGTGTTTCATTTTGAAGATATACCATAATGTCCTTAACTTTTTTTTGGTATTGTTTAAAATGTGTAAATAATGACAGTGTACGTCTTTGCATATAAATATCTTTGTTAGCATTTCTAGACCATTCGCTTTGTGGTGCAAGGACATCGTTGGGTCACGTAAGCAAACCTGGGGGAAGTACGCTTGGGCGTGTGCATACACACACCTGGACATGCCCCTCCAGGAGCAGGAGGGAGGAAACGAGACCAACCCTTCAGAGAGTGGAGAGAAATGACATGGCATTTCTGGGAAGGAAGGAAAAGTCTTTTCTAATTGGAGACCAGGATATTCAGAGGATGACCTATTTCTTGGGAGAGAATTTAACCAGCATGCTGCTGTGGCCCCTTCATGTTTTTTATTTTTGTTTTTTTTCTTTTATATTGAACTTTCCTTGAAGATTTATTTGCCTGGCTAGACTCTTATCTTTCAAGACACACTTGCGCTCTAATGGTTTCCAATGTGGGATGAGAGCAGGGCTCTCACAGTACCCTGTGCCCACATCTTTGCAGTTTCTCTTCTGTGTTGAACTGATCTATATACTTAAGTGGTCTCCATACCCTGCTCTCTTACATGCGTCTCAGGGGCAATCTCAGGGGTGATGAGGCTAATTCTTACTCATTTTTATGTCTCCAATGCCATGAAAGGTGCTTGGCGCATAGTGGGTGCTCCGTAAATGTTTTTTTGGGACCAGCAATACATTGGTACCAAGTGGAAATCCCAAGTGGAAGGACAGTGGAGAGGGATACGTGTAACCCTGTGTTTCCTCTCTGCCCTTTGCTCCCTTATCACACTGATTATGAATGAATCAGCATGATGTTCATGTTAAGGCTTTCTAAAAGAACAGAAACTTTCCCAAGCTACCTGCAAACCCGCTTTTTGCCATGGTGCTCACTGTAGCTCATTGCGGTCACGTGTTTTTTCTATAAGCTTGCATTAATGTGCTGCCAGTGAGGAACATTGGCCTTCCAGTAAGATCCAGTATTCTCTTTGCTGAGCATGTGGCAAATAAAGCAGGATATTCCCCTAAGGAAGTCAAGGGCTTTGTAGAAGTAAGTTATCCAATGTGAAGGTTCATATTTGTATTGCAGTTTATAAATTAAAAGTGATTTCATCTACATTATCTCACTTAATTTGCTGATGGCTAATATTCCTTTGAGAATAAAGCTGTTCATTCCACAGTTTCAGGTAAAACTTTAAGATAGAGTCCTACTGAGAAAAGTAATCCCCGTAATGGTACTGTTACCAGATCATTTTCTTCTGAGAGGTATTTGTAAGTGGACAAATCCTGGTCTTGAAGGACGGGAAGGGGGAAAATGACATAAAAGAGAATAAGCACACCAATCAGAGAGAAGTTTTTCATGATTCACAGTGTTCCTTGAGGTAGCTCAGGTTGGAGGAAGAAAACCCAGCTTAGCATCTATCATGGTTCTCTTAAAATTGAGAGCCCAGGCATGGCCAACTTCTCAACTTAATTCCCCTAACTTGTGCAAAGGCCTGCATCATCATCGTAATCATCATCATCATCATCATCATCATCAAATGTGTGTTTGCTGTGTGTCAGATGCTGCTCTAAGAGTCATATATGAATTACTAAATAAATCCTCTAAGAAATTTATAAGATATGTTTATTATTATGTACATATTAGAGATGAAGAAACTGAGGCACCTTGCCCAAAGTCAAAGAAAGTGGTGAAACAGGAATTTAAATCCAGCCAATCTGACTACAGTTTCCTTATCAATTGATACACAGCACTCCTCCTCCTCATTTTTATCTTTATATTCATCATGAGCCCAGATCATCTCTATTTGCTCTGAATCTTTTAAGTACTAGTACTCTATAAGTATATATTTTATGGCATGTTTCAAATGATATTGTCTTGTATTATAGCCATTGGTGTACAAATATTATATTCTTACTTTCTTTGTTCCAGTATCACTAACCTTTCTCCTCTTTGTTATTTACTTATCTCCTACCTGCCCCATGGAGCCTTTCTATAAACTGTTTCCTCCCCTTGGGATTTGATTTTACTTCTTCTTCATCTAAATCAGTGTCTCTCAATGTTGGTTGTATGTTGTAATCACCTGGGGATCCTTAAATAATACTAATGACTGGACCTCACCCCCAGAGAGTCTGACTTTTTTGGTGTGGCCAGGATAGCAAGAGTCCCCAAAGCTCCCCAAGTTATTTAAATGTGCAGCCAAAATTGAGAAACACTGGTCTGAATATTTACTACTCAGTTTTCGTATCTTAGTTGCAGCATTTTCACTAGGGTTCAAGGTCCCTGTTATAATCTGTCATAACATGATGTAGTTATAGCCCATAGACCCCTGGAATCGGTAGTGCCCATGGGGAGGAGGGGAGCCCTGAGAGTCTGGGGTACTGAAAGCAAAGTGAAGAAAGTGTATGAGCGAGGAGGGGTTGATTAGCTGTGTCACATGCTAAGTCATGTAAGATGAGAGCAAAGACCTGACCACTGGATTTAGTAACATGACGTCACTGGTAGTCTTGACGAGATCAACAGAGGCCATTGGAGTGATGGGAAATACAACCCTGAGTGGAAAACAAAAAACTGATGATGCAGGAGAGAAAGGGAGACAATCGCCAGGGCAATATTCTTGGGTAGGCGAGAGGGATGGGGTTTAGTGCGCTTCATCTCATTTAATCCTTGCCACAGTACTAAGAGGCAGATATTATTTTTATTTACATTTGAGGAAAGTGAGGCTTAGAGAGGTGTCTAACTTGTCCAAGTTCACAGAGCTCACAGTTGTCAGAGCTGGGATCAAATGTAAGTCTACCTGCCTACAAAACCCTTAGCAACTATATCCCCTTGTGTCTTATTGGTAAGAAATATCCTTTCATTTGCAGGTAAGTCAGCTGTATATGCATTTCTTCCTGAACTTATTATCTTCAAGAACCTGTTTCTCCTAAAGCAAAATTCTACTTAACGATAAACTATATACAATCTATATAAACTAGATACCAATGTACTCTTTAGATCAAAAGAGAGAAATCTTTGGGACCTGAAGCTCTGACGAAACTATTGAGCATATTAGCTTTCTCTAAGTCAGCGACAAAACTGCCTGTTCAGGTATCTCCTGGCTTCAGGAGTCCTGGTAGAGCCCTGATCCCCTGACACAAGTAATTCTCAAGATCTCTTACACTCTTGAAGGAGCCTCATAGCAGCTTCCCACAAGCTGGGCTGTAAATGACTGAGAGTCGGTAGCTGGAGACTGAGGTAGAGAATGAGTGTTGGTAGGTGAGAGCAGTATTACACCTAATCCTTGATGAACTAACTCCTGGGGTGATACAGTAAGAGTAACGTGCTGATAAGTATTTAACAACCAGCTCTAGGAAAGAGAAGAACACTGATTTGTAGTACTTGCCCACTTCTGTGGTGTAAATACTCTCACCATGGCTAATTTCAAGCTATCAGCTTGAAGTCACTAAATGGTAGTCAGGAAGAGATGAGAACAATAGACTCTCAAGAGTCTGTACAAAACTGGCTCCAGCACACCATCAGTTAAGAAAAAGTTTTCCCCTGTATCACTCAGTGGACATTCTTACTTCCTGAACCAGCATAAAGTGAAGCAGCATGAAGAGACAGAAAGAACATGGTATTCACATTTCCAGAGAATGGCAGTCTGGTTCTGATTCAATGATTAGCCATGTGGCTTTTGCCAACTCGCTTAGCTTCTTTGGACTCTGAGAAATGAAGCAGCTGGCCCTTTAAGGCTCTTGAGCGTTTGAAGATGCTGTGATGCAGTAGCACATAGGATGCGAGAAGTCAGCCCTCTCCTCTGTAGAGGTGGAGAAAATCTCCTGTAAAACTGTGTGCTACATTGTGCTTTGGGGTTTCAGATGAAACCTTGCCTTTCCTCAGTAGCTTGCCCATGCTGTTCTCTATCACTGTGGCCTTTGAGATTTCTCAAAGAGACCAGCAGAGATGTTTGAGGCTGTTCAGTGAGGCTGTCTAAATAATGAAAAGGACTATGCAGTCACACCAGATAAGTTCTCATTCTGGGGATAGATAGAACTGCAGTCTTAACCTTTAATTTTACGGCTTTCCCAGCTTTTGCCAACCCTTTAACATTATATTGACAAAAGATGGACTGGACAGGAGCAGGGAAGGGCTTAATGCTCTTTATGATCTATTTTAACATTTTTATCTCTCTTAAAAAATAAATTTGCCGTAAGAATTAAAACTGTATTCTATCCTTTTAAATGTAGCCTTAGATGATGTAGATAACTGTGCTGGCAGCCAGTCAAGTCTACACAAAGCCCAAATTGAATCTTCCTTCTGACTACAGCTGTGCATGATATTTTATACAATTTTTTATGTGGGTCATAAATGAGGTGGAAACCGTGATTTTGCCAATTATGGAATAATACATCTCCACCAAAAAAGCAACTGCCAGTTTTCAGACATGTGCATGTATTTACAGGATCCAGCCCTCCTTTTCTCATCACTAGATTGCATGTTGTTGACCTGATAAAAGATTTCTACGTGAAGTGCTGTAGGCACTTAATAACCTATCGCTATAGAACCTAGGATTGCAAAAAAGTATCACGATTTCCTCTTACAGCGCTATCTATTTGGTAAAATGTAGCCCTTTAGCCACCGAATCTTGTGACGTAGGGGGTGGGTTTTAGCTGTAAAAACCTATTCCACTACATATGTAGATGGATTGGTCTAGCTATCTAACTAGACAAAGACCAAAAATGAGTGGGAAGGGAAGTTTAAAAATATAGAAATATCATATTTCACTGTTACATGAAATGGTGTCAAGAAAGAAGAAAAATATTACCTAAAGATGAGGGATTGATGCTTTTCTGCTTCTCTTGCCTATGCTTGACACAATATAGATGCTTTCTGTCTGCATCTAGTATTAACACTGAGATTATCTTTAAACAATTTAAATTGGAAAGTTTGAGAGGGAAAAATTAAAATGTTAAGTAAATGATTACAGAATAAAATAAACCTTTGATATGAACCTTAACAACTGTTTATCCAAATTAACATGACGTTACATTTCAGGCTGTAAAGATGAAGCTATTAGCATGAGTGTGTGTATATAGGATGAACCATCAATCAGTTCTCACTGACAAATAAAACCCAGAGCCAAAGATATTTGCTCCACCAGCACTTTGCTGTCATCCTGCGGACCACTTCTGGCAGAATGACAGCCCTTCAAGTTGCTGACTGAACTGAGCCTGCCATGTGACCAGCAGACAGCATTGTAGCTGCAGGCGATCATATTAGGGGGCAGATTTCCTACATTTGAGAATTTGTCTTTAGAGCTTTCTGGAAGGTTTTAACCAGAGACTGGATGACCACTTGCTAGGGGTGCTGAAGATGATACTATTGCATTGGATAGAGGGTTCTGTTGCGTAACTTACATGTTTTTTTCCCCCCAACTTTGTCCTTTATTCCATAAAAAAGAGGGAATGTGTCTCATTAAGACCATCAGTAGCAACTTTTGTTTGGCACTGAGCAGCTCTCCAAAATTATATGTTGAATATTTGAATGAATGAATGAGTGAATGAATGGCAGATCTGGCCAGATACCATGTTGAATTCTGTGCCACTGTGTCATACTTCCGAGGAGCGTCAATAGTGAGAACCTTCTCTGCCACATTATGAGTGTTCATATGTAATTCTTGAACTGCAGATAAAATATCAGGTGTTAAGGACCTTCTTCCCTCCTCATCTTGGCCCTAATGGAAGAATGAATTGGGATTTTGCACATCTTCAGAAACGTTACTCGGGATTGTAATTTTGGCATCTTAGGCGTCATTTAATAATCAATTCACAGGGCCTCCCTGGTGGCGCGGTGGTTGAGACTCCGCCTGCCGATGCAGGGGATACGGGTTCGTGCCCCGGTACGGGAGGATCCCACGTGCCGTGGAGCGGCTGGGCCCGTGAGCCATGGGCGCTGAGCTTGCGCGTCCGGCAACGAGAAAGGCCACGCCAGTGAGAGGCCCACATATCGCAAAAAAAAAAAAAAAAAAAAAAAAATAATCAATTCACAAACACATTAGCCTGGCTTGCATAAACGTTGGATGTTCCTGATTGGGAAGGCTGACTGATTAAATTTCAAGATAAAGGCATTAAAGCTTGCAGGTCAGATTAAAGGTCTAGTGTATGTAATGATTGGGGAGATACTGATGGCTTTCCTTGACCTTAAGGGAATCACTTGTCTGACCAAAATGACATTCATTTTTAAGATGTTAGCATCAGTTCTAGGACAATTCTAAGATTTCCCTTGTTTGTAGTTGTGCAATAATCTTTTCTCTAACTGAGTTTAATGACCAAGATGCAGGCTTCTTCTTCAAAAGAGCTTTGCTTCCTTTGTCCACACATTATAGGTAAACTACTGCTACAGTGGATTCTAGAAGCCTTCAACCTTGAAAGTCTTACATTGGTAGATTCTGTGAGGAGTCAGCCTTGAAAACCACTGATGTTTCAGGAGGAACTTTCTAGCACATATTTTACTGAGATACTGTAGTTTATGCGATCATCTTGTAGCTATGATTCATCTTGCCAACCTTCATACATAAAGTCATAAACAATTCAGTTTCCAGTTATGTTCACATTATACATTCTTCTTATGGTCTATCACTGTTGTATGGGGAAACTACCTCTTTTGACAGCCTCTAGATTTGAAATTCTTAGGTGTTGGATTTAATGCATCTCCTCTTGAATTTTGTATTTTGACCTGATGGCACTGGTTTTCGGCTTGTAGCATAAACCCTATTATTCATCAGCAGGTACTTATCACATTGATAACAGAATTTTAGAAGGGGATAATGATTGATTTTGAAATGCATTTGACTCTTATCACACTTCAGTAGAAGAGGTGCCATAAAGATGGAGTAAACATGGCAAGCCAAAGACCTGCTGACCTATTTTTGCCTCAACAGGTAGAATACAGTTTCTTCCCAGCTAATTTGTTGTAAAAAGAAAAATTCATTTCAATTCCTCTTGCGTGCATTACACGAAACCATAATCAAATGAGATCAAGGCTATAATCAAATGAAGACTATAAGCAGATGAGATCAGGTGAAATGGATGGTCTACTTGTGAGAGAGGGATAGTTTGTAAACAGTGTGTCTCAAAAACAGAAGTACAAATGGCAAGGATAAGGATTAAGTTCATCACCCCTTGGGAGCAAGACCAAAACCATCATATATATCTATATCTATCTATCTATCTATCTATCTATCTATCTATCTATATCTATATCTATATCTATATATGTCTTTTATTTCATCCAATTCAACATCCTTAAATCTTTAGTTTAAATTATGCAGGATTTCGCCAGATTATGTACATCTTATGGAGAAATGCCATGTGATGTCTTTTTCAGGTGTGTGTATTAGTCTGCTTGGGCTGCCATGACAAAATACCATTGACTGGGTTACTTAAACAACAGAAATTTATTTTTCAGAGTTCTAGAGCAGAGAAGTCTGAGAGCAAAGAGTTGGGGGAGGTTTCTGGTGAGAGTTCTCTTCCTGGCTTCTAGTAGTGTTCTCCTGTGGCAGAGAGAGATCTCTCTCTTCTTTTTATAAAGCCACAGTCCTATCAGATTAGGGCTCCATCCTTATGACCTCAGTTAACCTTAATTACCTCCTAAGGACCCTTATCTCCTGTCCCACTGGAGGTCAAGGCTTTAACATAACAGAATTCAGTCCACAGCAGCAGATTTATGGGTTTTCATTTCCTGACCACTTTAACAAATATTTGCATATAGATTCAAGGTGTTATGTTGGTGCGTAAAAATATAAGTAAGACAGGATTCTTAACCTCGAGGATCTTACCGTAAAGCTTATTGGCCTCTTGCTCCCGAGGGACTTACAGTGCAAAAACAGGGTAAGAGACACACACAAAAAACATCAAAATCGGCCATAAAAATTTATGAAAAGGAAAGATCAGTTCATTTGGGGAGGAGGAGACATGAAAAGGTTTCATGTGGAAGTGGCACTTAAGATGGTTGCTAGAGGATGGATAGACTTTTTGACAAGCAGAAACAAAAGTGAGGATATTTCAGGCACAGAGGCCAAAGACATATTATTTTCTACTGCTGCTGAAACAAATTACCATAAACTTAGTGACTTACAGCAACACAAATGTATTAAATCAAAGTTCTTTTGGTTAAAATCTGTCACACTTGGCTAAAATCAAGGTGTCAGCAGGGCTGCATTTCATTCTAGAGGCTCTAGGGTACAATCCATTTCCTTGTCTTTTCTGCCTTCCAGAGGCCACCAGAATTCCTTGGCTTATGGTCCCACCTTCCATCTTTAAAGTCAGCAAGATTGCATCTCTCTGACTTTAGCTGGGAAAATTTCTCTGCTTTTAAGGACTGATGAGTATATTGGGTCCAAATCAAGGGTAGTCACCCTATCTCAAGGTCACTGACCTTAATTACATTTGTAAAGCTCCATTTGCTTTGTAAGGTAATATATTCATAGGTTCTGGGGATTAGGATGTGGCTAGCTTTGAGGGAGCTATTATTTTGCCTAGTATATGGGCCAAGAGTAGAGCTATTCTAGGATTCATTCTTTTATTCAGTAATTATCTGTCAGGGAATGAGTGCATGCCAAGCGATATACTGAGTGGGTGTATACTTAAATGGCTGAGGGTGGAATTCCAACTGAGTAGAGGAGCCATTAGAATGTGTCTACAAGGATCAGTAAAAGTCTCAAGTAAGATTAACCTTTCTTTCAGTGTTTTACATTACATTAAGCAGCCCTTCCCAGAACTATGAGAGGGGATACTAGGAGGAAGTTAATTTACTACGTGACGTCTCCTTTTAAATAGAGGGGGAAAAAATCTCAGAACCACAAATACCTTGTCTGCTTCACCTAGAAGGATAAATTGAAGAATAAGATGTGGAGGAGAAACCAGAAATAATATAGTTCTCTCAGGAGACTTTCTAGAACTAACTGAAAGCAGCTCCAAAAAGAGGAGTTAGATAACATGTGAATGAATTAAGTACTTAATGCATAATACTTAATGCATAAGAGGAATAAATTAAAATTTCTAAACATTTCAGCAGAGCCATAGAGAGCGCCCAGAAATATAAACATAATTGATCATCACAATCTCTGATAGTCAATTCAGCTTACATCTGGATCCCATTAATGAGTTATTAGGATTCAAAAGTTTCCAGAATGAGTGTCAAAGGGCTTTCTGATTCTGAAGAAAGAGAGACAAAATTATAATAAAGATTGGGATATAATAGAGATTTAATTAAAAAGTAAGGCCCATCAAAATTGAGTCAGGTGCTTTCTGCACCAAAATTGTATGTATTTTATGATCCCCTAGTCACAAATGGGATCTTATTTATTTATTTATTTATTTTGCGGTACGCGAGCCTCTCACTGTTGTGGCCTCTCCCGTTGCGGAGCACAGGCTCCGGACGCGCAGGCTCAGTGGCCATGGCTCACGGGCCCAGCCGCTCCGTGGCACGTGGGATCTTCCCGGACCGGGGCACCAACCCGTGTCCCCTGCATCGGCAGGTGGACTCTCAACCACTGTGCCACCAGGGAAGCCCTGGGATCTTATTTTAATAGTTCATAGTTATATAAGGTATAAGGTACATTTTGCTGATATCTTTATTAATAAAATGCAAACAGCTAGCATCTATTTTAATATGGCACTCTGATCACATGCATTTGTTTCCTTTCCTTCAAGAGGCCATCCTTAAGTTGATCATAAAGTGACTGATATAAAAATGTATAAACCTACAGTCATGAGAATAGGAAATGAACCATCTTCAGTAGGAAATTTCAGCAATGATCTGGAAGAAGGAGAATAAACGAGCTTTAAAGTGGAGCAGAGAAAGCTGTTGCTGAAATTATGCAGTAAGAGGTTAAAGCCAAGCAGAGTCACTATGCCCTGCAGAACCCCAAAGCAATTCAGCTCTCAGATACACTGGGTAGAGCAGAGGAGACACTGAAGAAGTAGGTAACAAGGTCATCTTCCAATCAGTTGTATCCTCCTTGCCACCTCCCTCCCCAACACCAACCCCACCATCCAGATCTGCAACATCCAGAAGTGAAGACATTTACCTCCCAGGCAAATTCAACACCAGCAGCAAACAAACAATTGTTTTTAAAGTAGTATATTTTTTCTTTAAAGAAAGAAAACCCAAATGTCTTGGCAGTGTATGGGCAGTGTCTTAGGAACTAGAGGCTATGACAGGTAGTAAGGGTATTCAGGCTTAAGAGCAAAAACATCTAAATTGGTTAAGTAGGAATCTTCCAACAAAATGAATACCTTATGACAATTTAATCAATTACTTTACAGTTAATGTGAATGAACAGTCAAGGTCTGACACACTTTAGAAATTTACTGTCTTCGTTTCAATGCAAGTACAGTCGGGCCTTGGTATCCATGTGTTCTGCATCCACCTGGGGTGAATCCGAGGATGCAGAACCCGCAGATACCGAGGGCAAACTGTGCTTTGTGATTTTATGTAAGGAACTTGAGCATATGCAGATTTTGGTATCCATGGTGGTCCTGGAACCAGTCTCCTGCGCATACTGAGTGAGGACTGCAGTTTATTTAGGAAGTGATCTCTAGAAACTCTAGTGGGAGAGTAGGGGAGTGAGACAAGGAAAGGAAGGAGGTGATAAAAGCCTGTGTACAAGTGGGGCCCAATCTCACTGAGGACCTGTGGGACACTGAAAACTTGTTACAGAGTGATCAAACAGGGGGCAGGGATCCTGTGAGCTGTTATACCCAGAAAGTGAAAGAGAGAGACAAGAGAGGGAGGGAAGAGGAAGAAAAGAAAGGAAGGAAAAAAAGAAAGAAAGGAAAGGCTCATGACTTCATGTCTCCAAGACTGTTCAATACAAAAAATGTTAGAACTTCCAAACTAAAATTCAGATTAAGTTCTTAAGTGGAGCTGAGAAAAAAAGAAACTTCATTAGTAAAAGGAAAAGAGTATACTACATAAAAAGTAAAATCAGAAAACTTGAACAGTTTCTGAAAAGTTAAAAGTGATTATGATTAAAAAGAAAATCCATGGAAGTATTAGAAGAAAAGTCAAAGAATTTTATGAGAAAAAGGAAAAATAGGGGGAAAAGGAGATGGGAAACTCCAGGTCAAAATGAACATATACTAGTTATGCAGGAAGGGAAGTGGGATTATAGTAAACTACTTGGTTGTTAGTGAAAAAATATTATGTTGTCAGTTATATTGTTACCCTATTTCTAGTTCCATCATTTAAAGTCACCCTTTGAATGAAGCTTGACAGACAGATTGTAAATGTCACCACCTTTGATCATGTAAAAGTAGAGATGGCAGTTATAAGAAGTAGAAAGGGAAAGGTAGGGTGAAAGGAAGGGGGCGACACACTGATCATCTTACCAAATGAGAAATCCACAGGTCATTTCTATAGTTTTGGAAAAAGAAATAAAGGTATATCACTTAAAAGTTCAAAAAAGTAGTGAAAATTTAAGCCCTTACATTAATTGGCTTTTTAAACAATGTTCATGTAATTATCTGTTAAGATTTTGATTACATTTAAAAATGTGACCACTTGCTGCAAATTCTTTGAAACCCACTCATCAGGCGAGAAGTAGGCTGTTTGCCATCTAGTGGAAATCTGAGCCCACTTCAGACTCATGACTGTCTCCAAGGCTGTTCAGTACAAATATGTGTTGTTCATCAAACTCACCGGTTACAGATGATGGTATACTTTAAGGGCAAGTATTTTTGGTAGAATCACATGAGTGGATAAGAGAGAGTGATTATTTTAGGGTGCCAGCATGGAATATTGGCACAAACTCTGGACTTTGGTCCAGGATTAGAAATCAGAGGAACAAAGTCAAAACGGTTCTATCACTGATTTGCCAAGAGACTTTGGGCAACTTCCTTAATTTTGCTCTAACACATTTCTCCATATCTCTAATCAGAAGAGCACTATTCCTATTTATAAATATAAGGGTAAAATATAGTAATGTATATGAACATGATTATTAATGACTGTTAATCTTTCTATGATCATTTTATACCTGCCATTATTCTATCTGATTCACTAATTAGTGGATTTCCAAATTATTTAGCACAGAATTAAGGAATCCAAATAGAATTCAATTTGAAATTAAACTGTATCTGATTATGTTGGGTAGATAATGACATTTGTCACTTTAAATTTATTAGTGAATTCCTTAATAATGTTAAAATATCTGTGGTTTGAATATTGTGCCTTTATGGTCTTTAGAGACACAGATTAAATATTATAAATATTTTCAGTTACATTTAATTGTGGCAGGTCTAATTTTAAAAACATGTTTCTGCTCTAGTACTTATTGCTTCAAAAAAACATATTAATCCTGAACTTTTTTTTTTTTTTTTTTTTTTTTGCGGTACGCGGGCCTCTCACTGCTGTGGCCTCTCCCGTTGCGGAGCACAGGCTCCGGACGCGCAGGCTCAGCGGCCATGGCTCACAGGCCCAGCCGCTCTGCGGCATGTGGGATCCTCCCGGACCGGGGCACGAACCCGTGTCCCCTGCATCGGCAGGCGGACTCTCAACCACTGCGCCACCAGGGAAACCCCTGACCTTTTTCTAAAAAATAAATTTCATATTTTACAATCATAAAATAGAACTTATTCCTTGTAGGGCGTTTTACAAAAATTAGAGAAGAAAATTTCCAGTGATTTCAACCACCTAGGTATAATTCCATTAATATTTTAATATATTTCTATTCTTCTCTCTGTATACTTAGACATAATATTTAAAAAAATTTGGATAATATAGTTTTATATTGTTTTCCACAAAACATTATATCATAAGTATTCTCCATGTCATTATATATTCTTCAGAAATAGTTTTATTGGCATAATATTCAACTAAATGGATGATTAATATATATTTCAAATTTTACTGTTGACATTAGATTATTTCTATTTTTTGATATTACAGATTTACTGTGATATTTGTTATGATAAATAACTTTTTATGTAAGTCCTTAACTTCATCTTTGAAAATAATTTTAGAAAAAATTCTTAGAAGTAAAATTACTAAGTCAAAGCATATGCTCATTTCCAGTTATCAGTTTTACCCTAGCCTCTCCAAATATCGGGTATTTTGATTTTAAGACATTCTTAAAACTGATATAGGAGTTAAGGGTTATTTCATTTTTTTAATTGAAGTATAGTTGATATACAATATTATATGTTACAAGTATACAGTATAGGGATTCACAGTTTTTAAAAGGTTATGCCTAATAGTTTGCCTAATAGTTTGTACCTCTTAATCCCCTTCCCCTATGTTGCCCCTCCCCCATCCCTCTCCCTCCTGGCAACTACTGGTTTGTTCTCTATATCTCTAAGTCTACTTCTTTTTTGTTATTTTCACTAGTTTGTTTTATTTTTTAGATTCCGCATGTAAATGACATCATACAGCATTTATTTTGTCTGACTTATTTCACTTAGCATAGTGCCCTCCAAATCCATCCATGTTTCTGTAAATGGCAAAATTTCATACTTTTTTATGGCTGAGTAGTATTCCATTGTGTATGTGTGTGTGTGTGTGTGTGTGTGTGTGTGTGTGTGTATGTGTGTGTATATATATATATATACCACATCTTCTTTATCCATTCATCAGTTAGGTTGTGTCCATATCTTGGCAATTGTAGGTAATGCTGCTGTGAACATTGAGGTGCATGTATCTTTTTGAATTAGTGTCTTTGTTTTATCTGGATATATACCCAGGAGCAGAATTGCTGGGTCATACAGTAGTCCTATTTTTAGTTTTTCAAGAAACCTCTATACTGTTTTCCACAGTGACTGCATCAATTGATATTCCCACCAACAGTGTACAAGGGTTCCCTTTTCTCCACATCCTCGCCAACATTTGTTATTTGTGTTCTTTTTGATGATAGCTTTTCTGACAGGTGTGAGGTGATATCTCACTGTGGTTATGATTTGCATTTCCCTGATGGTTAATGATGTTGATCATCTTTTTATGTGCCTGTTGACCATCTGCATTTCCTTTTGGAAAAATGTCTTTTCAGTTCTCCTGCCCATTTTTTAAACAGTTTTTTGGGTTTTTTGTTTTGATGTTGGGCTGTATGAGCTGTTTATATATATTGGATATTAACTCCTTATTGGTCATATCATTTGAAAATATTTTCTGCCATTCAACATAATGCCATTCAACAAAATATTTTCTGCCAGACAACATACAAAAAGTAGGTTGTCTTTTTGATTTGTTGATGGTTTCCTTTGCTGTGCAAAAGCTTTTAAGTTTAATTAGCTCCCATTTGTTTATTTTTGCTTTTATTTCCTTTGTTTTAGGAGATAGATCCCAAAAAATATTGCTCTGATTTATGTCAAAAAGTGTTCTGCCTATGTTTTCCTCTAGGAATTTTATGGTGTCCAGTCTTACTTAGGTCTTTAATCCATTTTGAGTTTATTTTTGTATATGGTGTTAGACAATGTTCTAATTTCATTCTTTTACAAGTAGCTGTCTAGTTTTCCCAGTACCACTTATTGAAGAGACTGTGTTTTCTCCATTGAATATTCTTGCCAAGGGTTATTTCATTTTGATTTGTATTTCTTTGATTACTAGTGAAATTGACCTACTTTGTGTTTATTAGTCATCAGTATTGTTTGTATGTGATTCTGTTCATGCCCCTTGCCTGCCTGCATTGGTATTTTTGTATTATAGACTTGTATAAGCTTTTTGTATGCTAAACATATATGTCATTAATCTGTCATACTTGTTATAATTGATTACTATTATTTGGCCAAATATAAACTATTATACATCATTTAAAGTAGAAGAATAAAGTTTATACATATCTATAGAAAACAGTCTTGTGAAAGACTAAAGATGGAAGCATGAGATAATATTTTCCAAATTCTTTATTAAACTGCCCTTCATGAGACCTTGTTATTGTTGTTAGAATTAACCATATGTGTAATATTTCCATATGTATTATTAAGCAATAGAGTCAGATTGCTCGGAGTGAAAATTAAGTCATCATGTTTCCAACACTTTTTGCTGTTCCCTATCCACACCCGTCCCCCGCCCCCGCCATTATCTGTAAGAGATTTGGAGATTTAAAAAATCTCCAAAATCTAATGTCATAGCTGAGAGATTTGATCATTTTAAACAATCTTACTGGAATATGGGTTTATACTTCTTTCTGCCCTTCCTCTCCCACCATTCTTATGCAATAAAAAAAAAATTTAGTGATTGGGAATGTCATTGAATTAAATACAGTGACAGAACATGATCTCCAAAAGAAGATAGTTTTATAAGACAGTTAAGATTTTCTCATTGACATTTTCTATTGTAACTCACATTGCCAATTAATTTCTTAATTCATTATCAATGTAACAGAAGAAAAGACTTTGTAAACACTGTTCTTTGTGTAGATATCTTTTAATTATGACTAATTAAATACTGTGGAAGGACCTGATTATACCTTTGAGTATTTCTTAGTCTGAAAAAAGGAAAAGAAGAAAAAAAACCCCACCAAGACTTGTAGTCATGAATACATTGAACAAAAGCTGAATTCAACAACTCTTTTTAAAAAACAAAAACTTCAAAAAAAGGAACAAATTGTAGAGCCTCTATGGAGGCTTATGCACCACTGTTTGTTTTGGTTATTAGGCAGAATCTCAAGTAAACCCAAGTAGAAATCACACTGATTCTGAAAATGAAGAGCAGTGCCAGCGGGTAAACAGTTTCAGGGCAAACTGAAGCAATACTCCTTCGAGTTAGGAACAGAATTTTCCAGATGGCCACTGTGCATATGGCTGGGGTACTGTGGTAGCCAAAATAGGAAACGAGAACATGATTCTTTCCAATTAAATCAACACTGTCCTTGAGAAAAGAAATTTCACAGACCATGTTCAGGGGGATGGGGGCAGATAAGAAATAGCATTCAAGTCCATCAAGACATCTTTAATGTAACTAATTATACTATCTTTTTTAAATGTTCAGAACAGTCAAATCTCTTTTGGGATTTTAGGAGAGCAGGGCAATGAGCTAAATGATGCACTAGAAATTCACAGCTCAGAATTCGACTTGTCTATCCTCTTTCATTCTGGAACATTCGGTGAGTTACTTAATCTCTCTGTGATTGTTTCCTCCTGTGTAAAATGGGAATCATATCTCCAGGCTGCCTAACAGGCTTGTTGTAAAGATAAAACAATACATGTTATGAGGCACTTTGGAATCATGAAACCCTGGATTGTATTTTCCAGGGCTTGGAGGGAATAACCAATGACTTCAGTTCATGCTGTGGCTCACATCATGGTCTCTCTTAGGGAAGATGTTACTATTTATAATGGGGTAGGATTTCTAGCTTTATTTAGGCCCTGACCTCTGACAAATTCTTTGGTGGTTATTCAGTTCATCTTAATTAAAGAATAATTTACCAGGCTCTGTATAATCAGCTTGGCTGGAAGCTGACTTTTGCTGGGCAATCTGGTTGAACTTCTTAATAAATTTCAGGTCCCTGAACCATCTGCCACATAGGCTACTGTTACATACCCTATCATAAGTGAGTAATCAGGGGGAGACTCTAAATACATATACATGGAAAGCAGCCCATTCTTGCAGGACCTTTGATACATCCAATGAGTGCAGGGATCACAGGTGGCTAGTTTCCACACCAGTCATTCCAACCCAACTATCTTTTATTTTCTCTTTGCCTTGTACATCTTGATTTCACCCTTCTCTTAGGGAATCATCTAAAGCTATTTAAAATGAACAAAAAGAAACTTTCTTCTTGCTTTGAAATGTACAGTTTTTTCATTTTTTGCTTAGTATTTCAGTTTCTACCCAACTGGTCCCATTTGTACACAGACCCAGCTACAATTTGTATAATGCACTGGAATCTCAGCTTTTTTCAAGGCTAATCTATTTTGTTTGCCAGTGTACAATAGAAGTGGTTGTCTTGTAGTCAATAAATTGTGCTCCTCTTCTGTAGAATAATCTACCCACAGATAGAATTTCAAAGGAATATCAAGTAGTTGCTGACCATGGAGCCAACAGCTTAATACTTGCCATACGCAGGTGGTGAGAACAAATCAATTAGGACAGAAAAGTTATAAAGCAACATACTCGTACCTTATTTGTCCCATGCCTCAACTCTGTTCCGTAGAGACAACAACTTTCATCATTTCTGGCTTTACTTCTTTAGTTTTCCTCTAATTCAGTGTGTAGTAGAATTACCTAGATTGCCCATTAAGAATGCAGATTCCTGAGATTTATTCTAGCCTTGCTTAATGGAATTGCTGCTACTGTCTCTGAAAATCCATAAGAGAAAGATCACAGGAAATTCTAATGCCTTCTAAATTTTGAGAACGATTAGCCTAATAAATCTTGGGCCACATTATGACTTTCTTGGGCTCAAGGCACTTTTTTTTTTTTTTTTTTTTTTTTTTT
>NW_006783890.1:933953-940896 GCF_000442215.2 Lipotes vexillifer
GTCTCCTGCATCGGCAGGCGGACTCTCAAGCACTGCGCCACCAGGGAAGCCCTCAAGGCACTTTTGACTTCATGGGTCTCTTCCTCCATAAAAATATTTTAAATTATATTTTACTACTGTGTTAGTATACGGATGAATATGTTAATATTATAATATTAAAATTTTTTTCTTCAACCTAAGTTCGTTTTTTCTTCTGATTGGAAAAAATAAATATTTTCATTGGCCCCTAAAAGTATTGTGGGCATTAGACATTGTGCCTCCTGTTTCTCCTACAGCCCAGGATGAATCCAAGATTAGTCAACCTAGAAAACTGGCAATCAAATATTCTGAAAATTTAGATCCTAAACATATTTTTAACATATTACAATGAGATCCGGATCAAAATTTGCTGGAGTTCAGAGGATACAACTTTGCATGAAGAAAATTTGCAGGTTGTCCTTTTGCTCCCAGCTGGATGCCTAGAAATGAAGACAAGCAGAAAGCCTTCCACTGACTTCTCAATACTGGCAGATGCAAAAGGGGAGGAAATACTGGGTCACCAGTTTGCCCAAGTATTACCATCCTATTTGTTAATACTAACAAATGCATTTGACAGCTACATAAAATACAAGTTTATGGACTATTAGGCTATAGGAATAGCAACTATTAGGGCCCAGTGGCTGCAGTCTAGAAAAGCTTCTCATCGGAAGCAGTAGAATGCGGGGGAAGAGAAAGGGAAGATAAAAAACACAGTGTAGATAAGAAGGAAGTTCATAATATATGATAGCACTCATGAGAACTTCTAAGAGGAAGCAAATAAGAAAGACCGCCTGATGTTGTACAGAAATGGAGGGGGGACTGCAACTGATAGAAGACCATAAAAATGACAATCTTGGATCCCTTAGAAGACTGGGTATCATTTTAGAGTTTCGAGACGGCAACTAATAGCAAACAATGCTTGAAAATGGTTGTTACTCTGAATATTTACACTTAATCTTCCATTTTCCATTTACAAAGCGACTTACATAATAATAGCTAATATTTATTGAGAACTTGCCAATATTTCACGTTCAGTGGGAATACACACTGAAGCCAAGACTAGATAAGAAGGAAACAGTATAAAAATTATAGAAGAAGAAATAGCAGGGGGTAATTGCTTTGGTTATTGATTGTGCTTGTAACAAACCACCCCCAAATTTAGCAATCTAAAACAACCAAGACTTTATTTGCTTCATTCTTGCCATCTGGGCTGACTTAGCTGAGCAATCCTTCTCACCTCACGGGTGGTCACTCACGGGGCTGTAGTTAAGCAGGTGAATCAGTAGGGACCTGGCTTAGCTGAAACCCTGGGACAGCTGGACTTCTCTTTCTTCCTCTGTAATCTCAGGTCCCCTCCCTCTCTAAATGGCCTTTCTGGAAGGGTAGCTTGATTCTTGCAAATTGGCTCACAGGTCTCAAGAAAGCCATCAAAGCAGCAAGTGACCTTTTTCAGCTTTAGGCTTAAGGCTGATGCATTCTTTTGGTTCAAGCAGATTGAAGGGAAGGGTATACACAAGGGCCTGAATTCTGAGAAGAATGATTCCCTAGGGCCACAAGGAGGCCAGATACCACAAGTGTCAGGGAGAACTTTTCCCCCACGCCTCAGATTTCTTTCCAGGTGGTGGTGACAGTGAAATACTCCACTACTGGGTGACATATCTGATTGCTAAGTTTGTGAAATATAACAGCATTTTGGCCTCTTGGAAGTGAGCTTTTTCTGTAGGAGTCCAGCATTGCCCGTAGGAAGGTCTGTATTATTTTGAGGTTCAGTAGTAGCTACTGACTGAGAAACCTGAAACCACACCTTCCAACTTGGTCTCTACGAGTAACCAAAATGATACTTGGCTTCCATCTGCTACTGCTTTATTTTATTTCCCCAGTTCAGGGAAGAGAGATGCTATTTGTAGACTTCCTCAGGGATTATAGCAACCTGAGAAGATTACAAATGAGATGTGTGGAGACTCAAAGAAAAGGAATGAAGAGTAAGTGATGAATATACTGAGAAAGGTATTCTATAACCTAGGGAGGATAAATGATTGACAGGATTATAGAACTTTAGACTCATAGTTGGCTATCAAATGGAGGTTGATCATTTGTTCACACCTCTTATAACGGAAGCCATAGTTATTTGGTTTTAGTAGTCTACTAATATTGATTTTCCCCTTCATCCTATAACTCTGATCTTGTTGAGGATAGCAATGTATCCAAGTAAAAATATGTCTCGTAACATTCCTTGTAGATAAAGGGGCCATATGACCAATTGACTTGTGACAGAAATGGTTAGGTGAGGGTGTGGGAAAGTTCTCCAGAAGCTGGCAGTTAGGGGTAGAGACCAGGAAAGCAAATTCAGATAGGAGGTGCTTATGTGCCCTTGTTTTCCTATCTGGAATTTAGACATAAAGCTTAAAGCTGCAGTGGTCATATTGTGACCATGAAGTGAAGCTGAAGATGAAATCCATGCACTAAGAATGGAAAAGCAAAAAGATAAGAGGCTGAAACCTTGGTGCTATGGTGGAGCCCCTTTTCCAGCTCTCCATCACCTGCTCCCCGACTTAAACTGACATGAAGGAAAGAAAATACCCTATTTTGTTTATGTTCCTGTTTGTTTGTTTGTTTCTGTTACTTTGCAGTGGAACACAGTTCCTGAGTGACCATTTTATCAGAGCAGACAAATAAAAGTATGTGGTTAATGCTTTTTCCAAGAAAGATGATACCATTTAGGTGACATATTTATTCAAAATCATATAAGGGAATTTTCTTAAATGGGCACATGCTAGAAATTTCTCATATAAGATAGACTCTTTCATCAGAGCATTAGCACTTTTTCTTACCTTGCCTGATACTCTTCTCATGAATATTCACACGGCACAACCTTCCCTCTACTGGGGTTTCTATTCAGATGTTTACAGCTCCGAAAGGACTGTCCTATAGTAATAGCCCCATAACACTCTATAGCTTTATTCTATTAACTGCCTACTCTTGACACTTTTTACTTCGTGCTTGTTCATTATCGTCCCCTCAGTGCTTAGAGGAGTGTCTTATACTTAGCAGTTGCTCAGTGAATATTTGTTAAACATTTGACTTAGGAAGTGGAAAAGGCACAACTAATGCACGTTTGATTCTGAAAGTTTTCTGAGAACACTACCAACAAAACAATGTGTGTATGAAGAATTAGAACTTAGAGCCCATTTCAGGTTGAGAACTTCAAATATACTGTTAAACTTCAGGATAGCTCTGTGCCTATTAAAATAATGTGTCTGTTAAAATTGTTCAGTGTAACTGGCAGTGTTTAAGTGAGAAGGCAATTTTTCAAACTTTGCTGATTTCTTCAATTTTATCTGAAAGAAATAGAACAGTGAGATATAAGCCTCAAAAGGCACATGAACGTATTCGTAAATCACCTTTATGTTGACTTGGCCACGTAGTCCTTAATTTTTCCTGGGCAGGTAAACCCTGTGTCTCCTTAGTAAGAGAATGAACACAAAGCCATGGTTTATGTTCATGAAAACTATATCTGTTACACAACAAAATCCAGCTGCAGATATACATGTAATGTACATATATGAAAATGTATATGATGTGTGTGTGTATATAGAGAATATGTGTGTGGGTGTATGTGTGTGAACAAGAAAGTTGTACAAATACACAACTTTCTTGTTTTTCAATATCAGGAACATATTGCTTAACCCACCAACTTTTATGTATTATAGTATTCATAGAGCTCATCTGCAAAATTTCACAAAATCTACCTGTGTTTCTAGATAACCAGGGAGAAATGTTAAGAAAAAGAAATATGGAGGCAATAAAGATGTAAAAACAAAATTTATAGCTATATAGAGAAAGATAGAACGAATGTGGCAAAATAACAATGTTTATCAAGGTAAAAATACAAAATAAAACAGAAAAAAAAAAAAAGAAATATGGAGGATTCAAACAGTTCAAGTGATAAGCCTTGAGGGGATCCTGGTTTTCCTCCTCAAGCAGGAAGTTCTGGAAATGGGGGTCTTTGAATAACAGAGCTCCGATACTTCTTAATGTGGTGTGGAACTGTGCACTTTGTTTCTTTACCCTCTGGGTGGTGTTAGTGGTAGAGATGCCAGGGTCCAGTAGAGTGTTGCTCAGTGGTGCACAGTGCAGTGCACAGTAGTTTCTGGAAATTGGCTGCCCAGGGCCTGCTTTCCCTAGCACTTTGCAGGCCTCAAGGTGGAATCTCAAGTTCATGCCATGGGGATATAGACAGAAGTGATGGAGGCCACTTCCAGGCCAGGCCCATAAAAATCTCCTAGGGGGTCTTCCACTCTCTCTTCCCTAGTTGGCTGGCTGGATGTTGATATGCAGGGCGACCCTGGGAAACACAGAGTGAAGAAGCAGAAGCCTGTCAGGCTCAGTCCCACAATGACTGTCTAGAGCAGAGCATCTCTCCCTGTATGTCCATTGGGTTAAGTCACAGAGATTTTGGTTTTTACTGTTACAGCACTAGGCACTACCTCAATTACACGTATGCCACAGCTTTAACAGAGGTTATGAAGTTACCATCATTAGAGAAAGCTGGCTGAGCAGAGAGCAATAGTTCTCAAACTTCAGAATCTTCTGGAGAGAGTTTGTTATGAATACAAATCCCCAGGCCTCTCTTCCAGATTCTGATTCATTAGATTTGGGATGGGGCCCAGAAATACGCCTTTTAATCCCCACTCCAGGTGATTTTGATGCATATTTGGAGAAATACTAGATTTGCAGAAATGGCAGCTAGGAGTCTGGGGTTGGAAATGGACAGCAGGTTATATCCTGAGCCAAAGTATGAGCTGGATGAATTAGAAATCAGTGAGTAAGTGGAAAAATTGTCAAAGAAACATTCCCTACTGCAGCAATGAGTACTAATACTTGGGCACTTAGGACCCTGCCATCTCTCAAGGAGGAGAAAGTCTCAAAGATGGGGTGGCAAAATGGGGTGAAGCCAAAAAGGAAGCACTTGACATTTAGAGAGGCAGGAGAGGATAGTTTCAGTATAAACATTTGTTAACAGAAGCCCCTTTAAACCGGCATAGCAAAAGTGGAATAGATCATTTAAGGGAAGCAGTGTTTTTGAGGCCAACACCACTATCAAGACCAATTCGCCTCTCACAGAAGAACAATATGTTGGAAAAACAAGAGCTTAAAATGAATGTGTTTTTTATGCTTTCCAATGCACTATGAAATAAAAATGTTACAGGCCTAAGGCCGGAGACTATTCTTGGATTGGATCTCTTCCAATGCTCTAAATTTAACCAGCTGGGATTCTGTAAGTACCAGTCTATTCAATCTTTTGAAATGCAGAATTTGCCTTTTAGTGGGAAATCTGCATTTCACCTTAAGTGGAACAAACCATCTTTTCAATTCAAAGAAATATAGTCTTTTGGTACTGTGTAATTAGCACAAATGAAAGAAAGATTGTAGTAAGGGGTGAAAGGACCAAAACATACAAATCACCACATCTAATACTAAGGACCATGAAAAATGTACCTCTGTTCATGGTTAACTACAGGCCATATCATGAATACTTATTAGGAATGTTCGCCATCGGGTTTTTACTAAGAAATGTGTATCTGGTGAGAAGAGAATTTGAAAGAAGTGCACTTTTAGAATAAATGGTAGATAAAACTATAACTTTTTTTTTTTTTGCTGTACACGGGCATCTCACTGTTGTGGCCCCTCCCGTTGCGGAGCACAGGCTCTGGACACGCAGCCTCAGTGGCCATGGCTTACGGACCCAGCCGCTCCGCGGCATGTGGGATCTTCCCGGACCGGGGCATGAACCTGTGTCCCCTGCATCGGCAGGCGGACTCTCAACCACTGCGCCACCAGGGAAACTCAATTATAACTTTTTAAGTTAAAGCATCACTCATTTATTGAAGATTGAATTGGTCAGCAGCAACTTTAGGCAATAGCATACAGTTGCATAGGTTGTCTCTTCAATTGTGCTTCTTTTGGCAGTTAGGTGCTCCAGTTAAAAACATCTTTGTACTTGTGAAATCCAACTCCAACGTGGATGAAGCAGAGTGGTGAACCTGTTCTCAGAAATAGTAAATTAATTAAGGGGCTCATCAATGCTCTGAAAGCCAGTGCCCTTGTAGATGAACAGGTCTGGAGACCTAAGCGTAACTGATATTGTAAAATAATACAGGATAGCACCGGGTGTTACGGTCTGTGGGAAGATACCTGATAGCTTGAGTAAGGTTAGAAACAAGTCATGGAGACAATGATGCTTCCTATGCTTGCAGCTATTCTATTTCATCTTTCTTTCCAAATATGTAGGATATTCAATTCATGAACTATCTGAACAAACTTATTGGCCTTTTTGAAACCTTTCTTGTAATTTACATGTTTTGAAGCTGGTCTTGAGGATTTCAGAAAGAGGTCATGCTGCTGTTCAGGTTTATATCTCTTGCCTGTAAAATAAGAGTTTGAAAGTGAATGTTTTGGGTGCTTCATACTTTCAGAAAAATGGTCATAGCGTTTTCAAGTTCATCAAATACTTTGACAGAGATAATTCGTTTGATACCTACGACAGCCCCGTGCAGTAGATGCTGGAAATGTATTGGTGGAAGTGTATTGGTTCTCATTTTACAGATGAGAAAACTGAAACAAAAAGAGATTAAGTAATCCCACTAAACTAGAGGGATGGTGAGGTGCTCTGGTGGTGGTTCCCAAATACTGGTCAGTCAACTGAGCAAAACTGATGTTTGAAAGACCCCCTGATTCATTATCTTTGAAAGAAACAGAGAAATGAAATCATTCAAATGAAGAAATGTTTGTTGAGAAGCTACTCTGGCATTTCAAGTGGAACAAAGACGAGAAAGCACGATGCTTGTCATCGAGAAGCTCACAGCTTTCTGGGGAGAATAAGGCAAATACTTTCAAAACAGGCAAATGTTGGGTAGAAGTTCAG
>NW_006783890.1:940906-941355 GCF_000442215.2 Lipotes vexillifer
AACAGATCAGTAAATGAGGAGGGGCAGGGATAGGCTCAGCACCTTATGTACTTTAACTTCTGCAACCCTTGGTGACTCGATAGTGGGGGGAGAAAGTTGACAAAGACATCCTCCTTGACCAAATTTCAGTCAGGCTCTTAGGAGCCCTCTTCCCAACTAGGCCTTGACCTTTGGACTTACATGTCCATCTTTGCATTGCCCAATTTTGACGCAGTCTTGCTAAACAAGTTTAGCAGAATCCCCAGCCTGGATGTCTGAGTACCCAGCACATCTGATCCAGTTCCTCATTCCCCAACATCTCCCAGGTAATATTTCATCATCCTGGTCTGCCTTCAGCAAGAATCCTGTCAAGCCTGTTTAGTCAGAAATCTCCCTTTTCCCTTGACATACCTCTTAGGAATTTTCCATTCACTGACCATCCCCCCCCCCCCCCCCCCCCCCCCCCCCCC
>NW_006783890.1:941365-948038 GCF_000442215.2 Lipotes vexillifer
CTCTTCCTTGGCTGGAAATCCCCACTTGTCCATGTTGTATTTA
The DNA here is from genome assembly GCF_000442215.2 of Lipotes vexillifer. Classification (NCBI taxonomy): domain Eukaryota; kingdom Metazoa; phylum Chordata; class Mammalia; order Artiodactyla; family Lipotidae; genus Lipotes; species Lipotes vexillifer. The sequence continues at coordinate 941,409 of NW_006783890.1, forward strand.
GAGTTGAGGCCAGTTCTATACTGAGGTCTCTTTCCTCCTATTCCAATGGCTCCTGAATAAATTCTGTTTTTACTACTGTACAACTGTCAGGCTCTTGGTTGTGTGTGTGTGTGTGTGTGTGTGTGTGTGTGTGCATGCGCGCGCATGTTGTTGTTGTTTACAAAGTATTAGCAGAATATTTTTCCAATCCAGATAAGTATAAAGTCAGACTAATGTAAAAAAAAAAAAAAAGTAAAACACATCAAAAATCATTAAGCTAGTCATCAACGTAAAGGTATGCAATACTTAGCTGTTCATGAAAATTCTAGATAAACCAGACCACTATGAAAGCATTGTAAAGACTATGATGCATTAGAAGATAGTTCAGAAGTAAAGACCTTAGAAAACTAAGAGTTGTTCTAGATGGAAACTTTAACGGGCAAATGAGAGCAGCAGTGTATTTGTCAATTTTCCAGAAAGTTTTTTATACTTGAAGTCTGTCCTTGAAAGGAAAAACAAGAAGAAAACACCCAGGACACCAAATTAGAAAGTTAATTAAAAAACGAAGTACCGGGCTTCCCTGGTGGCGCAGTGGTTGAGAGTCCGCCTGCCAATGCAGGGGACGCAGGTTCATGCCCCGGTCCGGGAAGATCCCACGTGCCATGGAGCGGCTGGACCCGTGAGCCATGGCCACTGAGCCTGCGCGTCCGGAGCCTGTGCTCCGCAACGGGAGAGGCCACAACCGTGAGATGCCCGTGTACCGCAAAAAAAAAAAAAAAAAAGTACCTGGTGCTATAAGAAAACATAGTTGTGTAACATTTCAAGGATGCATTTTAAGTTCTGATAAACTTTAATTTCTGATTTGACTTTAAGAACCTCTGCGAGGAAGGGGTAAACAAAGCTGATCCACAGAGACTTTGAGACTCAAAGACGAGCTGAGATTTTCTTTTGAAATGGAAGAGACTGTCACAGATGTGTGAGGTCAAAGAAGACTGGCTCTGAAGAAGGTGAAGGTCAAAGTCCTTCCCAGTGATCCTCAACTGGGAAACCCTTCAGCAACACGCAGAAATGGAGTTCCATTGTTTGGTTTGCTGCTACAATGCTTTTGGCAGTGCGGTTGGCAATATTTATCTGTCTTAAGTCATTCTGATAGCCCTGTGCTCACTCTGCATGGGAAAGCAGTTTTCTTTGCTAAAACATATTCCAAATCAGAATAATTGAGAAGTACTTTACTTCATATCTATGAGAATAAATTATAATATTTTATTATACCTATAGGACTGGATAAATAATAGAAGGCATTGTAGCAAGAGACAAAACCTGAGATAAGCAATTTACAGCATTCCCTGTTCATCTGGGGGTGAGGTTATGCTAAGTAAGGTGACTGCAGTCTCACTGTGTACTGGTGAAGATATAGTGGGTGCATTTAGCATGAAATATAATAACTATAGCAAAGTAGAGTGGACCTCTCCACTGATGTCCTTTTGAACTTTAGAAAACTAGGAGTAGGATGATAGAATTTGGCTGTATAGTTGTTCTTTAGCCTATTAGGAGCTGGTGGTACTAGACAAGTACATTATGGAGACAGATGAGAGGAAAAAGTGGGTGAACAGGGTAAGAATAACCTCACCCCAGAACGTTTACAAGTCGAGGATTTGATGTACTTTGCTTGCTTGCTCTCTGTGCAGCAATTCCTTGGTCAACAACCTCTTTGTCATCTCTGTAACAATCCTATTCAGTCGATGAGGTCCAGGTAATTCCCCACTGCCTGACCCCTGCCTCCAGTACCTAAGATGGAAGGTGACCAGGGCCTGAGCTCAGAATACTCTCCTTTTTGGTTTCAAAGGTGGACACATGACTTAAGCTCAATCAGACAGAATTCTCTTCAGAAAATTTGTCGGAACTATTAGAAAGGCATTTCCTTTTTTTTTTTTTTTTTTTTTTACTGCAGTTGCTAGGTTGGTAGGTTATAAAACTGATCGTGGCTGTCTTTGCCACAAAAATTGGTGGGATGCCTAAGAATGAAGGGAATAGAGAGGAGAGAAGTGCCAAAGTCCAGAAAGACAGAGACAGGCTCCTTAAGATATTTCTGGACCTCTGGGTCTAGCCATGCATGAAACGATACCTAGACTTAGATTTTTTTTTCAGTTCTTTGAACTAATAGTTTTCCTTTGGATCTTGTTAACATAGGATTAGGTTTTGTCAGGTGCACAAAGTTGGCTGCCTAATTGAGTAGAATAGGGGTTAAAAGAAATAATACTTATTGAACTACTCATTTAAACCCTGCCTCTCAGAAGCCATAAAATTCTTCCCTGAGTTATTCTTTTGTGGTGGTAAGGTGTTGTTATATTTTCCCTAGCTTTCTCAGAGAAGCTAATCTAATCTAACCTGAACCAGTCTTCTTTTAGTGTGCTAGCACTTTATTTTTTTTAATTGAAGTATAGTTGATTTACAATGTTGTGTTAATTTCTGCCGTACAGCAAAGTGATTCAGAGATATATATACACACACACACACACACACACACACACACACATTCTTTTATATATTCTTTTCCGTTATGGTTTATCTCAGGACATTGAATATAGTTCCCTGTGCTATACATTAGGACCTTGTTGTTTATCTATTCTGTATGTAATCGTTTGCATCTGATAAACCCCAAACTCCCAGTCCATCCCTCCCCACCCTCCCCCTTGGCAACCACAAGTCTGTTCTCTACGTCTCTGTGTCTGTTTCTGTTTCATAGATAGTTTCATTTATGTCACATTTTAGATTCCACTTATAATTCTTTCTGACTTACTTAGTATGATAATCTCTAGTTCCATCCATGTGGCTGCACATGGCATTATTTCTGAACTAGTGAAATTTTAAAAGTTTAACAGATACACATATGCAGATATACTCTACATTAGGAATATATGTTATGATAGATTTTAATATAGTTCTCAATTATTTATCTCCTCTCCCTGTAAAACAACGCTGTTTTCCTGCCCCATTAGCACAGACTTGGCCAGATGATTTGCTTTGACCCAGTGGAATGTGAATGGAAGTGACGAGCCCCATGTGTGATCAGAACCTGTAAGAGCCCTCGTTCTTTCTGCCATTGCTTTTCCCCTCCTCTGCCAAGGAAAGTACGGGTCCCAGATAGAGACTGCTCCTTCAGCATAGGCTCCAGAATGAGGAAATTGTGAGAGGCAGAGTCATAGCCAACTCACATCCAACATGTAAATGTCAACAAGAAATAATAGCTTTGTAAGCTCCTAAGATTGTGGGTTTGTTTGTTACAACAGCAAAACCTAATAAACACTGACTGGTACATTAGGCATAAAAAACCTTCAAGTTAAGAAATAATGATTATTTATTAAAAAAAATTTTTTTTATTTTACAAGTTTTTTAAAAATAAATTTATTTATTTATTTTTGGCTGCGTTGGGTCTTCATCGCTGTGTGTGGGCTTTCTCTAGTTGCGGTGAGCGGGGCTACTCTTGGTTGTGGTGTGCAGGCTTCTCATTGTGGTGGCTTCTCTTATTGTGGAGCACGGGCTCTAGGCATGTGGGCTTCAGTAGTTGTAGCATGCGGGCTCAGTAGTTGTGACTCATAGGCTCTAGAGCTCAGGCTCAGTAGTTGTGGCGCACAGGTTTAGTTGCTCCACGGCATGTGGGATCTTCCTGGACCAGGGCTCGAACCTGTGTCCCCTGCACTGGCAGGTGGATTCTTAACCACTGCACCACCAGGGAAGCCCCAAAAAATGATTATTTAAAATCAATTATTTATAGGATCAGTGGATGTTTTCTCTAAATTACAAGTTCCTCTGGTGCATTATAATATTCAATTTACAAAAAAAAAATTTATACTAGATAAATGAACACATTCATTGTAAAGTCCTCCCCGGTCCTGAATGTATTATAACTCCATTTTCTTCCTTGGTTGTCTTTTCTGGGCTCTGGTGGTTCTTTATGTCTCATGGACACAGTACTCCATGGAACTGAACTGTTGCTTTGGTAGATCTCTTTGATGCATTGTTGTTCTGACAGCTCCTCAGGTGCTCTGCCAACAAATGTCACAAGAGAAGGCACTTGTCACAGCTGCACCTCCTTTGTAATAACCTTTTGTGATCATGGTTGATGGCCAGTGGAGTTCTTTGAACACCTGTTCCCCATTGTCACACATCACACTCTGAATGCTGTGCACCCCTGGCACCAGCGACTACCTCTAGGAATAGTCATCATGCCCTCTTGCTTCCAAGAGGCTTTGTGTTGCTTAGTGGGTTACCACATGTCCTATCATGCATCCCAGAGTTACACACAGAAAATCACTCTGACTTCTCCCTCTTTGATTTGTTCGTCATGTTTAATTTTCTAAGATCAGCTGTCATCATGCTTACTTTTATCCCTCTGATATTATGTTCCCAAAGCCCTAAAGTATTTTGAGTTGTATTACTTTCCATTTCCTATTTTTGGCAAATATATACATGTAAAATAAAAACATAATACTCCTTATCAGTTGCCAGATTTCTACAGAGTTCAGTATTTCATAATTGGGAGGAAACCAGAAAGTGAGGTTGGAATGCAGGAAGAAAAGGGGGGAGAAGAAAGCTTATTACATGCCTATTACTGGGCTAGGAACTATAGTGACTGAAAAGTAGATATTATTTTCCCCATTTTACACATGTGGGAATTAAACTCAAAAGGTTAAGTAAAATGACCAAAGTGCCATAAGTAATGGTACTGGGATTCAAACTTTTTTCCATCTTGCAACAAAATTCTTTTCTTTCTTGTATGTGATGCTGTTTCTTAGCATTAGGTGAAAAAGTTCTCAGGGCCTGAAGGAAAATTCATAATATGGGGAAAGTTATTTAAGCTTCCTAGTTAATGATGAGCTTGAGAAAAAATTACCGTAAGGAATCATAACACTCTATGAATCTAAAATGGTTGACCAAAAGCCTTTCTAAGCCAAAGTCTGTTCCTAGAGTTTGGCTACATCCCTGCCCTTGAGATCCAACTGATCCATTCCCAAATATGTCATCAGCTCAAAATTTGTTCTGTACGTCCATTTGCCTCTGAAAACTCTGCTCAACAATTCGTGGCAGAGACTGGCTAGATAATGGCTGTTTCTTCTCAGGCACGCAGCTGAACTATTCCCAACCTCCTTGCATCCAGTGACTAGTTCTTGCCAAAAGAATGTGACTGAAGGTGATATGTTAACTTCTGGGCTTAGATGCTTAAGAGTAGGTGTGCTTTCTTCACTTTTTTTCTTCCCCCATCTAGTGTGGGACACTGTCAAGATGATTTTGAAGCCACATATTGAAGACGAAAGGTCCTAAATGATTGCATGGAGCGGGTCACCCTCCACCCCAAGGCCACTTGAACGAGAAAAAAACTTTTATCGCGTTAAGCCTCTGAGATTTAGGAGGTTTAGCTATAACAGTTGTAACAAGATTACTTACCCTGACTAATGTGTTATCTCGCAGCCACTTCAAATTCAACATGCTTAAAACCTCATTTATAATCTTCCCTTTCTCTCCAATGCCTGTTATCTTAGGGAATGGTTCTGTGTTAGGAAAACCCCAGCCTTCCCTTCTGTGTTTCTCCTTCACTCACACTACAACCACACTCACAACATTTCTGACCCCAGATGTGTGAAGGATTTTCCCCCACCAGATGATTCTTTGTGATGCCAGCTGAGTGTCCTACAATTTAACTCAATTCTGACCCTATCTACCTGGAGATAGTATCAGATTCCATATGTTAAGGGCTCAGTTCCACAAGACTGTTCCCGCCCCACTCCAGATGCCAATCACAAGTCCAGGTTATTACCTGTGCTTCTGACCGATTGGCTATAAGTCTAAGGTTCCCATAAGCTTTGGGTTCAATTTCTTTGCTACAGTGGCTCACAGAACTCAGGAAACACTTACCTACATTTACCGGTTTATTATAGGATATGCTAAAGGATACAGAGGAACAGATGAAGAGATATATCGGGAAGATCTCTGGGAGGGCCCCAAGTGCAGAAGCTTCAGTTCCCTTAGAGTTGGGGTGCCTCACTCTCCCACCCTCCCATTATGTGGGTGTGTTCACTAACCTGGAAGCTCTCTGAGATCCATGCTATTGGGATTTTATGGAGGCTTCTTCATGTAGGAATGTTCAGTTATTAACTTTATTTCCAACCCCTTTCACCTCTCCAGAGAAGTGTGTGTGTTTGCGGAGGGATGCTGAAAATTCCAAACTTATAATTATGGTTTGGTCTTTTCTGGTAACCAGCCCTCATCCAGGAGCCCACCCAGAGTGGCACCCATAGAACAAAGGATGCTCCCAGTACTCTAATCACTTAGGAATTTATAAGGGTTTTAGGAGCTCTGTGCTAGGAACTGAGAGCAGAGACCAATATACATATTTTCTTTCATTTCACAAGTTACTGTCCATTAAGCCAGAAATCTCAGCATCATACTTGATGGCTCCATCTTTTGTAATTTCCAATTATAGCTGGTCGGCAACTACTATTAATTTAACGTATTTAAAATCTCTCCATTCTACCCCCTTCTTGCCATCACCACTGTCAATGCCTTAGTTCTAATCTGTGGCATCTCTTGCCGGGTTACCACGGAAGCTTTACAACTAGTCTCTTTAGGTTATTTCACTTCAGACCACTCTTT
>NW_006783890.1:948088-956159 GCF_000442215.2 Lipotes vexillifer
ACTCTTTCCTTTTGCTATACTATAGTTAGCTTTTAAAAAAATTCATATTTTATTTCTCTTAATCTTTTAATGACTCCTTAACATCTTCTGGATAAAATCTATGAAATTCCATTTACCTGACACTATCATAGCCCACTTCTGTAGTGACTGATTGGAATTATTTCTTTGAGCACTAGTTGATACGATAATGGCCCAAGGTGATTAGATGAGGGATAGGAGACTGAACCAGCAGTGGACTTCTGATTAGTGTGTAGCAGCTAATGGAGTAGCCTAGTTCTACAACTCTGCCCAATGGGGTTTCTCTATATTGACTTGTGACTTATCAACCCAGTCAGACTCTCTATCCAGTGGGTTTAAATGTGAGGCATGAGAGGAACATGAATAGTAAGAGCATCACAGATAATAGACTTATAGTGAAGTGCATCAAACGAAGGCATCTGTGAGCAAAAGCTATGAAGCCATAGAAGCTGCAGCAAACAAGATCCATGGATTGGAGAGACAGGAAAGAATCGGTGGGGAGAAGGTGTAGATTTAGGCACAGCAGAATCGAAAGCCTAGGGGAGTAAAATCTAAAGTGTAGCGAATCCCCGGAGGAGCAGTAACAGACATGCACTTTGGAGGAGACGAGTTTTGCTAAAGTAGCCAGAATATCAATAAGCCAAGAGCCAGTTGTTGCAAGCTGATCAACATTCCACTTTGCTGGTGAGACCTGACGGTTTGGATTGTGAGATGTTTTCTGTGTTTCTTCACTCTTCCACCTAATCTAATAAAGCCTTATCACTTGATTTAAGCTGAGTATGGCAGCTTGGTTGTGTGCAACCAGAGACGTCATGGTCTACAAGGCATCCTGACTTGCCGTCTGCTTGCTTCTCCAGCTTCCTCTCCTAATACTTCCATTCACATCAGACGCTTTAAGCATGCTGGCTGCACAGCATTCCCCAATGCACTGTGCTTGGGGACACGAATTCTCCAGTGCAGCTCCTGGTGTCATGGCAGGACCCTTCATCATCTGCTGATTTTTACTCATTCTCCAAAACGTAACGGTTACAAACATCTCTTGGATGACTTGCTTGTCTCCAGCATGTTTTGGATTGTATGTCTCTCCTCATACACCACACTGGTCATGACTACTTCGTTGCTAATTTATCACACTGTGCGATAATCCTCTCTTCATCTGTCTATCTCCTCTTGAAGGCTTGCAACCCTCCTAAGGCCAGCAGCTATGTCTTGTTCACCACTGTATGCCCAGCAACTGGATAGAGCCTGGCACATAGTAGGTGCTCAGTAGTGAGCACAGTAGGTACTTACTAAGTGATGGATTGAATACCTTCAGTTCTTCGAGCCAATGCTTGACAGTTAGTAGTGAATATAAAATTACGGTTACTAAATGTATTAGTTTGCTAGAGCAACCATAAAAATGTAGCACAGACTGAATGGCTTAAACAACAGAGATTTATTTTCTCACAATCTGAAGTCTGGAGGTCTGAGATCAAGGTGTCAGCAGGGTTGGTTTCTTCAGAGACTTCTCCTTAGGTTGTAGGTGGTTGTCTTTTCCCTGTGTCCCTACAGGGTCTTCCCTCTGTGTGTATCCTAATTTCCTCTTATAAGGACAGCAATCATATTGAATTAGAGTCCATCCTAATAAACTCATTTGAAATGAATTACCTCTTTAGAGACCTTATCTCCAAATGCATTTATATTCTAAGGTACTGCGGGTTAGGTCTTCAACAAATGAAGACACAGTTCAGCTCATAACACTAACTTACCAAATTTGGTAAGTTGTTTCCTTGGAAGCTCTGAGTTCCACTTTAAGTGCAAAGTAGATTAAAAGCAAACCAAGAGCAGCCTAAAGCAGACCCAGTGATTACACGGAGAAGCTGCAGCTGACAATGAGGGAAAAAATAAGTGAAAAATAAAAACTCATGGTAACTAGGCTTATTGTGGAAATAATTTTGAAATGTATAGAAATATTGAATCACTGTGTTATACACCAGGAACTAAGATAGTGTTGTAGGTCAATTATACTTCAAAAACAAAGAAATTCATAGACAGATCAGATTTGCAGTTGACAGAGGTGAGGAATGGGGGGAGGGGGAATTGGATGAAGATAGTCAAAATGTACACACTTGCAGTTATAAGATAAATAGTAGGGATGTGATGTACAACATGATAAATATAATTAACACTGCTGTGTGTTACATACGAAAGTTAAGGGAGTAAATCCTGAGTTCTCATCACAAGAAAAAATATTTTTTATTTCTTTAATTTTGAATCTGTATGAGATGATAGATTCCTACTAACTTACTGTGGTAGTCATTTCGTGATGTATGTAAGTCAAACCATCATGCTGTACACCTTAAATTTATACAGTGCTATATGTCAGTTATATCTCAATATTACTGGAAGAAAAAAATGTGGCTATGTATTACAGAAATAAAATAGACAAAATATTTTTATGAAATAAATAAAGACAAAAGGCCCAAACTGGACATTGCATGCAAAAAAGTGAATCTAGACACAGACTTTATACCTTATACAAAAGTTAACTCAAAATGGATCATAGACCTAAATTTAAAATGCAAAACTTTATAGTTTTATAGCTCCTAGGAGGTAACACAGGAGAAAACCTAGATAACCTTGTGTATAGTGATGCCTTTTTAGATAAGACACCAAAGACACGATAATGAAAGAAATAACTGGTAAGGCTAGACTTCATTAAAATTAAAAAGTTTTGCTCTGTAAAAGACAGTATTAAGAGAATTACAAGACAAGCCACAGACTAGGAGAAAATATTTGCAAAACACATATCTGATAAAGAACAGTTATCCAAAATCTACAAAGAACTCTTTAAAGTCAACAATAAGAAAAACACCAACCCAATTAAAAAATGAGCCAAAGACTTTTACAAACACCAAAGAAGACATACAGATGGCAAATAAACATATGAAAAGATGCTCCACATCATATGTCATCAGGGAAATGCAAATTAAAACAACAGTGAGATACTACTACACCTATTAGAATAGCCAAAATTCAAACACAGATAACATCACCTGATAGTAAGGATATGAAGCAACAGGAACTCTCATTCCTTGCTGGTAGGAATACAAGCCACTTTGGAAGACAGTTTGATGGTTTCTTATAAAACTAAACATACTCTTCCCATATGATCCAGCAATCATACTCCTTGGAATTTAGGCCAAGGAGTTGAAAATTTATGTCCATGCAAAAACCTGCACATAGATGTTTATAAGCAGCTTTATTCATAGTTGCCAAAACTTGGAAGGAACAAAGATGTTCTTAGGTAGGTAAATGGATAAATTGTGGTATATCCAGACAATGAAACACTATTCAGTGTTAAAAAGCAATGAGTTATCAAGTCATGCAAAGACATAGAGGACCCTTGAATGAACATTATTATGTGAAAGAAACCAATCTGAGAAGGCTACACACTGTGTGGTTCCAACTATATGACATTCTGGAAAAGGCATGAAGACAATAAAAGATTAGTGGAGACAATATAAAGATTAATGTTTGCCAGGCATTGGCAGGAGGGGAGGGATGCATAGATCACAGAGGATTTTTAGGGCAGTGAAAATACTCTTTATGGTATTATAATGATGGATGGATGTTATCATACATTTGTCCAAACCCATAGAATGTACAACACAAAGAGTGAATTCTAAGGTAAACTGTGCACTTTGGGTGATGATGCTCTATCAATGTAGGTTCATCCTTGGTTAAAACAGTATCGTTCTGGGGCTTCCCTGGTGGCGCAGTGGTTGAGAGTCCGCCGATGCAGGGGACACGGGTTCATGCCCCGGTCCGGGAAGATCCCACGTGCCACGGAGCGGCTGGGCCCGTGAGCCATGGCCTCTGAGCCTGTGCGTCCGGAGCCTGTGCTCCACAAAGAGAGAGGCCACAACAGTGAGAGTCCCGCGTACAGCAAAAAACAACAACAGCAACAACAACAACAGTATCATTCTGGTTAGTGATATTGATAATGGGGGAGGTATGCACATATGGCGGCCGGAGGTATAGGGGAAATCTCTATGCTTTCCTCCCAACTTCACTGTAAATCTAAATCTGTTCTGAAAAAAAAAGAAGTCTTTAGAAAAAAACAAAGTTCAAACAAACAGAAAAACCCAAAGGCCCAGCTAGTGAAGTCCCTGGGCAACAAATATCAAGATTCTTCCAGGCTTCCTGCATGAAGGGGCAGTAGGGTCCTCTGCCCTGCCTCCCTCATCATGGCTAATTTCTACTCATTGATGCAGAGATATGCACATAATTACCAGAGTAGTACGAGTGCTGTTCTGAGCAGCTCTCTGAAGCTGCCAGATGCACAAGAGAGTCTGTTGGGGGCATGAGAAGAGTTAAGGGGAGGTGGCAGCCTGTCTCAGATCAATTTTCAACCCCAGTCTCCTAAGATTTCTTGTAAGAACATACTATTACAAATACTGGTGATAACTCATGTGCAGTGGTGCTAAGCGGTAAACAGAGGATTCGAGAGCTTTGAGCTCTAACACCTGCTTTGCCATTGATTGACTGCATGCGCCTCACTAAGCCACTTAACCTTTTTATGGCTCAGGGTCTTCTCTGTAAAAAATGATGGTCTCAGTGCCATTCATCATCAGGTTGTTGTGATACATAAGCAATTAAAAGGGCTCTGAGTATATAAATATACCTTAATATAGCAATGGCTATTTCCTGTTTACACACACACACACACACACACACACACACACACACACACACACACACACACAGACTACACTCATACATTACATGGCATGGGAAGGAAAAAGACCTCTCAGGATTATTCTCCCATGAAATGGTCAAATAACATTCATTATTAGGGATCAGGGCCTATGCAAACTGTACCTTTAATAATTTATTTCTATGAAAACACTCTCAGGTTTTATTATGTCTTTTAATATCTACCAACATAATGATAATTTTCCTAGTACTTTTTTCTTTTAACCACTTATTCATTCATTTTGAGGCTGTTGACTCTGCTGGGTACGAGAGAGGAAAAGATGAAAGAGATACGGTTGTTATTTGTCTTCAAGGGGAAGAAACATGAGAACAGTTACAATCCTAAATTCTGAGTGTGGGTAGAGATATGTGTAAGGTAGTGCTGGCACAGAGGAAGGGAAAACAGGCCCTAGTGGGGTGGTGAGGCAAGGGTGTGAATTTCAATTTCCCACCACGTTTTGCTGTCGGATTCTCCTTTTTCTCCTCTGTGCCAGACACTGAGCTAAGTGAGTTTCATACATTATTTCTCATGTCTTATGGCCACCCTATGGAAAGAAATATTTTTTTAGCCTTATTTTTCAGATGAGGAAAAAGAGACTCAGAGAGGTTAAATAACTTGCCTAAAGTCACAGAGCTAATGAATGGCAGAGCTGGAAATCAAATCCAGTGTTATCTCTTTACGACTGCACACTATTTCTTCTCCAACAAGTTGTGTTTAAGATACAGAGTTCTAAAGGTAGAAAATGTTTGTTTTTCATATCTCAGCTTCAAACATCCCCTTAATAATTTTCATGATGATATATTTTTTATGTTTATAAAAATATAGATGATCCAGGAAAAGGTGTTGCTTAAAAGTTCATTGTATGGAAATGATCTCTATCAGTGTTACTCTGGTGCCAAGAATTTGTGAGAATATGTAGCTTGCAAAAACCAAATTCAATTATGAAAAAACAAAACAGGTGTTATCATGTTGTTTCAGTTTCTACCATGCCTTAGAAAAGCACTTCCATAGAATTTAAAATAAGCATGTTAGGAATAAAGCATATTTTTTGAGCTGTAAAAACTCCTTCGATTTCTATCTGATGCAGTATCTTAAAATGGAATTCACGTGAAGGCCAAATTGAAATTTGCACTCTCACCGACCGAGCTACCTGTTTACCATTGCTCTGTTGCATGAGCATTGCTCCCTGCTGGCCAGCTGGCTGATAAGTGTGTGCCATTGTTCATAAGGGGAAATTGGGACGGCTGACACTGAGCATATGAGAGAGTCACAAATGGTAGAGTTTTGGAGGGCGCTCAGAGAACATCTAGTTCAAAGCCCTTTATTTTAAGGCAAGGCGCTGAGGCTTAGAGTGGTAAAGTGAGTTGCCCAGTGTCACACAATTAGCTTGTGACGAGTGTCAGGGAAGAATTCAAACCACCTGAATCCCTCTCTAGCATCCCTACATTGGGTTGAATAGTGTCTCCCCAAAACTCATGTCCACTCAGTACTTCAGAATGTGACCTTATTTGGAAATAAGGTCTTTGCAGATGTAATCTGTTAAAATGCATTCACACTGGATTAGAGTGGGCCCTGATCCAGTGATTGGGGGTTTTTATAAGATGAAAAAACAGACACAAAGGCACATAGGTGAGAAGGCAATGGAGGCAGAGGTTGAAGTGATGTGTTACAAACCAAGGAACACTAAGGATTGCCAGTAACTACCAGAAGGTAGACGAGGCAAGGAAGAATTCTATGCTAGCACCTCTGAAGGGAGGATCACCCTGCCAACCCCTTGATTTCAAACTTCTAGTCTTCAGACCTGCGAGAGAATAAATTTCTGTTATTTTAAGCCACCCAGTTTGTGGTCAGTTATTTTAAGCCAGCTGGTATGTATGGCAGTCCTAGGAAACAAATATAATCTCTTCTGCCTAACCATGGCTCATCTTGGGCATCCTTCTAGATGAAAAGCCCAACGTGCACTTCCATTGCCAGTACACTTAAGTGTCCTAGCTGCAAATATGAAGGACAGCATTTTAATCTGTAAACTGACGGCTCTTACACTCACACCTGACAAACACACTTACTGTTGCTTTTGTTCCAATTAGCTGTAAATCACCTTAAATCTCATCATAGGAAGCAGTGATCTATTTAAATTGAATGTAAATATATTGCTGCTTGCTTTTATACCAAACAGAAATAGAACATGGACAAATTACTTACTCGGTGTTATGTGTCTTGAAATCTAGAACTGAAAAAGAATAGATTATTGGAGGTCAGGGTAAGAGAAGTATTGATATTCTGGGTACTAAATCATCATGGAATTGACTGTCACGTTGCAATTTTCAAAATCCTCTTTAAAAAAAAAAAAAGCCAGATATGTTGTTCTGATTTTTTACCAAGGTCATCAAAGGTGAAAGTAACAGAAAAAGAAATAGTTGAGCCATTAACTCAGATGACTGTATTATAGTTTATCAGAGTCTAAACTCATCTCTAGGGTGTCGTCTATTTGCCTTCTTGGACATCGTAGCAATAGCTGATTCCTCTTACTTTGCACGTAATCTGCAGTCACACGGGAGTAAGGTAGAGTTGAAAGCTCAGGCTCTGTGACCAGAAATGTCATTTGAGACCGAAGCACTTAGGTTTTGTTTACATGACACATAAACGAGCTAGTCGGTTAGAACTTCACGTTTCAAGCCCCCTCATTCTTATTATGAGAGAGAGTATACTGACTTCAAGCCCACTGCTGTGTGCTGCTGCTTGTGATTAAAGGAGAAGGAGGGGTAGATGCTTTGCTCTCAGGAGTGGGCTGGTAGCCTGAACACAAGTGCTTTTAGTGCAAATGGTCTTTTGACATTGCTATGTGCCCCTGGCATATGCAGATGCTCAGAATCCAGGACAAGAGGTCATAGGGAGAAATGGGGGTGGGGGGAAACTGGCCATCAAGTAGACCAAAATCAATGTTGAATGAACATTTAAATTTTATCTTATTTTTTTGTCAGTTTGGAGCAACGTGCAGACATAGTTATTGCTCTTGAGTAAGAGAAGAGGAGGGAGACGTAGAGAAAATTTTCTCCAAAGCTGGTGCTGGGGTCAATGAGGTAGGGGATGGTTCACATCTTCAGTAAGGGGTTGTGAGGAATGAGGAATTGAGTGATATGTTTTAGGAGGAATCTGGTCAGCCTTACATCTCCTTTTGGGTCTTTTTAAAGCTTTATTAGAATTAAAAAAAATCTTTTCATATACTCTGGGGTATCAAATGCTGTTGGTGAGCACTGAGGAGGATGAAAGCATAAGGTTGTTTTTTTTTTTTTTTTTTTTTTTGTTGCGCGCGTC
>NW_006783890.1:956169-962073 GCF_000442215.2 Lipotes vexillifer
GGCCTCTCACCGTTGCGGAGCACAGGCTCCGGACGCGCAGGCTCAGCGGCCGTGGCTCACGGGCCCAGCCGCTCCGTGGCACGTGGGATCTTCCCGGACCGGGGCACGAACCCGCGTCCCCTGAATCCGCAGGCAGACTCTCAACCACTGCGCCACCAGGGAAGCCCCTAAAGAGGTCCTTTAATATTGCGGTAGTATTATCTAAGAATGAATGAAACTCAAGGCAAGATGAGGCCTTTCATTGTACCTTCAGCATAACATACAGGGATTAAGAACCAGCCTGCCTAGGTTCAAATCCTTCCATATCATTTACTAGTTGTGTGATTTTACGCAAGACACCTAGTATTTTAAGCCTTTGTTTCCTCAGCTGTAAAATCGGGATAATGATAATGGTAGCTGCCTCATAAACTTGTTGTAAGGATCAAATGAGCTCATCCTTACAATTTTAAGTGTTCTATACGTGTTAGCTGTTTTTGTTATGGTTCCAGGGACAGTGATGAAATGAAGCAGGACAGCCTGCTTTTCTGAGGTTGTGGTCAGAGAAGCAAAGAACGTTTTCTTATAAATCAAGGGGGTGTTGCAAATCTCCTAGCAAAGATTTGTGCCAGAGAAACGAGTTCCCACTAGAGTTGAACCAAGGATGACTTCTGTATCTCTCTCAGGGCTTGTCTGCAATTCGAAAGCACAGCTGTGGCTTCCAGGAATGTGATGGGTTGAAGGAGAGAACATCCTGGTCCCTTCCATACCTTGGGGAATTTTCCAGCGTTGATATAGGACAGTAAGAACTCGGTTCACAGCCTCATTAGGGAGTGGAATGTTCACACAAATGACATTTTCTAATTCATTGAGGTCTATCCATTTTTGTCCTTACATAGGTATTCCTGATGCTTCAGTTCTGAAGGGATGGTATTAGCTGCAGGTGTCATGTAGCTTTAGCAGATGGAAGATATATTAAATTTAGCAGCCTTTTCCTTTTTTTCCTGTCTTCAGAACTTTTGATTTTATCACAGCATAAAATTCAGTCTCTCTGAGTACAGGGTTCTAAAAGGGGTTTAGACCTTAAGGGAAGTTAATCAGTGCCCTTAGATGTGGAAAGAACACCTTGGTTTCAGCTACATAACCAATTGACAAAATAAATGTTTGAAGTTCAGCTTTTCTCACTGAGTTTCCACACTGTTAATAAATAGATGAAATACAAAAATACATCAATAGCTCAAAAGGAAAAAGAGAGCATGAAAAAGGCAGGGGAAAAATGTGGTTTCACTTCCAAATGTGCTGAATAAAAATAATTGTGGATGTAAGCAGGCCAGCTTTAGGTTTTAATCATTGTTTTTCCACTACCTAATAATTTGCTATTCAGCTCCTGCTGTCATATAGCTTTTGGGTTGGGTGGCATAAGCTCACCAGGTAACCACAAGTAATCTCTTTAGTTTAAGCCTGTGGTGCATCAGAGCATGAGAGGCTGGACCAATTAGATGCACTATGTAAAAAAAATTTTTTTTCATTAATATTTGGCATTTGATGCCCTGATCTGTAACCAAATGAGTAATTTTGCCGTTGTTATGCTGTATGGAAACTATCATTTTGACCAGAATGTCGATATGTGGTCTTTAAATTTCATACTGGGTATTAAAAACTATGCAAGCTAGCAGTTAGAATGTGCATGATTTTGTTCTGAATGTATATCATTGAAAATATTGATTTAAATGATAACATATGTGCTGCTTGTACCAAATCTCTCTGCATATTGGCTGCAGTATATTTCCTTAAATCTACCAGGGCATTAGCTATCAAGCAGAAGATTGCTTTCTGTGAGTGGGGGAATTATTATCACACTAAGAAAGAAGAGGGGGGTCTTATGTCCCAGATAATATATGAGCAAACGGGGAAAACTCTTGAGAAAAAAAAAGAGGAAGAAATAATAAGAACATGTATTTTTAACTGGTCTGTTCTATTTTCATGAATTCTGCTGTCAATATATTGTGACTTGTTTAGATGTGAAAAGACAGACTGATTTTCCTGGGCTGGGGGGTCAGGAGATCCGGGTTCAACTTCTGGCTTTGCCAATATCAGTGTGACCTTGACCAAGTCACTTAGCCTCCTTTGCAATCTGTTACTTCTCTGCAACGGAGGCTCTTGCAATTGTCAGCAATCACAAAGCCACATTTGGCCTACAGATATTTTTTGTTGACCTGCATTCTTTGTAAATTTCTCTAAGCCAAGCCAATGCTCAAAAGTTGTGAGACTTCACTTAAAAACCAGGTTTCTGCCCTCCATTCGAAAATTGGAAGACTTAATACCAGCCTCACATTCTTACATGGCAGAATAGACTAGAGCGGAATGGTGCCTCCAATTCAAATGGCATCTGCTTCCCCCATTTGTCTCAGTCTTCACCACTCCCTGTTTTCACCCCAATGCAGGGACTAAATGCTAGTTCCACTTGCTTTGCTTATTGTTGATTTTCTTCTAGTATGGGTATATATTTCAGTATCCACCACCATCTCTGTCTAATTTGGAAGAAATAAAAGTCAAGGCATCCACAGTTTTCAAAAATATATGGGAAGAGTACATTTCCTTTTTAAATGCAGACTATCTCTTTGGTTGTAAGATGCTAACAAAGCATTCCTGTTGAAAGAATACGAGCCCTGCTTCACTTGGTTATGTTACTCTCTCTCTAGGCATTTAAATTTGTCATCCCTGGGCCATTTAGGAATAAATGCTATAATTCTATAACTTCATGAAGAAACTTCTCAAAAGATGCCTTCTTTTAAATGTCCCATTGATGTACAACAAAGAGAGAATTTCTCTGGGAAGATGTCTGGGTCTGATAGCCAGTAGAAGGGCTTATACAAGCTGTAAGGCTTTTCAAAGGAAGGGCTCTGGGGGCCAGACAGTAGCTTGCTGAACAGTTACAAGCAATTTGTATTAGTTCAGGGGCCTCGGTGAGACTGTTGTGTGCTAGAGAGAATGGCTTTCCCATACCAGATTCCATTTCTTCCTGTATATTCCTTCATTTCCACAATGAACCAAAGATTTCTGTTCTTCTTGGCACTGCATTGAACTTTTTTGGCAATCAGAGTGACCTTGAGCAGGGTGGGAAGCCGACAGAAGCAAACCTAAGGGAAATAGCATCTCATACCCTTCCTGATAATAAATGCTGGCAAATTACTGTGTCTGTTATGTGCCAGGTGCTATACAGAGTATTTTACATACATTATCTCATTTAACCCTCATAATTAGTTTATTAGGAACATATTATTTTCCTCAGTACACATGGGGGGTCTCAGGTGCTGGGAGGCTAAAGAGCTGCTTCAAGGTCACACAAGCAGCACTGGGGAGTTGGTCTCCCTATTGCCACCGGCTCTGCTTGAAACCACTTGACTGTATTATATCAATATGACGGCTTCAATGGTTTTAAAAAAGAAAGATCAGGGAATAAAATGAATGGTTTACTTATGCAATAATAGAAAGTGTTTTCCCCCTCAAATGTTGTAATATTTCTCTATAAATACACTCTTTTGTCTTCCTATAATTCATATTTGACAAAATACTTTCGCACGCATTTAGCTCTCACAACAGACTCAAGACCAGGCAGGCCAGGTCTTAACTGACTGCATTTTGCAAGTGAGAAAACCGAGTCCCTAGAGGTGAAGTGGCTTGCTCAAGGTCACACTGCTAAGTGAACTGATAGTTCTCCTGTGCCCCGTGCTTGTCACTCCCTAGGATGCCATGCTACCTCCTTCTTGTAGGTAGTAGGTTGATAAATTTTTATGTATGAAAGAGCCTCTCCTCTCACAAAGTGAGGAGAAATGACCTGCTCTCTATGTAAACTATTCAGTATAAGATTATTTTCTTCTTTCTCAATTATTCTTTCAATATTACAATGCAGATGGTAATAAAACAAAAATATTATTGGCAATTGGGCTATACTGATATAGCAATCTGTTCATTTTGAACCCTCAGATTCTTCTATCTGCCCTGGGTAGACTTTTCAGACTGGCATGACATCTTTGAGAGGTGTCTGTGATGATTAAATTCTTTCCTCATAGTATCAGGGACCCCGTTTATAATTGACTAGCTCACTTAGACATGTGTTAATGAGACCAAGATGATGATGTAGCTTTGCTCATGTCTATAGATACAGATTGTCCCCTGACATTGACTGTTTCCCAGTGGTTGTAGGAAGGGAAAGAAAAGTGAGCTATTTTTTTGATACCACCAAAATTGTAAAACTCAGTGCTTTCTTTCCCAAACTCAGCATATCAAAAAGCTATGTGTTATATATGGAATCTAAAAAAAAAAAAAAGTTCTGATGAACCTAGGAGCAGGACAGGAATAAAGATGCAGACGTAGAAAATGGACTCAAGGACACGTGGAGGGGGAAGGGTAAGCTGGGATGAAGTGAGAGAGTGGCATGGATATATATACACTACCAAATGTAAAATAGCTAGCTAGTGGGAAGCAGCCGCATAGCACTGCTATGGGAGATCAGGCTGCTTTGACCAGCTCGGTGGGGGGGTGGGGGGGGGATGGGTAGGGTGGGAGGGAGATGCAAGAGGGAGGGGATTTGGGGATATATGTATACATATGGCTGATTCACTCGTTATACAGCAGAAACTAACATAACATTGTAAAGCAACTATACTCCAATAAAGATGTAAAAAAAAAAAAGCTATGTGTAAACTAGGTGTAGTTCTCTATATATTCCCACATGAATATTCATTGAGGGGGAGGCATAAAAATGGAACATTTCTCAAACTCTGTTCCATGAAATGCTAATAGATATTCTGAACAAATGAGATTACTGCCACCATGGTGACATGGAATGCCAGTCTGTTGAAGATAAGACCTGTGTTCTAGGTCTCTTCCATCTGTTGACTGTCTTTGGGTGATGTTCTGTATCAGGATTCCTTGTATACAAAGGTGGTTCTCACTCTCAGGTATGAGTTAAACATGCAGAAGCATGACCATGATATATTTTCTATCAATGTTTGCTTGGTCTTAATTATCCTTGATGTGTATGTCACTGTTATTCGCAAACACCTATAGCTTTGGTGCCTGTGCATGAGACTTTTTTATAGAAAATACTTGTATTTTCTTCTAATTCTGAACTGTAATGGAAATGTCATGTTTTTTGACATTTAGGAAACATTAACCTTGTTTTCTGAGTATAGTACTTTTATTTACCTTTGGGAAAATACCCACTGTCACTACCCTGTGACTCTAGTGGTATTGTCTGCATCCCCACCTTCAGGAATGGGAATGTGGCTCCAGCCTGGCCAACTGAGTGTCACGTTCTTCTGTCAAGGGGGATTGGTTCAGGAATTTATTTTTGCCAATGTGAGTCACACCAAATACTGTTAGATAAAATATGTACCCATTCCTTCATCCTCCACTAGATCTAGGCATATGAGGAAGTAAGCCTGAACCTGCTGGCAGCCATCTTGTCACCATGAAGGGCCTCAAAGTGCAACCAACAAGAGAAATGCAGAACAGAGGAATGACAAAAAATCAAGTCCTCATATTGTCTGAGTCCCTTCATTCATCTAGGTCTAGATAGAGCTGGTGCCCTTGGATTTTTCAGTTAGGTGAAACTTTTTGTCTGATATCAGCTGGAGCTAGTTTTTTGTTATTTGCAACTGAGCAGGTGCTCACCAAAGCAACCAGGGAAAATAAGGAAGCTAAAGGCAGAGGGTAGAGCGCATCTATAGTATTGAAGCCTGTAGAATCCCGTGAGTTTGCTCTAGGGCCCCAAGGCCCCATTCAATTCTCCTTTTATTAATGTAAGTATATGAATGACAGTGTTACACCGAGGAAGTCTGCTTATAGAGCACACGTTGGCTGTGTGGTTTAGTGGAAGGGGCATGGGCTTTGGACAGGAAAGAGTGGGGAAAAAAAGTGGTA
>NW_006783890.1:962083-972555 GCF_000442215.2 Lipotes vexillifer
CTATGTGACCATGATAAGTTTCTAAGCCTCAGTCTCATGTGTACAAGGACCGTTGGGAAGATTAAATGAGATTACATGTGTACAGTAATTGACCTAGATGCCCAATAAATGTCTATTTCACAGGCAAATTTACCTTTTACAGCTTTACTTTCATCTAACCTACTCATCTTACAGTGCACAAAACAATGCCTACTTTACCCATTCTTGCCTTAAATTATTCATTAATTCATCGATTTTAGTCTCCAGTGAATTTCTATGAATAACCTTAGTTTTCCATTTAAATTTCACATACATACCCATGAGATGCAAAGTAAAGAGTCTACAAGCTTTTGGGGGGCAGGATTTAAACTTTGAAACCTTTCTTCTCCCAAGAGATTTCCAGGAATGTAATGCAGCTTAGAACATGGCCAGTCTGGACAGTGTCATCTTCTGCACGCTGGGAAGATTACTGAGACATTTGTACGAACAGTAAACATTTTTGAGAAATCATTGAAATAACCTTTAAAAATTCTTGTGGGGAAAAAGATGGTTTGTAATCAAGAACATACATTTCATAAATGACCTTGGACAAAATTAAATTTTTTTTAAAAAAATTAAAGTATAGTTGATTTATAGTAATGTCTTAATTTTAGGTGTACAGTGTGGTGATTCAATATCTTTAGATTATACTCCATTTAAAGTATTATAAAATAATGTCTATATTTCCCTGTGCTGTACAATACATCCTTGTAGCTTATTTATTTTCTACATAGTAGTTGGTGCCTAGTCTGAATCTGCCCCATTGACGTGCTCACTTATCTCAGTAGGGGCTACGAACTGAGGTTCTATTATTTCTGCTTGCTTATTCTTTGAAAGGCAAATACTTTTATTTTCCTATAGGGGGTCTTTCAAACAACTTTAGGCATTTTCCATTGAAGTCCCTGAAACAATACTGGAAGTCAGTATTTTCCAGCTCTAAGAATTAAAGAAATATGTCACAGATGTTATCATTTGGGATTAGATTGTTCTTTACCTGCTGGTGTTTTAAGTGTACTTATAGATGATTTAAGTATCTAGGACTGTCAGAGGCATGGAGGAACGATGATTGAGAAATATCAAGTAGTGTGGAAGCAAAGAGAAGAAAATAAAGAAACTCACAGAACTTTTTAAATAGACTTTCCAATCTGTATCTCCTTAGTTTCCTGGGCTCTAATCTTTAATTCCTATTTTTATTTTATTATTGTGTGAGTAGAGAGCAGGAAGTAGGGCAAACGTGTATTTGACCCACCAATTCCTAACACTCTGTCAATCCTTTGTAGACACCCATAAAAAGACATTAAACACATTAAATTACAAGTACATGAAATCAGTCTTTGCAGCTGTGCTCAAACTAGTGGACATAATAGTTCAAAGATTCTGTAGAAGGGAAAGCATAAGGATCTGTAGATTTCCCCATATTGGTTTCTTATAATTAATTCTTTCCAATATAGCCAAAGTGACAAAGTTCTGTTTGCTTTTTTCTCCCTCTAGGCACTCTTTGGCAGATTTTTGCTATAATTTTCTTTGAGCATATTGCAATAACAATTCATTGCCTCTTTTTTGTTTGCTTGCCTAGATTTTCCTTAAAGCTGGAGGTTTCTTGAAGGTAGGGACTAATCTTGGTCACCATTGCATTTTTAGCAGTTCCAGCAACACGGCTGGCATGTGGTGGGTACTCAATAAATAAGTGTTGACTGAGTGAAGGAGGGCAATAAATACTTGCTAAACTGAATTGAGCACAGAAGAGTTGATATTTTAATTTTCTTGTGCTGCAGGATTTATTCATGATGACAGTAACAATATGTGCCACTAGATAGATATGGATGCTAAAAAGGAATTCTCCTCAGCCATTTTTCAACATTTCACTAAAAAATGTTGGCATCTCTTCTCCCAAGAATTACTTTGAAATGGGTTCCTTCTTTCCCTCCTCCTTTCATCTCTTCCTTCCTTCTTTCAAGTTGGCCCTGGGGCATGGTGTTTTCCCAAATCTATTAACGTGCCAGATCCCCTAATCTTTAATAAATATTGTCATTAACATTCTAACCACAATTTTTACTTGTTAGGTGCACAAGTACTTACAAAATCAAAAATAGCCTTAAGAATCATTTGATTGGCACTCAACACCCAGTGGCATATAAAAACAAATTAAATTCTATAAAATACTTGTCATAAAAATGTACAAGCATTCCTGTTAAATAAAAACAAACCAACAAATACCCGTGGGATATCACACAGAATATGTATTTCTTTAGTTTAAAACATGGGTCCCCTGAGAGTAGCAAAGCTGTGTTGTAGTCCTGGCTCTTTCTGCTTAGTCTTCGAAGATTTCACCTTCACTTGTCATCCTTGGGTTTTTCTTCAAGTGAGAAATCAAAGATTTATATCAAATAATTTCCAAGGTCTCTTTCAGTTTTAAAATTCTATTTTTCTATAATTTGCAATTTTCTCTAGAAAGTAACTGGGGAAAAATTTATTTATAGAGTCTGATGTCCAGCCCTCTTCTTAGAACTATATTTATTCTATAATGGGTCTTTACCTGTATCCACACTGTCACCATATTGTTTTACATATATTAATAGTTTCTCTGAGGACTTAGATGTAACATCACTTTGCCCCTTGCATTTTTTTTTTTTTTTAAGTCAAACCCTGTTTAAAGGTATTAGAGTTTCTTTTCCCTCTAAAGGATTTAGCTCTAAGTTCCTTGGATGCTTGAAGAATGCTGAGACATAGGGAAAATCAGTTCCATTTCTATTCTTTACAACCATGCACCAAAGAAAAGTAATCATATCACGAGTATTCATTTGTACAGCCAAGATTTTTTCTTAGGTCTCTCTTCAACAAGAATGAAATAGTCAAAGTTTACATTTTACTTCAATGTAGGAAATTTTAAGAAGCTGAAATGAATAAAGAGTAGTTTTAGAAAATTTATTATTTTGTCCTAATACCTTCCAAGGTGATATTTTGCTTTCAGTTTTCCCTGAGAAAACAGAGATCTCAAATGCTATTACATTTTCTTTTCATACTCCCATATACATTGTACCCATGATACTTTAAGAGCTTTTACTGAGGAAGTATGACTCTGAAGCAGACCTACTTCTCATGTAGGGTTGTAGTTGACTGCATTGGTTACGTTGGAGGTAACTGGTCATTCCTGACTCTTTGATAGCATCATTAGCACAAAATGTATGGGGTTTTCTTAGCTTTACCATATTTTGTGTACTTTTCATCATTGGGTAATTCAGTAGTAAAATGCAATCATTTGATATTTTGTAATAGTTACAGTAACACAGATGTTTTAAAAATGGTTATATTTTGTACTGAAAATATTTATTAAAATTTTACTTATTTAAAATATTTAAACCAAGATCTGAGAGTGTCTTTCAATAAAAAGAACATGCTTCTTTGGTAATACTTTTAAGTCAAAAAAAAATTGGATACCTTTAACGAAGTTTAACTTGGTAATAGTAAGTTTTAAAAAGCTCGTATCTTCAACATCTAAGAAGGGGTTTGTAAGCCACCAAATAATACAGCTTCTAAAAAGTCCAAAAGTTTCATTGCTAAGTCAGCAACCATGTACTCTGTTTGGTGGTTTGTCAAATGGAGCAGTTTCCTCCTCTGAGGCTTCCTTCAGATTTCTGAATCTCTGGGCCCCCTTCTCTTCTACTCCAGATTCTTGTTCTTAGTGTTTTGCATTAATCTGAGTAACAAAATTACCCACTTTATATTCTTTTCATTTTATCACTTTCATTCTTGCAATATAAATTTTCTTTCCCTGCTGATCTACAGAAAATCTCTTTTAAAATTCTACTAGTCAGCTAAATCTTTTAAGGTGGTAAGTTAGAAATGTTTTAATATCCTCAGCTGGAAAGCACAATTAGATAATCCATTATTAAATGTCCTATTTCTATTTTATGGTAAATAATAACCACAGCACTATGGAAAGTGAAAAGTCCTTGGAGTCAGAATCATCTGAATTTGAAAGCTAAATACATCACCTACTGGGTATCTGGCGCATTATTTCACATCCCTAAACCTAATTTCCCTCATTTACGTGAGGTAAAATAAAAAAAGAGGTAAAACCTCATAATGTGTTATTAAGAATAGAAATAATTTGTGTAAACTATCTAGCAAAATGGCTAAGATGTAGTAGGTACTCATTATTTATTGAGTGACAACCATTTGTCAGTTATTGAGAGGGCAATGGATATTACTATTTTAATTTGTTTAACTATGAATTGCTCAGCACTGTTGTGACAGGTAGAGATTGTACAAGCGTGGGTCTCTGTTGAAAAATACAAGTTATGAAATTAAACTATGCTTTTCCAGTTATGTACAAGGTAGAGTAATTGAGAAGATTTACACCCCCACTAGAAATCATGAAAAACAAATACAATATGTGAAACAATCAGTTTCAAGACACTGCATATTGGGCAGAGAAGGACAGTTACCCCTGAAAAAAGGGAAGCAAATAAGGGGAGTTCTATGATTGCCCTATGTTTCTGCCTTGGGAATTTCTAGGAGTTTGCAGGACAGAGTACTGGTGAGGGGACAGCTGCCCAGAGACAGAACTCCAGAGACCTGCAGATGGTTTCCCTCAAGCATCCAGCTGAGTACTGATCAGCGTATGCATGTGAGGAAACTACCCAAGGCAGGGAAAGAACTAACAGGGAGTAGGGCTGGGGAAAGTACCATCCCCACCAGCCAGACTGAAAAATCATATGATTAGCAGGGTATTGAGTCCAGTAGTCAATAATTTTTACCTTAGTAGGGAAATAATTAGTCCTGGACTAAGCACTGTTCTAATCCTGCTTGTACTGCAGCAAATCTCAAAAATCTTTATAGAAATGCAAAATGTCCAGCACTTAACAAAGTAAAATTTACAATGTCTGACATTTCAATAACAAGAGAAAGAAAAACAAAAAGGATCTAGAGCTAGCACCTATTAGAATAAGCAGGAAAAAATAAGTTATAACTTTTTTTCATATATTAAAAAAAAAGTTGAAGCCAGGAATGCAAAACCAAAACCAACAACAAAGAAATCTACCCTCTAGAGATGAAAAGTACGAAGTGCAAATATACTGGATATGGTTATTGTCAGATTAGATAATGCAGAAGAAACGATTAGTAAGTTTTAAGACATTAACAGTAGAAGCTATACAAAATGAAAATCAAACAGAATGGAGAATCAGGAAAGGTGAATAGAGCATGATGTGTGAAAGAATTTTTGGCAGCCTAATACATGTTTAATTCGGGTTCCCAAAGGTAGGGGACAGAAAAAATATTTGAAGAAATAAAGGCTGAAATTTTTCCAAATTGGGACGAAACTATAAATCCACAGAAGTTATTGAAGCATAAGAAACACTAAGAAAACTATGTCAAGATATATAATAATCACATTGCACAAAAACAGTGGTAAAGAGAAAATCTTAAAAGTGGTGAGGGGGTGGGGTTGGAGGGAAACATGTTCACAGGAATAAAGATAACAGCTGACAGCTTGTCCGAACAAAAAATGCAAGGGAAAATACAGTGGAGCAACATCTTCAAAGTACTGGGAAAAAAACCCCAAAACTCGTCAACCAAGAATTCTATAGACCACTAATGATGATCAGATTGGATTAAAAAGCAACACCCAATCTTTTTCTGCTTACAAGAAAAGGACTTCAAATATACAAACAGAAATAGATAAAAGTAGAATGACAGAACAAGATACAGCATCTAACACTAAACAAAAGGAAGCTGGATTAGCTATATTAATGTCAGCACAAAGTAGATTACTGAACAAAGAATATAAAGGCATGAAGAATGTCATTTAATAATTAGAAGTCAATTTATGAAGAGGTCATAATAAATCCTAAATATTGATACACATAAAAAAGAGTTTCAAAGTATATGTTACAAAGCTGATAAAACTGCTAGAAGAAATAGACAAGTCCAAGTATAGTCAGAGGTTTCAATACCCTTCTCTCAATAATTAATAGAACAAACTAGACAGAATAGCAATAAGAATATGAAAGACAACACTATCAATCAACTTGGCTTAATTAATAGCTATAGAATCCATACTCAAAAACAGCAGAATATATATTCTTTACAGGCACACATGGAATATTTCCAAGATAGAATGTATTCTTGGCCATAAAACAGGTCTCGTTAAAAATTTTAAAAATTGAGTAATAAACACATGTTCTTTCATCTTCGTGAACTTTAATCTGAAATCAATAACATAGATACCTGGGAAATATCCAATATTTGGAAACAAATTAACACATTCTAGATAACCTATGATTCAGAGAAAAAATTAAAAAGAACATCAGGAAGTATTCTAAATTTAATAAATGTGTGAACACAACATATGAAAATTGGCAGGTGATGCTAAAGTAGAACTTGGGGTGTTTATAGAAACACCTGTATTAGGAAAGGAGAAAGGTATCAAATTTATTATGTCAGATTCTACCTTAAGAAATTAGAAAAAGAAGAGCAAATTAAACCCAAAGTAAGTAGAAGAAAGGAAACAATGAGTAGAACAGATATCAGTGAAATGTAAGAGAGGAAATATTAGAGAAAATCAGTGAACCCCAAAGTTGCTTTTTTGAGAAAATAAAATTGATAAACATTTAACTAGACTAATTGGAAAAAAAATAGGATAAATTATCAATATCAGAAATAAGAAAGATTAAATACCTACAGAACTTGAAGATATTAAAGAATTCTAAAGGAATATTAACAGTCTTATGATTACAAATTCAGAAACTTAGATGAAATGGTATATTCCTTGAAGACACAAATTTCCAGTGATAACTCAAGATGAAACAGCCCAGTCACCCTACATCTATTAAATAAATTTGTGTTAAAAACCTTTCCACAGAGAAACCTGCTGCTCATAAAACTTCATAAGTCATCGGCGAATTCTGCCAAACATATAAGGGAAAATTAATACTAATTCTAAACAAACTTTTCCAGAAAATTAAAAAGACAGACTATTTTCCTAACTCATTCTATGTGGTCAGCAATACGCTGATACCCAAACCTAACAAGGACATTATAAGAACAGAAATCTATAGATTAATATGCCTCATAAACTTATATAAAAAAATTTAAACACAAATTTAGCAAATAAAATCCAACAACATTTAAAAAGGATCGTACTTCATGACCAAATGAAGTTTATCTAAGAAATGGAAGGGTGGCTTAATATTTAAAAATAATCAATGTAATTCACTATATTTATAATTATAAAAGAAAATCACATGATCATCTCTATAGATACTGAAAAACTCTTAACAAAACTCAGTCTCTATCCCTGATAAAATCTCTTAGCAAAGTAGGAATTGAAAGGGAGTTCCTCAGCCTGATATAGGCATCTGTGAAATAGCTCCAGGTAAAAGCACATTTAATTGGGAAATTCCATGTCTGAAAAGCGCAAGGATGTATGATTTTAGCACTTCTATTCAATACCGTTTAAGATATTCTAGCAAGTGTAATAAGATAGAAAACAAGAACTAAAAGGCATTCAGATTGGTAAGAAAGGAATGGAACTGTCTGTCTTTGCTGGTAACGCGTTGTCTATGTCGAAATTCCAATGGAATCTATAAAAAAAAAAAACCCCAAAAAACCTAGATTTAATAATTGAGCTTAACAATGTTTCAGGATCCAAAATCCATATACAACTATCAATTTTATTTCTATATGTTAGCAAATAATAAGATTTTTAAAAATGTATACTAACTACAGTAGCATTAGAAAAATAAAATACTTTGGAATAAAACTGATCAAAACACTGCTGAGAGAAATTAAAGAACTAAATAAATAGACATAATCATGTTCATAAATTGGGAGACAATACTGATAAAATGTCAATTCTCCTCAAATTGATGTAAAATATTCAATGTAATGCCAATCAAAACAGACTTTTTCTTTTGTAGAAACTGATAAACTGATACTAAAATTCAGAAAGAAATGCAAAGGAACTAGAATAGCCAAAATAACCTTAGTGGAACGGAAATGGAGAGTTCAGAAATAGATGAAAATGTATATAGGCATAAATAGACAACTGATTTTTAGCAAATGTACAAATACGGTTCAGTGGAGAAAAAATAGTCTTTTTAACAAATGGTATTAAAACAACTGGATATCCATATTAAAAAAAAAATTCAATTCCTTGCATCATATTCACAGTATAATGCAAAATGAATCATCATCCTAAATGTCAAATCTAAAATATTTCTAGAAGAAAACAGGAAAAATACTTTTGACTCTGGGTTAGGCCAAGATTTCTTCGTTACAACACTAAAAGCAAAATTTATAAAAGAAAACACTAATAAATTGGAATTTGTCATAATTAAAAACTTTTGCTCTTCAAATGACACTGTTAAGGGGATGAAAAGACATACCACAGACTGGAAGAAAATATTTGCAAATCATATGTCTAATAAAGAACTTGTCTCTAGAACATATAAAGAACTCTGGAAACTCAATAATACAGAAACAAAAGCCCAACTTTAAATTATTGGCAAATGATTTGAACAGACATTTCTCTAAAGCAGATATACAGATGGAAAATTAGCATATGAAAAGATGGTCAACATCACTAGCCATTAGAAAAGTGCAATTTAAAACCATAATAGAATAATAATACACTCCTATTAGAGCAGCCAAAATTAAACAGGACTGATGATCCCAAGCACTGATGACAGGTACAGGAATTGGCATTCTCACACATTTTTGATGGAAATTTCAAGTAATACAGCCACTCTGAAATAGTTTGGCATTAAAGAAAAAATAGTGAAATATACACATACTATATGATCTAGTATTCCACTTCGAGGTATTTTCACAGTAGAAAATAAAGCATATATCCATAAAAAGACTTGTGTGAGAATGTTTGACGGCTTTATTTGTAATAATCAAAAACTGGAAACAGTCCAATGTCCATCAACAAGTGAATGGATAAATTATGTGGTGGTATATCTATATAACTGAGTACCATTCGGAAATAAAGAAGGAATGAACTAGGATACACGCTATATGGATGAATTTCAAAATAATCATGCTGAATGAAAGAATTCAGGCAAGAGAGTACATACTGAACAATTACATGTATACCAAGTTCTAAGAAATGCAAATTTATGTATAATGACAGAAAGCAGAACAGAGGTTGCCTGGGATGGGATGGGGCAGAGAAGAGCTAAAGGGAAGGATTACAAAGGAACATGAGGAAAGTTTTGGGAGTGATAGGTATGGGCACTTTCCCGACTACAATAATAGTTTCACAGGTATACATATGTCAAAACATCAAATTGTACACTTAAAAAATGTGGAGTTCATTTTATGTCAATTAGACCTTGACACAGCTATTTAAAGGGATTAAAATATTCTTAAATATATTTATGACTTATAAAATGTGAATTGTTATCATAACTTAAATTCAGAAAATAATTTACTTGAAACAATCGCTTCATAGTAGATCAGTGTCTCACGTTGCCTTTCCTTTCATTACTGTGCCTTCCTTAGTGACTTTTGCTGCCTTTAAAAATCAGTTGAATTTTGTTCTCAATGATCACGGCTTTGTTGTTAAGAAATCTCTTTGGGTGTGACCATTCTTGACAGCTTCCCTTGAATATCATCTTCCTGGTATGTCCTGCCTACATCACTTCTAGGCCCTGGGGGACCCCCTGCATTTTGCCCCTATTGGGGTTTACCATTCCTGGATCCTCTCCAACCTAAGTGCCCTTGCTTTGACTCCAGGGCATTTTGCGTCTAACCCTTCCTTTCCAGACTTGTCTTACTTCTTGTCCTGGTATAACATTCTCTCTGATACCACTGACGAACAGTTATTCACCTTTTACTCCCCTAGCTTCCCCCAATACACACATCCTTTATTTGAAAGAGAACAGACTCCCTAACAGACACTTGTGAAAAAGTCCATGGTTCTCAAACTTTGAGCCTCAGAATCACCTAGAAGGCTTGTTAAGGCACAGAATGTTGGGTCCCACTCCCAGGATTTCTGATTCTGTAGACTTGGGATGGGCTCAGAAATGTACATTTCTGACTAGTTTCTTAGATAATGGTGATGTTGCTGGCCCAGAGCTACTTTGAGAACAACTGGTTAGACACTATGGCTTTGAAGTTGGATAGAGCATGGTTCAAATCCCAGCTGTATATCGGACGGTAATTTATATACTTTAGTCTCAGTTTTCTCCCCTGCAATAAATAAAAGCTAGTGCTACTCTTAGTAGTTAGGTTAATTGTTATTATTAGATCAGTCATTGAGGAAATATATGAAAAAGGCAACTATTTCCCTCAACATGCACCACAGCAGGCACGTTGGTTCATTTCAGCCTCCCAGCGTTCATGGCTCCCTCTTTCATCCTGAAGGCACCTGTGTCAGGCGTTCTCTCTTTCTCTGGTCCAGTACCTTCCTACGGTTTCCCTGTTATCCCGGGTTTACTCTTTCC
>NW_006783890.1:972733-987392 GCF_000442215.2 Lipotes vexillifer
CCCGGGTTTGCTCTTTCCCACATTTAAACTAATTGGGCCTATGTTTGATGATCTAGTCATCTGATAAACCCAAGAAAAATATATGTAACTTAATTGGTGTCATTAATACCTGATGTACTAGCTATTTTTCTCAAGTTTTTAGTGACATTAATTATGAAAATTTAAAAAATGAAAGGAATTATGAGCATGAAAGCATGTATGAAAGTGTATGTGGACATGTACGTTGGCGGGCTAGAAGGGCACTATTTTTGATGGGTTGAACAGCTTTCGGTACATCTCAGACGACATTGCATGGTGGCTGATTACTTCCCTGAGCTTAGGAATCTGACTATTGCATTTACTGGGAGTTAAATAGAATCCAGTTAAGTTTTGGGCCATCCACCTGGCTTGAGAGGCTCGCGTGCCCTCCTCCACACTGCAGTTTTCTTCCTTTGCTGCTGCGTACGGTCATCTATCTCCATTCTTAAAGAAATCATCAAATCTAATCAAAGCGGGCAGGATAAAACAGACACGGAGAATCCCACGTCTTAAGCACAGGCCATCAGACCCTGGTGCCCTGCATCTTCCCTCTGTTTTAAATCCCAACGCAGAAGGTTGGAATGAGCAGGCTTTTAAGACTTGGATACCACACTGCCAACTATTTTGTTATTTAATGTTGTTGGAAACTAAGTGAGCTTAGCCTTCCAGAAGGCAGCTATGTTGCCTTATGGACCTTTTCTGCAGAATATGCATAAAAGTGATGGGTGAAAGGAGGAGAGGTCTCAGGCCGGCTACTTACTACCCTGACCAGCAGCAGCATTTATGGCTGCTCATTGCCATCACCTTGTACAAATGAAGCTAGTGCAAGCAAAATAAGTACGCATGCAGGAGCTTCCCATTTCCTTTTTCCCCATTGAGGGGCATCCAACCATAAATATGTTTCAAAAGAGGTTTAACATTTCTAATAGTTTGATTTGAAGCAGCTCAGAGCTACATTTAAACATCAGAGGTCTTACTGCAAGGGCTTCCTACCTCAGCCATCCTTAGAGAGTTTCCCAACCACTATATGCCAGAAAAGATATTGGTTAGCAAGTTTCCTTTGTCCCTGTTTTATGCCATATTTCTGAGATCTTTTTCGGTTGCACAGTTTGGTTTCTAAAATTAAATATTATCCCCTGCAATCAGTTCTCCCTCTGCCCTGATATCAAGTCCCATTTTCCGACCCTGTTTACCAAATACTGATAAATCGCATATTCAGTCAATGCTCGAGGCTTCCTTAACTCGTAAATAGTCCAATCCCTATTGTTAGATGAAATATATCATTGTAGATAATACTGGCTAAAGCATTACATTAATTTTGCATTGAAGTGACTCATACGTTACATGCAGTCATTTCTTAAGAAACAGAAGCTTTAGGTGTTCCTAGCAAGGTTATAAAGCAGTAAAATATCAAGCTGACTCAGTTTCCCCTGGAAACCGGTCTGTCTCTACTAGATCACCTTGATATGCCTCCTATCAATATATGTACCACTAATCCTAGTGGTAAATTAAAGCAAACTTAATTAGGAAAAAAATCTGATAAGCACCCTCCTTCCCACCACACAATGCCTCCTAAGCTCTCCATTTGAAAGCTCTTCTCTGTGAAATAGAAGACTGAGACTTTTCAAAAGAGAAGCTAAAAGAACTCAAAGAATCAATTTTCTTGTTTAATTTTGGCTTCCAAAGGCACAATACAGGTGTGCATTCATTCACTTATTCACAAACATATATTTGCACCTACAATGTGTTGTAGGTAGTAGGAATACAACAGTGAACAAAAGAGACAAAAATCCTCGCATGAACTTTGTGCTTCTGTGAGCAGGGGAGACAAGCAACTAAATAAGTAAAATATATACGATTCAGGTGGCAGTAGGTGTGACGGAGAACGAAAAATCAGAGGCCAGGACTGGAAAGTGGTGACTTGGGGTGTTATCTCTCAGCTCATAGCACCGTATGGAGATCAGAGTCCTGGGGACGAGGGGTGACTTGGTGGTCCTGGGCTCCTGGTGTGGTCTGAGCTAAGCAGGGAGAAATCAGTCCTAAGTGTCTCAAGCCCGCCGATGAAGATGAGACTGTGACTGCTGGCCAGGGAGGTGTTAGGATCTTTGCAAGAGGACCCAGAATTCTGGATCCCGTCTTTACCAGTGACGTGGGATGTAGAATCCCAAGAAGTTTGGTCTTACCTGTAAGAAAGGGAACCTGTGCCCTCAGAGACGAGTCCGTTAGATGCTCTTGCTTCAGACCTCTGAAACTTCTGAGGAAGAGGCCCCCCAGGCTCATCTTGCCCAGTGCTTTAGAAGACATTCAAATTCAGAGCAGGTCAAGGAACACAGTTTGCATGGCAACCTTGTTTTGTTTTTGTCTGACCACACAAGGTTTACATTAGTAATTAGTGAAGGGGAAAAGGGGTGCCGGTGGATGGACATGGCTTTTCCTGCATCTGAAAGGCCTGAGTTTCTACATGCAAAGACATGAGGTAAAGGAGGGAATGCAACTTTCTAACGCGTCTACCTCAGGAAGGAGGTTTGGATGAAGGGAAACTCTGCCTTACTTTGTGTGTCATCGGTAGTGACCCATTGGTCTCTGGGTGCCTCTGAGAGCTACCCGGATGCCTGGACTGTGTGAGCAAGAGCTTGGGGGTCATTATGGAACAGCAGCCCCATATCCCTGACACGAGCAGTTGTGTTGTTCCCTCAGGGAGGCTCTCCCATGGCCAGCGACTCAAGCCTCCCTTAGATAAGACTTGGCAAGACCGAATGCCTTGGCTTTCCCGTCAGACCCCACCCCATTCAGTTAACTCTTAGAATCAAATCCAACTCCTAAGGATGGTACAAATGAAGCTAGTGTAAGCAAGAACTTCCCATTTCCCTTTTCTCATTTGAGGGGCATCCAACTATAAATATGTTAGTGATCCCAATTGCCCTTTTGCCATCATCCACAGTTCAGAGGTGTTTTATTAGAGATTACTGTATACAATCCTAGAAGTCAGCACTATTCTGTAAAAACATAGTTGAAGAGAAGCTCAAGAATAAGAGAGAAGGTGGGGTTAAGAATAGAAATGCATGGGCAGTTTGGGGAGATTTATTCAACCCTCTGCCAACCTACTGTTTTAGAGCCAGATTATCTGTGAGGTTATCTGATTGTGTAAGAATGAGACATTCGGTACATGTGTGTGCATTACCCTTCTCTGGGGCCCGTAGGCTCTCTTTGGGGTGGTGAGCTGAACATCAGAGTACTACGTAGCACTCGAAGGAGTGAGGTCTACTTCTTAACATATCTCTTCTCAACTAGGAGTGTGTGCTTTGTGGGAGGACCAGCCCCAACATTCTAGACGATTACATAGGGAAAGCATAGTCCCTAAGCACTTTCTATATGTTAAGGAGAAAAAAGAGAAAAGTTCTCATTTTTGCAGATGTTGGCCTTCTTCCCTTCATTTCCTGAAGGACTGGGGCCCCGATAATTAAGTAGAGATGCAATTAGCAGGAAATGAAAGTGGCATTAATTTTCATTGTGTCAACTTTGTAAAATAATCTTTTTGAAATCGAATTTGCTGATGAATTGAGAGGGAATCCTGTTGGTTTAAGACAACATAAATAAAAATATTTCCTTTCACACTTTGGAGGAAGCTTTATGGAAGCAATAGGAAATTGTGGCTCATTAAAATAGCTATTTATAATTACTCTGTTTTGACATCTACTTTATACGAACATGATAATTCTGACTTTCAGTTATGAAGTCAATGAAATGCAGGCTTTGAATCTGCCCTTCATAGGGTGTGCTTTCATCACAAACTATTTCAGGGGCTCTGTAGCCAATGGATATGTGCAAGTGCCAGAAAATATTTCACTTCAGTGCGTTTGTTTAATGTCTGTGTTTCATTTGTTACTAATTGTCTCCCTAAGAGGAAGTGAGAAAATATCAAATTAAGGTGAAAGACTTGCATCTAATTTTCAAACTTAAAAGGCTGAGTTTGCAAAATAGCTTCATGAAAATGTAAATGCATAGACTTAAGTGAACTTTAACAGTTACCCTAATAGGTACATAAAATGGGCAATGATGTTTTCCAAATTCTTTACAGAGAATCTCACAGTTAAAGGATTTGAAAGTCAAGTGGTAGAATTATTAGTTGGTTAATTAACTATGGAGTACAAATTATAACAAGGAATCAGTGCAATTTCTAATAAGTGGCATGTCATTGACTATTAAATCATAAAAATAGAAAAAATTTTACATTATCTTTTTAAAGATTTTTTCTATTTTCTCCTTTAAATAGTAATTTTAAATCGCAGGGATGATGCAGATTTATTGTAGGAAATTTAGAAACTAGGGGCTAGAAAAGGGAAAAAAGGTAAAAATCATTCATTAGCCTACTACTATTCAGAGTTATGTGCCATTAACGTTTTGAAGTATTTTCTTCCAGTGTTTTTCTATACATACATTTTCTTTTAAAAAAAAGTGCTTTCTGGCCTACCAGTTTAATTTAACAATATACTCTGAACATGCATTTTTTTTTGTTTTTTGTGGAGATGTCCTTAATTTTTTTTCCATGACATCATTTGTAATAAGTTTTTAGTAGTTAGTCCATGTAGATATACTATGGTCTTTTAAACGACCTCCTTATTGTCAAATACTTAGGTTTCAGGTTTTCCAAGGTTTTGCTATTATAAACAACTCTGTAATAAATACCTCTCTATGTAACATGTTTATATTCTTATCTGATTATTTATTTTTGATCAATTTCTAGAAGCCACATTGCTGGATCAAAGGTCCGCACGTTTTTACTACCCTTCAGAGAAAATATATTGGTTTACACTCTCATCAGTAGTGCTTGAGAGTGCCTGTTGCATCTTACCTTTCCAAAGTTAATTTTTTAAGAAATTTAAGGATAAAATTATATGATATCTAATTTGAATTTTAATTTTTCCTTTTATAAATTCTTTATTTGCATTTATGTTTAGGAAGACCATCCTGATCCTAAGAGTAAGCTAATGTTTACGTTGAAAACAAATCCCTTTATGATCTCATTTTTTAGATTTAGATCTTTAATCCAACTGATAGTTACTTTTGTATAATGGGTAATACAGGAATGTAATTTCACTTTTGTAAAAAATGATTAACCTTTATTTTTATTTTTTATTTTTATTTATTTATTTATTTATTTTTTTGTGCTATGCGGGCCTCTCGCTGTTGTGGCCTCTCCCGTTGCGGAGCACAGGCTCCGGACGCGCAGGCTCAGCGGCCATGGCTCACGGGCCTAACCGCTCCGCGGCATGTGGGATCTTCCCGGACCGGGGCACGAACCCGTGTCCCCTGCATCGGCAGGCGGACTCTTAACCACTGCGCCACCAGGGAAGCCCAACCTTTATTTTTAGAATAACACATTCTTTCATCAGATACTTGGATGTCACCTTAATTTTATGCTAAATTGTGATACAAATGTGAATTACTTTCTGATTTTCTGTTCTATTTATCGATTTATTTTTGTTCCACTATCACACTGTTTATAACTATTATACCTTTACATATTATTTTAATATATCTGGTAGATTGAATTCCCCAAACTTACCAAGTACATTCTTTTTTTAAAATTTATTTATTTGTTTATGTTTGGCTGCGTTGGGTCTTCGTTGCTGTGCGGGGGCCTTCTCTAGTTCCGGTGAGCGCGGGCTACTCTTCGTTGTGGTGCATGTGCTTCTCATTGTGGTGGCTTCTCTTGTCACGGAGCTCCAGCTCTAGGCGCGCGCGGGCTTCAGTAGCTGTGGCACATGGGCTCAGCAGTTAGTTGTGGCGCACGGGCCTAGCTGACCCGTGGAATGTGGGATCTTCCCGGACCGGGGATCGAGCCCGCATCCCCTGCACTGGCAGGTGAATTCCCAGTCACAGCGCCACCAGGGAAGCCCACCAAGTACATTCTTTTTCATGTATTTAAATTTTCCAACTTTTGCCAACTTACAAGAGAAAATTACATTACATGGAAAATTTGATAGATTTCCATTTGTCATTAGAAAAATAGCATTCTAACAAATTTCAGTTTTCACATTTAGAAATCAGTTATGGCTCCTTACTGTTTTAAAAAATAGTTCTTAGTAAGGTTTTGTGACTTTTTAATCTCTCTCTCTCTCTATATATATATATCCTCCACACATTAATATCTATTTTAATGTTTTTAAGTAGCCTATTGTCTGTTGATTCTGAGTAGATTTCTATTAGTTTCACAGTTTTGAGCCATTTGAAATTAGTTTAAAATGTATTATACGAGATGAAAAACATAAAGGTAAATAGAAGCTAATAAAATTATAAATCAATAAAAATATTTGAGTATTTAAAGAAAGAAATTATCCTTTTTGACTATCAACTAATAGCATGTTAAAAAGAAATTTAAATCTATAGTTATTTTTTACAAATTTACTGATTATTCTTTATTAGTAGTAAATCTGAAGTACAACATAGAAGATGAATGACATTATTTGTCATTTCACACATCTGTAAATAGAAGTGGAATTGCTGAGATAAAAGATATATGTACTTTAATTTTGACATATATTGTCAAATTTCCTTCCATGGGGATTGTACCAATTCATACATTCACCAGTGATGTGAAAGACTGCCTGTTTTACCACAGGTATCAACAACAAAGTAGGTTATTAAATTACAGGACATTTGGCCAATCCATAAGTAAAAAACTGGCATCAAATTTTAATTTGCATTTTCCTTTTAGCAATTTTTTTGTATGTTTTAGGAAATTTTGTTTTTTTGTGGAATAACTTTTGAAGTTCTTTGCCCATTTTTAAGATTGAGTTGTTGATCTTTTTCCTTATTAGTTTCAAAGAGATCTTTATCTATGAGAGACATTAACCCTTTGTGATATAAGATTATTTTTCCCTTAGTTTTTTATTTGTTTACAGTGGTGTTTTGTTTACTTTGTGGAGATTTTTTTGTTTGTTTTTAAAATCTGGCCACTTCAGGATTAAAAATCAAATGTCTAGGTTTTCTTTTTGTACTGTTTGGGAAAATAGCTTATATTTAAACCTTTGTTGAATTGAAAGTTTTCTTGAATTATGAAATAATGTAGGACTTTAAAATTATTTTTTTCAGACAACTATCCAGTTGTCCCAACACCATTTCTTCTACAAATTAACTTTCCCCCATTGATTTGAAATGCTATTTTATCTATCATGTATCAATTTTCATATGTATGTTAGGTCTGTTTATGAAGTTTCTTATATTCCATTGATATCTTGCATCATGTACCAATGCCACAATTTTATTTTCATAATATACGTACCTATACATATATATATATATATATATATATAGAGAGAGAGAGAGAGAGAGAGAGACAGAGACAGAGACAGAGACAGAGAGAGAGCTCTGTATTCTCATTTTGTACCCTGCTATCTATATTTCTAAATTCTCGTTATAGGAGTTCTTAGTCTATAGTCTTGGGTTTTTCAAGTATACTCTCATATAATATGCAAATGGTAGTAGTTTTGGCTCCCAATTTTTCTCCTCTGAATTCTTTCTTTTCTAATTATACTAGCTAGTTCATATCTACAATCTGAAATTTTGAATAATAGTGGACAGCCTTGTCTTGTTCCTGACTTTATCAAGAATGCCTTTAATGTGTGCCTATTAAGCATGATTCCGTCTTTTGGGGCTGAGGTCAATATATTTTATATCCACTTAGTCTTATTTTTCAAGAGTTTTAGTCATCTTTATATATGTGTGTGTATATTTATATAGAAATAATATGATTTTCTCTTGAATATAGTAATAGGATAAATTATATTAATATAGAGTTCCTAATTTTGAACTATCTTTGTAAACTCCACTTTGTCAGAACGCACAATTATTTTAACCTACTGCTAAATTCTGTTTGCTAAGACAAATATACAACCCCTTTCCCACAGTCTCTGAAAACCCAATGTCTTTTCACAATTTTGATATCAAAACTCAGCTGAGATTAAAACCTGACCTGAGATGATGGAGACTCTATATTTATTCCATCTCCTTAGTATAATTATCATATATTTTCTGGCAGAAGGGTTCATGTGATTGATTGAAGAATGCTGCTCTAGACCCGTTGGGTGATATAATATATGATTGGAGATTTTGTATTTTAACAGATCCCCATTACTTTTTCTTAGTTTGTAATCTTTGGTTTGTATCAGTATTGTACTTCAGGAAAAAATTGTTCTTGTCTCTCCTCTGAAAGAGTTTAAATGACATTAGAATTATCTTTTCTTTAAAGGTTTGGTAAAACCTTTTACCTTATAAAAAATAGTTTTTTGAAAATTCATTCAATAAAGAGGCCCATGAAATAAAAAGTCAAAGTTCTCTGCTTCTACCTTCTCACTTCTACTCTTTAATTACTCTTCTGATCACTGGATAACTGTTAAAAATTTGGCGTGTATTCTTACAGAACTTTCCCTGTGCTACATAGAAACATAATAAAGAAGGGTTTAAAAAATAAAAAGCAAATTTGTTAGTGAGGTTGAATAATTTTTATATTTTTTGAACATTTGTATTTTGTTTGTGAACTGCCTGTTTGTACTTTTCTGCTGTTTCTATTATCAATCTGTAAAGATTTAATATTTTAAAGAGATTAACTCTTGTCTCCCCTACTTTTACCTTCACATTTTTATTCCCTAAAAGTAATCATTGAATCATTGTTAATATTCTATTGTGTATATATAGAACACATTGCTATATTAAGTATAAAATATTTGTAGTCTACTATACACTCCTTGCTTATTTTACACAGCAGTGAAAAATGTTAGGATCTTTTTTAAAGGCTGCAATATATTTTCACTACTCCATTGAAGTACTATTACATTTCTCTGACCTTTATGCTCTTAAAATGTAGTGGAAATTTAGTGCATGAATGTGGGACAAAGTACAAAAAGTAGAACTGCTGACTTCAAATTTCTTAAAAGTTGTTCCAACATTTTCTCAACTCTTAGTATCTTTGCTGATTTGAGGTATCATCAATCTCAAATTGTTATCAATGCAATATTAGTATCTTATTGTTTTAATTTCTATCACCCCGATCCCTTGTGAGGTTAAGCGTATTTTCATATATTTATTAGACATTTGGTTTTCTTCTCCGAATTTTCTTTGTATACCCTTTGCCTATTTTCTTCCCTGTGGAATTATTTTTCTCTCTTATTTATTTCAAGGGGCTCTTTGTATATTATATGTGTCAACACAAAGCAGTGTTTTACCCAAGCATCTTTAGAAGGTGTTGGATGGCTCTAAAGTCCTCTCTCTTATTTGTGCGCTTCCCATCCCTTTGCCGTCTTCTTTCCATTTACCTTTTGGCCAATCTATTTCCTTCTTTATTTGTATCACTACTAAACTGGAAGAGAGTAAGGGATATGAAATTAAATATTTGAACAGGGGTTATGACAACTTCAGTTTAGTTGAAAAGGATATGAAAACTCCTCACTTAATGTGCATGGACGATTTTGTGGGTGGTTCCTCTCTATTTCAATTTTTCATGAAGTGACTTTTTTTCCGAACCATGAATAATGACTCTGTTTTCCAACGAAAACAGAGAACTCACTGACACACTGACAGACGAAATGTAAAAAAAAATGCACTTAGTCATTTGGATGATCTAATGATCAAATACTTCACTAGTTAAATGAATGGTCAGTTACCGAATATTTGAAATATTTACATGACACTCCAAAATAGAAATACTTTCTTTAAGTAGGTGCTGTGCTGACCTGTTTTTCATATTCTAAAAACAAAAAAACCATAAAGAATATTAATTCCCATGGAAAGGACTGGAGCTGAAAGATAGGCCAAAGTAACACAATCTTGGAGGAAGAAAAACAATCTAGAAATGTTAGATCTTTCAGGAAGGCATTTGGATTGCTAGCTCATGAAGACGTATAGAGAAGGGAGAAGCAGATGCTTAATAAAATTGTTTAAAACAATAAGTTCCCATATCAATCACCATAATCCTCCCCAAATAAAAAATTACTTTCTTCCTTCTCCTCCTGTTTTGCGTATGCCCAGCCATTCATATCTTTCCTTAACGTTTCTATTGTATTTTATTCAGACTAAATTAATAGACTTTTCTTGGTGCTAAACTAACTTTAATAAGAATGGAGTATTTTTAGTGGCTTGGCTATATTTATTGATAACCACTGGAAATTCTTGCTTGAGGTAACCATTGAGACCAAGAAATTAAAACTTTTCTTTCTTTTTTTACATCATTAGAGAAAAAATTTTAAAAGTATAAGTCTTTATATTTATTCTTACAAATTATATTATGGAGAATAAAGAGGCTATCATTATCTAACTAGGGATCAGATTACCTTGTACTTTATAATATTAAAAATACTTATTTGTAAGGGCAATTGTTACATTTTTATTGGTAAACTACTGTTTTCTGGGAAAACTTCATATACCTACATATATATCACTGTACTTCCTTTTTTTTTTTCTTGCTCCAATCTGAGAACAAAGATTTTGATATTCACTGTATACTGTTTGTGGTAGATTCTATTGCTTTAAACTTTCATTTTATATCTTTAATGTCTCTTGCTCTTGGCAAGTTATAATTCAGGAAGGCGGAAAAATCAATCTTAGTATGAAGAAAGAGTTTGGCGGGCAAGATAGTCCGCATTTGTGCAAACTAAATTTTTTCAACATTTATGAA
The DNA here is from genome assembly GCF_000442215.2 of Lipotes vexillifer. Lineage (NCBI taxonomy): Eukaryota > Metazoa > Chordata > Mammalia > Artiodactyla > Lipotidae > Lipotes > Lipotes vexillifer. The sequence continues at coordinate 983,424 of NW_006783890.1, forward strand.
GATTTAAGAAAATATAGAAAATATTATAGGACTGTTTACAAATTAGGATCTATTGCCTCTACCTTGAATCCTGAGGGTAGATGTTTATCTTCTTGTTTTTTTTTTTTCTCAAAATCTAAGAAAATAGTACAATGTTTTAAAAATAGTTTATACTGGGCAAATTAATCTTGTCATTTAGAATAAGATAGTCTTATCATGTGTTGGAAATTTAAGAAACTGTTCTAGTTATATTCTGTCAGAGTAAACCTCTATTTCCCGCCTGGCTCTTCTGCACGTGGGTCATCTGTTTCTGTTTTCTGAACTAAGAATGAGAGTCAGCAAACACTGGGGCTCAGTCTGCTCACTCAAAAATACTGGTACGTGGTCATAAGGATTCTCCAGCAGTCCTCAATATGCTCTTCTTTGACAATGATTATACTTTACTTTTGGGGCATAAGTGACTAATTAATGGCATTTAATAATAAAAAGGATAACATGTCATAATGTTACATTCAGAATTAGTCTTTGGGCTAATTTTAATTCAGGTTATTATTTTTTTTTTTTTTTGCGGTACGCGGGCCTCTCACTGTTGTGGCCTCTCCCGCTGCGGAGCGCAGGCTCTGGAAGCGCAGGCTCAGCGGCCATGGCTCACGGGCCCAGCCGCTCCACGGCACGTGGGATCTTCCCAGACCGAGGCATGAACCCGTGTCCCCTGCATCGGCAGGCGGACTCTCAACCACTGCGCCACCAGGGAAGCCCTAATTCAGGTTAATTTTCCTTATTTAAAAAAGAAAAAAGTTTGCCTGGAAACGGCAAAAGGGAAAAGAAGTGGTTGTTTTGTAGTGCTTCATGAACAAAAAATTGGAAAACCCAACTAATATATTTTGTTCTCTCAACATATGTTTTTCAGGAATACTAATGGGTTACTAATTAATTACCTAATTAATCGAACAATTAAAGTTCATTCATTTATATCTTTGTACAAAGAGAGTTTCGTTCTAGGACAGATTTCTACTCTGGCATGTGACAGAAATAGGATAATCTTGGGTGACATAAAATTCATTGTCACTAGTTTGTAGTGGCTGATTTAACATTTGACATAGACATCAACTCTGGATATACTATTGGTTTGGGTGGGCAGTACCTCGTATGACGTGGCAGATACATGTGTAAAACCTGTATTCTAAATATACACTCTAGCACGCTTTAATTCTCTGAGTATTCTGAGTATGTCCAGATGAGAGTTTTTAACTTTCAGTATAGTTTTGTTTACCCTAAATGTGTATCATAGCCAACCAGGGCCTTCCAGGGAAGACAAGATCCTCAAGGACCTGTTTAGACAGTTGCTTCTAGAAAAAAACGGTCTTTAGTCAAAGACTTGTCAATCTTATTTTTAAAGATTGATTAGGTAGCTGATTTTTTCTTCCTTCTGTCCTTGGAGAAAATGAAAAATAACAGGTGCTTTTCTACTTTAGACTAACCATTCATGTACTTTATGACAGTTAGGTCTCCCTGGAGCCTTCTCTTTTCCAGGACAACTTATGCAAACTCCTTCAGTCTGTCCTCATAGGTCCTATTTTTCAACCATTAAATCATCTTAGTTTTCTTCCCTGTATCTTTTCCAGTTTCTTCAATATCCTTTAAAAAATATAAAGTCTTACATTTGATACCTTTGCATATATTAGATCGGCTTGAAATTCAGGAGGATATTTATCTCCACCTTCTAAGTCAGAGAGATGCCCACTATGACACACGTCAGTTGGATGAGAGGGATGAGAAGAAAAAGAGAAGCCAGGTGTGCAGTAATATTAGACTCAAGAGATTTACACAATCAGAAATAATAGAAACTGTGCCTGAAGAAATGTCATAAGGGTTCTTTATAAGTCATTTGAGAAGATACCAAAGCACTACAAGTATTATAAAAACAATCAGAGTTGCTTGGGTTTTTTCTTTGGCTAAATAACCTAAATACCTCTTTTCACTAATTATAATTCTGCAAGAGAAAAAAATTAGTAGGTGATCTCACATAATGCCAAATTCTGGACCAAAAAAATGTGTAATAGAGAAGATGAGAGCTGCTAATTCAAGGAAGGGCATAGGGATTTAGCGTTACAGTGACCTTAGCTTAATTAAGAGCTAGAACTACTTTTTCAAGCATATATTAATGCCAAGTGGGGACATTTGTGGAATGTTACACAGTGAGGCTTTATTTTTTGGTTGGTATATGACCCGTAGCAAGAGTGTGATTTTGACTTTGCTGATATGCTGTCCTGGGTTAATGGCATTGCATTGTCTTCTCTGCAGCCTCACCTGGATTTGGGGTGATTGGCATGCCATAGTCATTTCAACCTCTCCATCCTATGAGGGCCAAAAGGAACCCATAAACTTATAAGCCAAGTTCCCCTCTATAGCTATTACTCTGAGAGCAGGTTTCCATTGTAATAAAAACCTAGAATAAAAACCTAGAATAAAATAATAAAAACCTAGAAGAAAATCCTAGAATAAAACCTAGAATAAAAAACCTAGAATAAAACGTAAACTTTCTAGTCTTCCTTACTTCTACTTAAGTGTATGAGCAATTGAATTCTGTAATTCTTTGATAACTTTAAGCCTAAAGTCTTATCTATGCCCAAAGCAAAATACCTGGCATTTATCCTACTCTCTATCCTGGCTTATGCACTAGGAACAGCTTCATAGCCTCCACAAGAGAGAAATTCAGTCACTATAAAAAGATGGTACTGCGTTCTTTCCAAAATTCTCAGTATAGATTGACAATAAATAATAGGGACCACAACAAAGTCAGCTTATAAGAACTTTAATTCTCCAGATGGAAAGCTTCACGATTCACCCATTGCTGGCTTATTTCCCCTTTAAGATGGGATAGAAATATTAATTGGCCATGCCCACATTGAGAAACCACAGGCAGATCTTAGAGGGCTTTTGCATTGAATGGTGTGCAGCGGTGGAATATCTGTATTTTGCACTAACCCCTCTTTGAAAGCTAATGCAGTACGGTCTTACCATTTTTGCAGACAGGACAACATTGTTCTGGTTCATAGACTGGGTTGACACACTCAGGAACTGCGCAGTCTGCTACAACACAGTGAACTTCATTGCTGGGCTCACAGCGACACCATTCACATGGAGAGGGCTAGGAACAAATCTAAAATTAGCCCCTTTTCTCCTATAACTTAATGCTTGCACATTCATATGCTGTCAGAAGACAAAACATCAGTGTTTATACTGGCTTTACTGTATCAACTCCATTTACCATGTGTATGATCACTCTTCCCCCATGGAAGGCCACCTGGACATCTAAGCAAAGGTGGGTTGCCATGTGCAGCTCAGGTTGCCATGAGCAACCAGAGTGCTCATGTATGACTTTTCTTATGTCTTATGTTCCTACTTTTCAAAGAAAGGTTTGGACAACAAATATGTCACCTCCTGGTTTGGTTTCCAGATGCACTTATTGCTCTGCCTTCCTCTGGTAAACAGGAATGACACTGGAGCATGTGAAATAAGTTTTTGCCATTTTTCATTTTATTTCCTAAGAAAGAAAAGGATTACTGAGAAACAAGAAAATAGTGAATGGAGATCCGTACCCTTGGTAGAAACTCCTTTTCAAGCTAACCTAGACTCTAAAGGGCGTTTTTTTCCAATGTGAAGTTTAGAGGAGATTGCATTTGGGATCCAAACATCCAGGTACTGCCACTTGAAAGATTTAATGAATACCTTTCATCTTGCCTCCTTGCTTTTATGAATGGACTAAGATTGATTGACTTAAAAAGTCACTATTGGGCTTCCCTGGTGGTGCAGTGGTTGAGAGTCCGCCTGCTGATGCAGGGGGCACGGGTTCGTGCCCCGGTCTGGGAAGATCCCACATGCCGCGGAGCGGCTGGGCCTGTGAGCCATGGCCGCTGAGCCTGCGCGTCCGGAGCCTGTGCTCCGCAACGGGAGAGGCCACAACAGTGAGAGGCCCGCGTACCGCAA
>NW_006783890.1:987484-998974 GCF_000442215.2 Lipotes vexillifer
AAAAAAAAAAAAAAAAAAAAAGTCACTGTTTAAGAGACTCTAAAAATGGAATTGAACAGTGATTAATTTAGAGAAAAAAATTAAAAAGCAGAAAAGTTTTGTCTTCACAGTACTTACCAACCAAGAATGAGTTTGGGGTTTTGTGTTTCCTTTCTAGAAACTTTCTATACCACAAATAATCTAAAGCGGTGGCCACTCTGTGACTATCTCATCCTTTATACTTTCTAGGTTTCCCTTCTCATAAAACAGAAATTGAGAATTCTGGAATGAGAACTTAGAGGTCTCAGAAGTTATACAGGTCTGTACTTCTCAAAGCAAGCCATCTGTTCCTGGAAAATTCTGTCTCCAATTCTGTGCCACAGTGCCACAGTGTCTCACTTCAAAATTGTGTTAATTAAAGTCCACAGCCTTCATCTCAGTGACTACTGTCCATAATGCCTGCCAGCTCTTGTTTCTTCATGAACTTGACAGTTTGGGTAATATCAATGTTTCTTGACTCAGGTGGTCTGTGAGAGTGGAAGCCTTTCAAACTAATTATTTTTAAATTAATTTTCTCTTTGCTTTCTGCTTGAAGAATGATGGTCTAGCTTTCAATGAACTATTTTACTTTCAAATTTAGTAGAAACAGGAGAATTAGCCATAGAATCTATGGAAGAAATATTGCTATTTCTTAGCATGGTCAGTAAGTTTATTGAAGGGTACAGTTAAGCTCTTTACCATGTGGTTGAGTTGTGTTAAGTATTCCAGAAAAATCTACTGGATCATCCCAAGGGTGGTAAGTTTCCTGAAGCTCCCTCCACTGAAAACCTCAGTAAATTAAGGAAAAGGATTTGTTACCACAACGCATTATTTGACAAAGGAAATTTTAAGTGAGGAAATAGCGTGAGAGATGGATATTCTAGCTGCTATACTGCCTCTTATTTTGCAAGTCCCATTGTGATATCTTAAATTCCCAAGCAGAATTGTCAGAGGTGTCTCCCTGTTCCTGATGAGTCGCAGAGTATTTTTGCACAGCCTTCTGAAGTGAAGCAAGGACTTGGCCTGCATTTATTGCTAACATGAGAGAAAAAGGGAGTGGCTAATATTGGTTCTGCACCTTGCTCTTCCACAGCTGTGATTGTTCTTGCTGTTTCCCTTCTAGCTGAAGGAGGGGCTGATCTATGCAACTCTAGTGGACTGATTTTGGCACTAAAAAGCCCAAAGAGCCCCTAGATTTTCCCGTGCAAAATGGCTACCTCAGAGTGACTGTGGTCCTTGAGAAAGATTTGTTGGATTATTAGATTCCCAGCACAGACTGAAGAAGAGCACCATTCTGACTCAAACGATGTTTTTGAACATTATTAACTACTGGGTATCATGCTAGAGCAATTTCCTTATATCAACTTACTTATTTTTCATAATAACCCTATGAAAGAAGATTTGTTATTATCTCCATCTCACAGACAAGGAAATAGTCTGAGAGAGGTTCAATGGCTTTCCCAGGTCCTGTAGGCAGTAGGAGTAAGGGCAGGATTTGAATCTAGGCATCCTAACTGCTATATGGTACTGCCCCGTGATAGCAAGCATGGCTATTCTGTGCACTGCCATCTGAGTATGAGTAGTTTATTGTCCAATGTGTTGTACACTTCTTCAGGCAGACCAGATCCATAGGAATAACCATTAGCAGCTGAATGATTGATTTATAGAGGATAGATACTTCCTGTTAAAGAGAATTTCACTAACTAGGTTAGTTAGTGCATAGATTATTATGGAGCTGTAGAGCTTTTAAACTTTTTGCAAATGTGTGTTCGTAGAAAATTGTAATAGGCTGAATGAAGTTAGGTTCCCACAAGGCTCGTGTTCTTGGGGACTTGGGCACCTTCAAGTCTTGTAACCTGGTAGCTCCACTCATGGTAGTTATCTGGGAGAAGCAATAACAGATAATGGTCCAGTAAAGACTCCGAGGCCTCTGCCTGAAATCAGTGGAGGCTGGATGTGTATACACTGGAGTCCTGAGAAATACTCTGAGGAAGAACCAAGACTATAAGGCTTAGTGATGAAAGGATGCCAGATTTTTAAAAGGGATTTTGAGTAACGAGAAACATACATTAGAAAAATTAGACTATCACCCTAGCCATTGGCAACTTGTAATCAGTCCTTCCCTGAACCTGGCTTTATTCATATACCAGTCTCTCTCTTCCTGGCCCAGAATCTCTTGTCAGAAACATGTTAATTCCTCTTTTGCTATCATTCAGTTGTTTTTAGAAAGAATGCCTCTGTTACAGCCTGTTTCTTCTCATCTCAAGCCTCTGTGTGCCTGCCTCCACCCCTCCAAACACTCTATCAGATTTAATCTACTGACCTCACACTAAAGCCCACTCCGTCCTCTCCAGCCTCACGAAGTCTCTTTCCTTTCATAAACTGGCCACTTTGCACATCATTGTTTTCTTGCCTCGCTTGACTTCCTCTGCCACCCCTGCTTCCCACCGTGCTTCTAAAAAGGTGTTGCTTATACAGCCAGAAGTTCCTAGGGGTGAGCAGCGCGCTACTTTGACATTAACATTACTGTAAAAATCCTTCACACTTATTTACATTACCACAAAAACCCTTCCCACCTTACAGCATAAAACTCTGAAAGGTTTGATGCTTTGAATAAATCTTTACATCTTAAGTACTGAGCTGGTTACAGATTTCCTTCTATCAGGCTCTTCAATGTGATAACTATAGATTAAATCTGAAAATATGGCCTGTAAAACCAAAGATTAAACAATAAAGCTATCTTTAGAGCAACAGAGAACACTGGAACAAGTACTTGAGAAAAAATTATTCTTACTAGCTTTTTTTTTTTAGAAGAACATGTGAAAGTATGACCAGTACATGACTTTTGTCAGCTAGAGATCTGGTCAGGAAGATGATTAAATGACACCATCCTAAAATTTTATACATGGAAAATCTTTTTCTAAGAAATCTCACAGAGCATTTTACTTCAGTGAAAGCTTTGAAAAATAAAGTAACATTCAATATATATACAAACATTAACAAATAATTAAAATTACTTTTTAATTATTTGTTGACAATTAACAAATTATTTGTTAACAAATTTGTTAAAAATTTATTAATGTTAATACAAACGTTAACAAATAATTATTTGTTAACATTTGTATAAGGTGATCTGAATATTAAATGTCTGTTATGAATCTGTACGCCTTTACCTTAGTGTTTTTTGAATATCTAACGTGGGACTCTGTTTAAGCAGAAACCACATCTTTTATCTGTAGTTCTCACTGTCACTGAATATATTTGCATGGCAAATCCAAATGCTGTCCCAGCTGTTCCTAAAGTTCAAGGGGTTTCCTGCTAGATATATATTTATTTTAAAATTAATAGAATAAAACGGGGCTCTTTCTAAAATATTGGTTTAGGTGACTAGAATTCAAATCTTCCTCCTTGGTATTAGAATGGAAACTTGGCAATACACATCCTTTAAACTGTGGTTCACTTCTGAAGACCTTGAAGCTGAAATCCCAATGCCACTGACTGTGACTTTTGAGAATTCTAGGAGAATTGGAATTCCAGAATCCCAGAATCCAGGAAACAGTAGAATGCTCTGCAGTTTAAAAATGCAAAAAAGTAGCCTGAGAACTAGTAACTTAGATTAGCAGAGTGACTGAATAACTCCAGAAAAACGATCAAATATGTTCTTTGTGAGAATTTGGAATCTAATGGGGTCATCAAGCGTTAACATAGGATTATTAGAACATGTTATTGGAGACTGGTTGCAAGGAAGTTTCCAGATGTTTATAGAAAATACACCCTTGTACTCTGAATACAATGAGACTTACTTATCCATACCTGAGGAGAGGCTGGATGTTTGGTCCACACAGTAATACCTCGTGGCATTGTTATTTATGTGACGGCTGTTACTGGCATTTTGCGTGTAGGGTGCCTGGGAGAAAATGGCCACAGTCTGTAAGGTTTGTTATACAAATTCAAACCTCAAAGTGACAAGGGACATGGAAGCGTTCAGCTTACTATTTTAATTTGGTAAGGTTTAAGATAACAACACTCTTACTAGTTAAGGAATTCTAAATTAGGAAAAACTGAAAAAAATTTTTCATTTTGTTGGCTTCGTTTCAGTGGCTGTGGTATCATGGTTAAAAGCAAGTCCTCTATAGCCTTAGGACTTGAGTTCGAGTCTCAGATGCTTTAGTTGTGAATCTTGGGAAAATTACATAGCCTTTCTGTGCATTAGTTTCTTAATTTATAAAACAAAAGAATAACAATATTACCGGCCTCACAGAGTTACTGGGAAGCACATAAAATATGTAAGAAATATAACATTATTATTATAATTCACTTGCATACTTAGCTAGTGATGGCTTTCTGAAAAATAATTCAAAAAATATAAAATTGGAAGCACACAACTGTATTTAAAAGAATATTCAGGTTATTTCTCTTATTCAAAGTAGTATATGATTGCAGAGGTGGTTGCAATAAAGTTTTATAGGACTTGGTTTAGTGGGGAGATTTGTGAACTAATAGAATTAATCATGTCAGAAACACACTGAAGAAAAATTCTTATTAGAAGCCTCTAGATAAAGAGTAATTGTGAATGGTTAAAATGACCATTATAAATCACTCAGAAAAAAAAAGAAAGGCAACAAACCTATTTTCTTTTCTTGAAGTCTCATCATTTAGGTGTCAACTCAAATGCCCTCTCTCCGGGGAGCTCTTACACGACTATTCCTCTGTCATCTTTCTCCAACACATTGCCCATTCAGTGTTCTTGTCAGTTTATGAAAGTACCTTATTGATTTGCTTATATTTGTTTATTTTTATTTGCCTGCCCCATAGTTTATAAGATCCTTACAGTATACTGTTCTTGGCTGTATTCTTGGCACCAAGAAGATATCTTAGTACATAATAGATACTCAAGAAATCTTTGTTAACTTATACGTAATTAATTATGCATATTCTATATTTTCTTATTTGTTAAACCATACCTCTGGGCAGTTTCACCTGTGTTTATCATACATGGACAGGATTGTGATTCAATAAGATGTTTGCATTATACTTAAATGTTGTAAAGGGCACTTTGAGGGGGAAAGGTTTCTGATTATGAGTCATGAAATAAATATTTGGGTTTTGGCATTATGGCAATGAATAATAAACTTACTTTCTATAGGTAATTTGAAATTCCTTGAATATCCATCATGTGGATCACCAGTTAAGTCAATTTTCAAGCACTCCACTGACTAGACTAGCAGTTGATGATTACAGAATTTGTTGCACTAGAAAATACCATGATAACTAAGATGAGAATACATGTAGAGGTATTGTTAAAGGGTCTAACATAAAGCTAGTCTCATTTTATAGTGTGTGTCAAGTTTAATGGTTACTATTTTTTTTTTTTTTTTTTTTTTGTGGTTTGCGGGTCTCTCACTGCTGTGGCCTTTCCCGTTGCGGAGCACAGGCTCCGGACGTGCAGGCTCAGCGGCCATGGCTCACGGGCCCAGCTGCTCCGCGGCATGTGGGATCTTCCCGGACCAGGGGCACGAACCCGTGTCCCCTGCATTGGCAGGCGGACTCTCAACCACTGCGCCACCAGGGAAGCCCTAATGGTTACTTATTAAACAAAATGATTTTAGTATATTATAAAATATTTTTCAGAAAGAAGGCTTGATTGTTTTTTTATTGGAGTATAGTTGCTTTACAGTGTTGTGTTAGTTTCTGCTATACATTGAAGTGAATCAGCTAAATGTAAACCTATATCCTCTCCCTCCTGGACATCCCTCCCCCACCCCATCCACCCATCTAGGTCATCGCAGAGCACCGAGCTGAGCTCCCTGTGCTATCCAGCAGGTTCCCACTAGCTATCTATTTTACACATGGTAGTGTATTGATGTCAAACCTAACCTGTGAGTTCATCCCACCCTCCTTCCTCTTCCCACCCTGTGCCCACACGTCCGTTCTCCATGTCTGCATTTCTATTCCTGTCCTGCCCTGATTTTAGACATGTCCTTTTTCCTAAAGGATGAGTTTAAGTACAAAGTCCAACAAAACACATGCCGAATACTCTGAGAAACAAAATTTGATTCCTAGAAAGTCCTCTGTGAATATTGTTGAAGATTGAATGGATGGATACATAAATGGATAGGATATATTCTTTTTTTTTTAACATCTTTATTGGAGTATAATTGCTTTACAATGGTGTGTTAGCTTCTGCTGTATTACAAAGTGAATCAGCTATACGTATACGTATACGTATATATCCCCATATCTCCTCCCTCTTGCGTCTCCTTCCCACCCTCCGTATCCCACCCCTCTAGGTGGTCACATAGCACTGTGCTGATCTCCCTGTGCTATGTGGCCGCTTCCCACTAGCTATCTATTTTACATTTGGTAGTGTATATATGTCCATGCCACTCTCTCACTTCGTCCCAGCTTACCCTTCCCCCTCCCCATGTCCTCAAGTTCATGCTCTGTGTCTGCATTTTTATTGATAGGATATATTCTAAGTGCCAAGTTTTAGCGTAGTAACTATATCAATGGCTTTCCTTCTGTCCAAGTGATAGTGGGCCTTGGATCCATGTGGCACTCCATTTCTTTGATAACGGGCAAAAATTTTCAGAGAGAACATAGCGCAGACTGCTTTTTCAAAAACTTCTTATTAAACAACTGTTTAAAATCTGATCTCCACCAAGGACATGATTCTGCTTTAAGAAGCACTCTTCTCTTAGAGATAATTTATGGCATAAATTTCATCACTTTATGGAACAAATCTCATTACTTTCAGACTCTATGAGAAATTTGGAAGACTCTATTTCAAAGTTGCTGATGCCTGTCAGAAATCTCACTGTTCACTTCATTAAAATATACATTAAGTTACGGAGTACAAGACTATTTAACATCCACTGCCAATCCTGTAGCCAGTAACTTGCATGTGGCAGATGTCACCTAATAATCAATGGGTCCAATGGACTTTAATCAAAATTCACAGTCATCTGAAATAAGACCCATTGTGTCACTGATTAAAATGCCCCTCATTGTCCTATGTCTAATGGGGTTGTGGTGACCTCTTCAGTGATCTGTCCTATTGATTGGAGCATATTTGAAACACTGAGGTTTTAAGTCTAATCAATTTATGGACATAGAGCTGGAACTTCTTTATGAATTTCAATACTGCTGAAGCAAATAAAACAGATGCATAGATTTTTTTTTTTTATAATCACCTCCATTGGTCAGCAAATGTGTATGATTGTATCATTTGAGTAACAAGTTAAGTGGTAGGTCAGCAAATGTGTATGATTGTATCATCTGAGTAACAAGTTAAGTGGTAGGTCAGCAAATGTGTATGATTGTATCATCTGAGTAACAAGTTAAGTGGTAGGTCAGCAAATGTGTATGATTGTATCATCTGAGTAACAAGTTAAGTGGTAGGTCAGCAAATGTGTATGATTGTATCATCTGAGTAACAAGTTAAGTGGTAGGTCAGCAACTGTGTATGATTGTATCATTTGAGTAACAAGTTAAGTGGTAGGTCAGCAACTGTGTATGATTGTATCATTTGAGTAACAGGTTAAGTGGTAGGTCAGCAAATGTGTATGATTGTATCATTTGAGTAACAAGTTAAGTAGTAGGTATTCTTTCTGGGAGGTTGGTATTTTGATAATATATGTGCTGGAATATTGTTTCTAGGGTGCCTGTCAAAAACTACTTCATGCTTGTTGAAAACAAACATTTCAGTCAAGTAATAGCTTGCACACAGCTTTGCCCATGTAGATACAGTAAACTTGGTAGGTAATAAACTAAAATTCAGAAATGATATAAATTTTAAAAATGATTTATTCAGCATGTTTATTAAATGTGTATTATATACAAGCTAATATAAGGTATAAGTATAAAGTATACTAAGATGAACTCCATAGCTAGCCTTCCCTCAATAAATGGCAATAGTGACAATCTAGATGTCTATAAAAATAAGTTTTGAGTTTTTAAATCAATTGATTATTTATAAGAATAACTGATGGTACTATTATAATGGAAGACAGAATTATTATTTTTTTTTTTTTGGAGTTAATGGAATTGTTTATTTCTTTTTAATTTTATTTATTTATTTATTATTTTTTAACATCTTTATTGGGGTATAATTGCTTTACAATGGTGTGTTAGTTTCTGCTTTATAACAGAGTGAATCAGTTATACATATACATATGTTCCCATATCTCTTCCCTCTTTAGAAGACAGAATTATTAAATTTAATCCTTCTACTCATTTGCATTTACTCTGAGCTAATGTAAAACACAAGAATATTGCAAAAACAGTTGATGAAATACCCAGTCTAAAATTATTATCAAGTACAGAAAGTTTACTCATTCTTGAAAACTCATCATTATAGTTGCAACACAACAATGACATTATATTAATGTTTTTTTTCTCTAAAATATTTTCTTCTAAAAATTTATTTAAATATATTTTGGCATTTGTTTTAAGGGCAGGCAACTCTACGATTATATTTGCCTATTCTGATAAACTGATGGTATATAGAACCATTTTTTTAATCTGAGTATTTTCAAGGAGTTTTATGACAATAAAATACAGCTTTTTCTGAAAAATGAAGACCAGCATAGAGAAAAATAAAATATAGATAAAGAGAAGGTAAGCAAAAACCACTCTTCAGTTGTAATCACAGATGTATTTTTTTAAGTAGGCAAATGCACACTTAAGAAGAAATATCGGTGTGTATTTAAGAGGAAAATAAAGGATGTTTTAGTTGCCTCTAAGATCTTCAAAGGAGAACCCAAAGGTGTAGACAAAAGCTAGCAGATTCAAGATAAAGATTTTGATAAAGTATTGATATCACACCTATACTTGTGAAATAGCCTAGAAAAGTAGCAGTCTCTAGTTCTTCGCTGATACTCTGGACTGACAATTGCTTTTAGTACAAAGGTCTTTGACAAGGAACTGAATATTTCAAGTACAGCCTGTATGTCTCCATGCTAAGGATGTTCCATTTATTACCCATTTATGCAACAAGGGAAAAGTGAGCAACTGCATAACTTCAAAACTTTCCTGTTGACACTGTGAAGGACAGACTGTTGATATCAGTTAAAAGTCTATTATCTATAACAGCATTAAAATAAGGTCATGTGTGGGTGGGGGAGAATACATCACCGTGAGAATTCTACAATGTGAAAGTTCACATAAGAGACAAACACAATCAGTTCTATTCTACAGGAAACACTGAGCGAAGGTGATAACAGAGAGGGTCATAAACTCTAGCCTTCTAGCCTTGCATGAATGATACTGAATTCACGGCTTTTCAGGGTCTGTGGGATGGGAGTTATAGGCACTCCTGTACAAAAATCCATTTGTATTGGGAATGCCAATCAGATTATTACTTAACAAATCTTTTCTTCATTTTCCATTTACTAGTAATATTCTTTTCCATGTTATAAATAGAGAGCAATTAAAAATTAATAAAGTGCTTTATAATTGCTAATATTAAAATATTTTAAGTCCAACAGCAATTTCCTACTGTATTTTATACTACACTATTTGATGCTTAATTCATAGCTTACACCTTATTCCACAAAAATATATTGGGATGGCTTATGGGCAATAATATGAAAGAATATTGTAATTGAAAATTACAATATTGTAATTGAAAAAATTTGAGTAATTTCTTGATAAACTTTCTGACTTTAGTGTGTATCTTTTGTGCAAGTAAAGCAGAAGCAGTCAAAACTTTGTAGCTGTGTATAAAAATTGTTAGTGCTGGGCTTCCCTGGTGGCGCAGTGGTTGAGAGTCCGCCTGCCGTTGCAGGGGACACGGGTTCGTGCCCTGGTCCAGGAAGATCCCACATGCCGCGGAGCGGCTGGGCCCGAGAGCCATGGCCGCTGAGCCTGCGCGTTCTGAGCCTGTGCTCCGCCATGGGAGAGGCCGCAACAGTGAGAGGCCCGTGTACCGCAAAAAAAAGAAATTGTTAGTGCTACGGACCAATGGAATTCCGCCCAATTCCACTGGGCTGAATGGCCCAATGGAATTCAGCTATTGGATAATGTAGAGTAGGCACATTTGGAGCTCAAGTCCTGCCATCAAACACTGTTGTATTACCTTGGACAGGTTATTTAAACCCTCTTGACACTGGGGTTTCTTATTTGTAAGATGGAGTTAATAATAACATAATATTAAGAGAGCTCTAATTTTCCTCATTGGATTCTTATGAGACAAAAAGGAAATAATGTAATATTTGAAGGAGCTTGTAAATTATGCAGCATTGGGTAAATGACTGTCGTCATCATAGCTTTCAACTTGACCAGTGTTTTTTTTTTTTTTAATTTTAATTTCCCTTTGTTCATTTTCAGTGGCTGTGTATTTCTCAAAAAGTATATTGATCATAAATTATTTTTATTACATCATCACAATCATTTTTAACATGAATTATTTGAGATATTAAATTTGTAAAGAATATATATTTTAGTTTTGAGAGCAATCTGTGTTGCATCTCTAAAATGTAGCAATGTTTGCACTCAGATTGTGCTTAGACTAAGAATGACATTGGGCAACATTTTTTCGATAATTAGACTCTTATTTACAGCAATGAAACTTCAGTCTTTCATCAGAGTCTTGCCAAAAACAGATTTGCAACAGGGTAACTTGAGCTCACAACTTTTGGAGTCCTGATTAAAGTATCTTCTAGTTTCAATGTGAAAGGCCTAGAGTCTCATTAACAAAAGGAAAATTCTCTGTGATTGTCCTTTTTCTCCCTAAGGAAGTTTTCTAAATCTCAGCAGTCAAAGGTTTGCTATTTTAGCAGACTTTTATTTCTAATGTTGGGAAAAAATTAAAGTTAGACTGAACAATTTTAATTTTTTCTCTGTCCTATTTAACATACAGTGAAAATAAGTGGCGATTCAGGGAGCTGGGCTGTCCTCTCCTCATACAGAAATAGGACTTCATTTGGTAAGCACTGGGAGTTTCTACAATGACTGTGGTATTTCTAAGGCCGCAAAAAAGCACTTTCAAGGCCCACGTTTTCTTTGTTGTTGCTTTTTTTTTTTTTTTTTTTTTGCGGTAGACGGGCCTCTCACTGTTGTGGCCTCTCCCGTTGCAGAGCACAGGCTCCGGATGCGGAGGCTCAGCGGCCATGGCTCACGGGCCCAGCCGCTCCGTGGCATGTGGGATCCTCCCGGACCGGGTCACGAGCCCGTGTCCCCTGCATCAGCCGGCGGACTCTCAACCACTGTGCCACCAGGGAAGCCCTGCTGTTGCTTTTGTGTTTTCCTGATGCAGAAATTTAAAATGAAAACAATAACTAAATTTGCAAAAATATTCCTGGTCAATCCTTACTGCATTCAGAATGCAGGGTTTTTTTTTGTTTGTTTGTTTTAAAATAAATAGTAATGCACCTTAGATGCACCCTTCTTTATTGCCATGGGAGCTTTTTTTTTTTTTTTTTTTTTTTTTTTTTTTGCGGTACGCAGGCCTCTCACTGTTGTGGCCTCTCC
>NW_006783890.1:998984-1016193 GCF_000442215.2 Lipotes vexillifer
GGACGCACAGGCTCAGCGGCCATGGCTCACGGGCGCAGCCGCTCCGCGGCACGTGGGATCTTCCCAGACCGGGGCACGAACCCGTTTCCCCTGCATCGGCAGGCGGACTCTCAACCACTGCGCCACCAGGGAAGCCCGCCATGGGAGCTTTTTAAGTGAAGCCAATTGAGCCATGTAAAACGTGGAGCAGGCAAAGAATTTCTCTGTTAGCAGTGCACTACATTTCCGTCAGAAAGATATGAGACTTAACATGAAATATTTCAGAGTGATAATTGAACAGGTATTCCAGAATATAGGATGTGCTCACTCAAATGAAAAATAAGCCATCTCTATCACATTTCTTTCATAGTGTCCACAGTATACTCATGGAATCTGGGCAGGTGTAATGGAGCGTTAGAATTAGAGTCAGAAGCCTCCCTTCTTGTTTATAAAATAAGAATAAAAATATCTTAGAACTAAATCATTCAATGAAGGAACAAAGATGCAAAATATTTCATAAAATTGTCAACAATTATTTGTATTTCCCTCAGGCACAAATCTGGTTGTGTCACTTCCCTGACCCAAGCCATTTGGTAATTTTCCACTTGGTCCAGGCTTTGCCTGAAGCTCCTGAACCTGGCATCCACATTGTGAGTGGGTGCCACACTCTCTTCTCTCTTTTTTTTTTTTTTTTTAATAATTGTGTTTATTTTTACTTGTTGACAGTTTGCTTTATTTATTTATTTATGGCTGTGTTGGGTCTTCGTTTCTGTGCGAGGGCTTTCTCTAGTTGTGGCAAGCGGGGGCCACTCTTCATCGCGGTGCGCGGGCCTCTCACTCTCGCGGCCTCTCTTGTTGCGGAGCACAGGCTCCAGACGCGCAGGCTCAGTAGTTGTGGCTCACGGGCCCAGTTGCTCCGTGGCATGTGGGATCTTCCCAGACCAGGGCTCGAACCCGTGTTCCCTGCATTAGCAGGCAGATTCTCAACCACTGCGCCACCAGGGAAGCCCCTCTCTTCTCTCTCTTATCTCTCACTTTTTATCTTCTCTATACCCTCTGCTCTGGCCACTTGGGTTAACTCACTTTTCTCTGAACGTGCTTTCCATTGACTTTTGCCAATTTTCCTGTTTTGTCTACAATGTTTTCAGTGCACTGAAATCCTCACTCTTAGAATCCTCCTAAGCTCTTCAGACTGAATTATTTCTTTCTTCATATGAGTTCCTAGAGCAATCAGCCCACGCCATCTGCTATTAGTAGTACCTGTGTTATTCATTTTGATAGACTAGGCGTACCTTGAGGGTCTTATACATTTTTGTACACACCCCCAAGACCTATCACCTCTCTACATGTCAGAGACATTTAGGACATCTAATGGAATCAAGCCATGGATTATATAAGTTGACTTGAAAAGATGTTAGTGAACTTAATAAGTGAGCAGACAATATACATATTTTCATTTATTAATATAATAATATATCTATTATATTACACTAAATGAAAAATACCTACTTGTCACACTGTCAAAGGAGAGCAAATGGGATATCAAAATATAAGACATTTTTATCATCTTTGCTTATCTATTTCATCCGAGAATGTCATCTTTGCTTATCTATTTCCATCCGAGTAAGTGGGAAGTTATTATTATACATCAATGCAAAGAGCAAAGCCGTACTCCCTGGAGACAGAAGTGCAAAGAGACTTAACGTGTCTGCTGTTAAGTATGTATAATACATTTAAAATAGGCAAATTTAGATGCCTTTGAAGATTTACACACATGGAAAGATCCCCGAGACCACCTACAAATGAAGTGAAACCTACACCTAACAGTCCCCAAAGAATTTGTAACTTTGAAGAATGCGGGTTACATGAAAGTACAATTTGAGGGAAGTAGAAAGGGAAGAAAAAGAATTTGATCGTAGATCAAAAGTTGGCAAACTTTTTCTACAGAAAACCAGACAGTAAATATTTTTGACCTATTTGGGTCATGTAATCTCTGGAGCAACTACTCAGGGCTGGATTGCAGCCTGAAAGCCACTATGCACAATACATAATGAATAAGCATTGCTATTTTCCAATAAAACTGTACTTATAAAAACAGGTGGTGAGCTGAATTTGGCTAATGGATTGTAGTGTGCTGACCCCCGTCTTAGATTTTTGGTTATATGTAACTGGCGTCATCGTTATTATTTTGAATAAGTCATTGTTCATTTAAATTGTTTTATGTAACACAAATTAATAAATTACCATAAATAACCACATTCACTGCAATTTTGGAAACTTTAAAAAGGACCAGGCAATAAAAGATAAGCTGAGATATACAGATTTTTATCATTAACTGCCCATCGGAGTCAGATAAAGGAATAAAGGATGATCTTGGTCATCAACAAAATACTTCTTAAACTGTTTCATTGAATGCTTATGAACTTTAAGTTGTTAATAGATGTTCAGAGAAAAAGTATTCTGCTGTTACATAAATCTGTGAAATACTGGACTTAAATACAGGTAAGTAGTAATAGTAGTAAAAATGTCAGATAACTTTTATGAATCCCTTATTGTGTTCCAAGTAGTTTTTACTATTATCTCTATTTTAGAGATGTCTGCACTAAGACATAAGAGGTAAAGTAATGTGTGCCTAGGTCAGTTAGCTGGTAAGTGGTAGAACCTACTGTAAAATACAGTTTTCACCATACTGTTGAGCTCTTAGCTGTTGAGCTGTGTACATACTGACTCTCAAAGCTTTAAAAAATGTTCAAGCACTGTTAGTGTATATTAATATATACATTCAAGCACTGCACATTTCCAAGAGATAGTAAAGGATGCATCATTTCTCAAATTTACTTGACCATGAAAAAAAATAAGAAATCCTTACTAAAATTCCAGCTGATCATTAGAATAATCTGGGAAACTTTAGAAAAATATAAATTTAAATCATTTTCAGTTGGCATTGTTGGCATTGAAGAGAGAGAGGTCAAGGGATGTGAATTTTTGCAGCATTCTTGCCTTAGATGATACTGATCATATGCCAGTTTAGGGATATCCCTTTGTTCTAATGCCATGAAACTAGAGATTTTTGTACACTCCATCCATTTTTCGTACTCCATTCCTGTCATGTAGTGAGAGGTGGGAGTTTGCAGAGTGAAAAAGATCAAGAACACAGGTCCTCAGTTCCTAAAATCAACTATATGGCAAGAGCAGCTAATTTAGTTCCTTTGTTACTTCCTAGTATAGTCTCTGTGAAAATAAGTAGGTAGTGTAATATAATTTTATTTTGGCCTATATCGTTTGGTTTAATTACAGAATTTTTCATTTTTAGACAAAAGATCCTCTTTTTATTAGAGCCTTTGTAAACTTAGGCTCCTTTTGCAAATTGTCCTCTATCTGTATCAAAGACAGATTTTAGATATGGCAATATTTTATTGTTCTTGTCTACTTGTAACTCTGGGTTGTCATGGAGCTAGGTCCTGATATCACATTTCTATAGACAATTGGATGAAATAAATGTTTGCATCCAATGTATTTATTGGAAAGGAAGATGCAAGTGAGCATTAAACCTGAAGGCTTAAAATGTAGATAAAAGACCACAGGAAAGAAATATATTTATATTGCCTTTGCAAATAGTAAGCTATGCCAGCCATTGTGGTGTTTTTACTAAGTTTCTGTTGGTCTTTGTTTTACCATCTGTAAAATAAGTTCAAAGTTCTTTTCCATATCCAAAATTCTGTTGTCAGCTCTTAAGAGTAGGAAGGACTTAGATTAAAAACAACAACCCATAATGCTTGCCTTTTATAAATGCTTGCCTTGTATAAACTCAGATACTAGAAATCCAATCCCATGCCAAGAAATAACAATCATAGTCAAGGGTCAATATTAAAACAAAATGATTTCAAAATCCCAACCAAGTAATGTTTAATTAAAATAAAACAACACAAACTTTTGAGCAGTCAGAATTGTTCATTATAAATTGATATGCAATACTTTAATTTTATAATTCCCAATACTATTAATTCTTCATAAGACATATGATGACATTATTGTATCCATCCTATAGATAGAGGGATTAAAATTATTTGAGTTTTGTTCATGGTCTCATGACGTAATAGGGAGGAAATTAAGAGTTGTGTTCAGTGGATTTGTATCCACTTTAAACAAATTTATACAGTCATAAAATAATATCTAAAAGCTTTTTCAGGACATAAATGCATTTTTTTGTCACTTTAGTACTTTATTCACTCTTTTCATGGTGTCATTAAATTCTTACAAAGATGGCTTTATTGTGATGTGCTGTATGGCAGGCTGGAAGCAAGGAAATCAACACTGGTGATATGTGAGACTGAGATTACTGATGCTAGTCAGTGGATTAATAGTCCAAAGTACAGACTAAAATAAGCAAGTCCCCAATTAATAATGACTAAGGCTTGAGAAAGATCACCTGGATAAGCAAACCCACTGATCACTTCAAATCGCCTCTAGTTATTTGCTTCAAGCTCTTCCTCGAAAGCTTGGCAAAATACAACTAAAAAATAGACGAATAGTTTTTTCTTGTGCTGTCCTTCATAAAACACACTGCCTGATATATAAATCAAGCTATAGGAAAACAAAACAAAACAAAAATATTGTCATGGAGAATAAGGAGGAGTAGAAAAAGATTTTCTTAAAGTAAGAACATTTCCCAGCTCCCTCAAATTTCACACACATACACATACAACTCATGTATGAAGCAATTTCAATTTAGACTGTATATAGATTAATACACAAAATTTGCACAAAATATGTAGACCTAATTTATGAAATAAGATAGAAAAAAACATGCTTGTTAGTATCACACCATTGACTAATTATGTGTTTTGGTGAGTAAAACCACAATGAAAAATAAGCAAATTTCTGACATATTCAGAAGCTTGTACAATTAAAGTTTGGAGGGGAGACTACCAGGTCACTCTCTTTTCAGGTTCATCTTCTCACAGTATTGGAGAGTCAGTAAGGAATGGACAGCAAAGTCTACAAACAGCTCATGACTGACCTCAAGTGTGAGGTAGTCACTAGCAGTGATAAGCTCCGCAAATCCCAGATGTGGCCGCAGATCAAACACCAATCTCCTGGTGTGCCCAGGGAACAGAAGCCCATACACAAATCTCTGTAGTCATGCTTATCACACAGTTATCACCATTAACGGCAGCATCTTGCCATATGAAGGACAGTGATAAAAATCAGTGGGTGAGTCTATATATAACTAATCAAAGGGCCAGCTGATCATCAAGTCTCTTAAAATTTAAAGCAAGTGACTTTTTCAGACTATTTCATCCCTTCAGGGGTTAACTTGGAAGGCACTTATTCCTACAATTCTAATCCCTCATTTAAAAAAGTGTTGAGGGTCATTTCCAGTTCTCATCGGAGCTTTTGAAAAATTATTTCAAAAATCTCGTCTATTTTCTAGATTTAATGTAGTTTTGTAGAATTAAAACATGTCAAGTGAGGACAATATAAAAAGAAAGAGAAAGGTTTGAGGAAATTTATAAAGTTTCAACAAAATTGACTTCTAATCTTTGAAACTGTTCAGACATTATACAAATTGAGCAGAGGCTCCTTAGTTATATACAAAGATGGATGTTCCCCATTGAGAATTATCCACTTTGAGCTTGTTTGTTGTACAGGCTGAGGGCTGAGCTTCAGAGGAGCAACCGTCATTACTGATTAAGATTACTTAATCTCTGTTATTTTGTAGCTACTTGAAAGGAGAAGCCATTCTTGAATTCACTCAAAGGCAGTTTCAGTATTAAAAACTACAGCATGTTCTGCAAAACAGAAACTGCATTTTGCAGAGTCAGTGATTGTGGAATTAGTCTTTTCAATCTCCCAGCAAAGACCTCAATTATCTTTCTTGTATGAAATTATGATGTTTTCTAGAACATTCTTTGGATGAAATCTTACAAATGCCCCTGTTTGTTCCATTAATCATTTGTTGAGAACTTGTATATCCTCTCTTGGGAAAAATATCTTTAAAAATCCCACCCATATTCTTAAAATTCACCCATTTCTCTGTTATTAAAATAAATACAGAGGGTCAAAAAATAAAAATAAAAAAATAAAAATAAAACAAAAGAAACCCTTCCAGTTGTTAGGATGAAACTTTCACTGCCTTGCCTCTCATATTTCAGCATCCTCTCTTGGGAAAAATATCTTTAAAAATCCCACCCATATTCTTAAAATTCACCCATTTCTCTGTTATTAAAATAAATACAGAGGGTCAAAAAATAAAAATAAAAAAATAAAAATAAAACAAAAGAAACCCTTCCAGTTGTTAGGATGAAACTTTCACTGCCTTGCCTCTCATATATCAGCAGGACCTAACACATTTGATTCCATTTGGTGGCATTAAAATACATACATACATACAATCTTCATACCTCTGGAAAGATGCATTCTGTACCCCTCTGTCCAGGACAAACATCTTAGTTTCTGTGCCTCTCATAGAAACTGGTGCCATGGCAGATGAGTGGGTGGGGTACAATAAGCTGTATTTCTGCAAAGTGTTAACTATTAGTCCCTTCAATTGAGATTTCTTTACAGCCCCCATTTTTTCCTGTTCTTTCACATATTTGGTTATCAGTTCCTAGAATGTGTTACTTTTCCATTCTTTTTCTCTGTATTAAAACAAACAGACATAAAAAAAAAAAAACCTCCCAGTCCTAAATTCAAAAATCCTTTCTACTCACTTTTACAGATTTAATGTTACATTTAATGTCCATTAATGTTAATTGGACATTAATGATGGGGGCATAAATTAATGAGAAAGTTGGGAAACCTGTCTTCCTATGAATGTACCCATTGAAGAGTGAGTCAGTTCTAAACCTTAGTTGGCATCGACATTTTTTATGGGTGTGATGATTTGGCAGAATACTCTGAGTGATTAATTTTCTGTCCTCTTTGCTGCTTTCCTCAAGATTTAAATGTTAAATCCAAAATTCAGGGCAAAAACTAGGCAGCTTACCACAGCATGAAAACATGTTTTTTTTTTTTTTTAAAAAAGCAATAACATATTTACAAAATGTGCAAAATGAGAAAATAATCACACTGAACCTATTAAAAATAAAAACCAGAAACCTGATCCACTGTCAGTGTCTGAAATAAAACTAAAACAGTACAAGGTTTAAAGTATAAAAAAATCCAAAATGGCTAATTCTAGCTGTGAGTTATAAAAATACTGAGCAAAATTAGAAATTATTTCTCCATCTAAGAAACGCAGCATGAGATAGTTATCACAGAGCCAAAGCTTATAGAACCTACATTTCCAATCAAGTTTTTCTGTAGGAAATGCGATTGTAATTTATTATTTATACTTCTTATTTCTCAAAAAGTAGGTTCCAGTGTCATTTTGCCCGAGTACACATAAAAGAAAGATGAGAAAATCTACTATACAATGACCTTTAACTTAATACAATATTACCAGAACACTGGAAAATTTAGAGTTTTCAAAAAGGGTAGAGAGAAATCCATTTTCAAAGCTTGCATCAATAAGTGTTGAAAAAACCCCAACGTTTATAAATAACATTATTTTTTCCATCAGGTGACACATGTATATCAATTTTTTTTAACCACATTAAATGTTTATTTTTTACTGAGGTATCGTTGATGTACAATGTTGTAAGTTGCAGGTGTACAACATAGTGATTTAGGTTTAAATTTAGTGATCAGAAAAGACTGAAGTAGGGACTTCAGTATGTCTTTGTAACTGTATAGAGTGAGACCACACAACTAAAACACTGGATGGTCATTACCACACTTGGGATGGAGATGCAATGCAAGATGAGTATTGGTTAGGAAGGGGTAGGGGAAAAGGAGTAGAAAGTGGAAGCAGTATGGAAATATATGAACAATGCGTGTCATCTTTAGGGGTCCCAAGAGCGCTCTTTACCTGAAGCTTGAATGCTTCTCTAATTAAAATGGAGAGAGGTCAATACATAAACATAAATTAAGGCATTTTAAAGGAACTTTTTTTATTCTGTGTTCAGTTATAACCTGACTCATTTTGTTCACCAAAATATATTAAATGCCTGTTATGTGGTTTATATGGGGCTGGCTGGGAACAGAGGAGAAAAAAGAAAACACCGCCCCTAGCCTCAAAGGGTTCACTGTCCAGTGGGAGAGACAGGTCCTTTCACTTTATATTACTGCAGTGTGACAGAGGTGGTAAAGGTGGTGAAGAGTTTATATTCTGAAGCCAGGACGCCTGGGTTTGAATCCTAGTTCTTCTACTTTAGATATGGTGTTGGACAAGCTGCTTACACTTTGGTGCTTCAGTTTTCTTGTCTGTAAAACAGTGCTAAGAAAAGTGTAACCTCATAGTGTTATTATGAAATGTGCTATAATACATATAACGGCCTTAATGGTGTCTGGCTATGATTATTGTCCTTGTGATAATGGTGTGAGACACAGCCCAGGATACATAAGTAGGACAGTCAGAGAGGGCTTTGCAGTTGAGATGAGATTTAAATGGAATTCTGAAGCAGTCTAGTAAGACTTATACAGGTGTGTATAAATGGTGAAAAAGTATGGACAGCATGTGCAAGCACACAGGGAAGAGAAGTCACTGAGAGTTTGAGATCCTTGGAGAGGTTGATGAGTAGAATCTAGACTATACTAGGGAATTTAGATTTTTATCCTCAAGACTGCCCTGAATGTTTCTGTTCTTTGCATGCTGGTCATCTCATTCTTTGTTTTCTGCAACAGTCCCACCTCCCCAGCCATTAATATCACTTCACCTCTATTCAGTTATATACTTGGCTATAAAGTCATTTTGTTTAAAAAACATTTAACTAGGTCATCTCTATGTATAACAACCTGCATTTTGTCCCTTGTTATTCTTTAGACTGAATCTAAATATTTTGGCCCAGTACTCAAGTTCCTCTTTCCACGTTCCAAAAATGCTATGCAAATTTACCTCTCTCTCCTTATAATGGCATTTTAGTAAGATCCAGCTTCCTGTTATTCTCATCTCCCTCCTCTCCTTGCAGGTTTTATTCATCCCAATCTCTGATTTTGCTCAAGCAGTTTCCTCTTTGGAACTTTAATCTCCCTGGATAAATTTTAATTTTTTAAGAACAGGGTCATCTGTGACCATCCTGAAGAAAAAGAAAGTTTGTCTGACCAAACCTCACACCATGTTGATAAGCTTCTGGCACCACAATCCCTTGGTGTTGACCTTCACAGTCACATACTTTAGACTTCCTTTTCCCCACTTCTCTCTCCACGTTGTTCATGCCTTCCTTGTGGGTGGAGATTTTGCCTTCTAGATACCTTACTTTCTAATGTATGTACAGTACATCTACAGTATCTTATATAACAAAAAGCCCAATAAATGCTTGTTGGATGAATATATAACATGTAAAAATATCTTGTAATACAACCTTCTTAATAACATGCTAAGATTATTATGTGAAAGTTGCATACAGCTTTAAAGATCAGCTTACAAGAGACAAGAAACTAAATTAGAAGAGAATCAGATGGCTGATATTTACTAAGGCGTACATAGTTCACATAGATAAGTAGAACATTTAAAAAAAGGTGTTGGAATTCTTTCACTTGAGTGACTTTTAAAATCGAGCTTCCGTCATAAAAATGTAGGTGAAGACATGGAGGAATGGAGAATTTAGAGTAAATCCCTGGACATTAGAGTTTAGAAGGAGTGAAACAACCTTTTGTTCGATATCTGTTGTATACCAGTCATCACAAGACTGCTAACTTCATATAAATTATCTCACAAAATCTTTCCAACATCTCCTCCCATCAGAAGTAATGATCATGATGGCCATTTTGTAGCAAAAGCTACTGTGGCTCCAAAAGTTTAAGGACTCCTTCCAAAATCTTACATCTAAGTGATGAATTTGGGATATGAATCCAGGTCTTTCTGACTCTAGAGCCAAAGTGCTTTGATATAGGCTTTCTTGTTTGAATGTATTTAGAAATAGGTTAAATAACTTGACAGTTTTGGACAGGTAACAAACTTTCTTGGTCTCAGTTCTTCATTCTTATTAATGATCTCTAAAGCTCTTAAAACTAAATCCTTGTGAAAAAGTGGCATCTGTTTTCTTTTTTTAAATCACATTGATTTAAAATCAATGATATTGAAAGTCAGGGAAAAAGTTGTGCATATCAACGGATTAAATATTAACTATAGCAGGGACAGATAGTTGGAGTAAAGGAATTACTAACTTGATATATCTTTATTATTTGACATGGTAAAATAATTATTACTTTTGAAATAAAATAAAATCTAATAAAAACAGGGAAAACTATAGCATTTTAAGTGGTGAACTAAGTTAAAAAATGTCAGTATCTTTTCTTCTTTTATATAATTTGGTAATCAATATGTAATAATCTCACATTTTATCTGGGGTACTTTTTGCTTAGGCTAGGCTATCTTAAAATGTCTTTTTGCATTCTACTCTAGATAAATATGCATGTTAGACAAGAGTGACATGATTCTAGAACCACATTTAGTCAATCACGTGTTGAGTATTTGCATTTACTTTTGTTAACCTAAGAGTAAAAGTAGCTAATATCAAAATATGTCCAAGATGTTAAAGACCAGAAAGGCATTAATAAATATATGACACTCAACTATTATTTGATGTCAATAATGGTAATTTTACTAGACTCTCAAGCCTCTTCTCAATATTGTGCAACAAAGTATCATAATATGTGAAAAAAAAGTCTAGAATAACACTTATGTGTAAGAAAGTTGAATATGATAATTATCATTAAAATTTCTCTCGTGTCCTGAGGAATCTAGTTAAAATAAATGGGTTCCTTGGGTAAATTAGAACTGGTTTGAGCCCATAACTTGGAATAGACCAAATGCAATGAATTGCCAATACACAGGAAGTACTCTGATCATGATCAGTTAAAACCTTTTTCCACGTATTGACTTCTTCCACCATTTGATTCTTGTAAAGAAGGAAGTTGGGTCAGTGCTAATAACTGAACATTTTTTCTCTCAAACATAAACAGTCTCAGTGAAAACTAGCTATATCTTCTTTTGCCTACAAGATTCTGAGCACCTTGTCACAGAACTTGGTTAGGTGAAATGAAAATCTTTATATCAAGCCATCCGTATGACAGAAACTCCAAGGCACAAACTGCCATTACATTTGAGGACATGTTGATATATTAATTTGTACCTTAAGGGTTCATACCTGGCTGTAGGAAACACTAATTAAAACTAGCCATTAGAGAAAAGAGACTCCAAGAAGAGATAAAAGTGAATTCCAAGTTACTTGAAAATATGACACAAGCATAAAAGAAAGACTAAGAAATACCATGGAGGCTAAAAGGCTGAAAAATTAATCTGTTTTTCTTTTTTACTACCTTTTACAAGGGACTATGATAAAAATTCAGTTCTCTCTGGGGTCCTGTAAGTAAAAAAAAAATCTAATGAGCAGAGAATAGAATGGGGACCATGCTCTACAACAAGTAAGTCCAGTGTATATTCTTAATATAAAGACCACAGCTCAGAAGTGTGTCTCTGTAGCACTTGCATTTCCACACACTAAATAGATAATTCTAGACTATAATTAAATGGCTCCAACTACAGGCTAAGAAGCCACACACACACACCCAAAAACTCACAAAATTTAAACATTAACTTAATGGACACATAGCCTTTAAACAAAGTTGTTTCCTTCAGAAAACATATTTTGTTATAACACCAAAGAAACGTTTAAGGGCAAAAATAAAAGATGGCAACATGCTCCAAATACTTCTGAAGGAAAAAGTTATTGTGAAACCCTACAGATACTGATTAACAAACCAATTACCTATTTGTTGACCACACTGGTACTTATGCTAACTGGAGTCGTATTTTTGTAAATCAAAGAGAAATTTAACACTGTGTTTTTCCAACTGTAATTTTAATGTAGTAATCTAAGTATGTGGTGTAAAAAGTTAGTATTCAATAAATAAAAAGGGTAACTCATACCTTAAATTCCTCCAAGATTTTGTAATTTTTCCCATGATATTCACAAGAGTTTTTCACTTCTTTGCACTCAGGACAGCATCCATTGTGTTCCACTTTAGTACATTTTGGGTGAATTTTAGGGCATTCTGGCTGGTCACAAACAGGTCCATCCAGAGCACAGACACATGGACAGTTGGAATGCCCTGGGAAAAATCGTTCTCCCAACTTGTACACAAAGCCGCTGTCATCCACACACCCTTTCCCTCGATAGTCATCAAAAATCAGATTGTCATTACTGGAAGTCTGGTCACTTTCATCAGCAGGATAGTCTTCATGACTGATGGCAGCAGAGGTGACCAATCCGGGGATGACCAACAGAAGTATGCAAGCTTCATGAATATGAAGAGCCATCCCCCTCCTCAAAGGATTCTGGATGTTCTCCTAATATTAGATATACTCAGCTCCTTCCATGAGAATACAAGAGGGGTAGGCTGAAAAATAAATATTTAAAAAGAATAATTTGACATATATAAAGAGAATATAGATTCATTTAAACCCATGCTCTTAACATGTTTATTTGAGATCTATTTGGAAGCTACTAAGACCTCAAATCGACTAAGTTCATGCAACTATCTACACTTTATTATGAAGTTTGGAGGGTTGATCCTTGGCAATATATGCATTAAAATTGTCCTTTATGGACTTACTTTGCCTAGGAATCTTCAGCTTAAATTTACCTTCTGAATTTCAAAGGTCTAGCTTTGTCTAAATTGTAAGAAGTGGTTTTACCGAGACTTAAAGGGTGATCTTACTAATAGTTACAAATAACTCGAGAATATTTGAATTCACGTTCTCTTTGAATTCACTGATTAATGAGTGACAGAATGTATATATGTTACAATCATCTCAAAGAAAACTCAAGAGATTAGTGAGAAGACATTCTACTTCTAAAAGAAAGGGAAGAAACCAACAGCTGAATGTAAATTATCATTGGATGCAGCTACTACAAAGGTCTTCCTACTTCTTTACGCCCGTAATTGGAGAACAATGGTCTCAATATAGGTGACTTGTTTAAGTGAACATGAATCTGGATTTTGAAACATAGTTAAGCAGGAAAATAGCACAACTATTCCACAGTGAATAAAAGAAAGAAAACTTTAAATAATAAATAAGAAAATGCCAGGTATTGAAAAGGATTTGTTAAAAATTTATTTGTAGTATTGTCCACACCTTTATTTTACTCAGGAAGTAAGCTCCTAGTGGACAGGAAAGATGTATCTGTAAATTATTTTTACAGCAACTTGACTCTAATATTCATGTAATAAATACTACTTGAATTAATTCAGTATAAAATAAATGACATTCACACACTCTTGAAAACATAACTCTTTTTTGACATGCCAAAGATACTTGCATTTAGGCAATTTGCACAAAAATGCCAGTGTAACTGTTTGTTGAAGTTTCTTAAAAATAATAGGGTGTTGCCAATTCATAGAAAATATGCCTTATTGATTTGGTGTTATTGACTCTTGTACACTTCACTTAGTATTAGTGCTTGGTGGGGAGTGTTAGCAGTGGGCTCTTATTTAAATTATCAGAGTGACTAACTCATACAAAGCCTTGGGAAAACTGTGACTTTAGGGAGTAATAGATAAGAAAAGTGTAAAATAGTTCATTTGCCTATTTAAATGGTGCTGGCTTTATGCCAATATTGCTAAAATTGTATACAGGACATTTTCAGATCATTTAAAAATGTTATTTGTTGGTTTATTTTCAGATTATAATAGCAATGATAAACCATCGATTTTTAGTCTAACATATGCAGATAATCTTAAATAAGATAAAGATAGCATTAGAAAACTTCAAGAACTATTATACTTGCATTTTAAGTTAGATATGCAAATTCTAGTAATAATAAAATGGAAGGGAGTATATTCATGACCTCCTTTAAGAGAAAACTGCTCTCTAATATTAGAATTCCTTTTGGGTAGGTAATGATAAAGGAGATGGATTTCTTTTAAAATATGTCAAAAACAGTGAGTCATGACAGAACAAAAAAAAAGCAGACCTATAATTCTACTTGAGAAGCTGGAAGCTCCCTTTGACAAAGCATTTTTTCCCTTAAATTACTACAGAGCTCACAAACATAATACAAGCTTCTGAAAAAGCATAATTTTCCAATTAAAGCATGCATTTCCCACATATTTAGAAAGTTTATCTTAGAAGAAAAAGGACCTATTGTGCTTTCTTATAGTTTTCTAGTATCTGTCAATACATGCAAGATAAGCCATATAAAATACACATATCATTCTGTTTCAAAAGGACATAGAAAATGATCTCTTTGTAAGCTACAGGTAGGCATTAATGTGTCAGGTTAGGGTGAATGTAAACTTAAAGGTAAAAATAGGGATGTAATACCTACTTTATATAAACATTGAGCATGCTTTTATTATATGAAATATATTTTAAAATCTGCATGGAGAAAACAAGGTCTTTTCAGTATAAGAAAGTTATTTTTTTCAAGAGCATTCTTCTTAATTAAGCTACTCTAGTGCAGTTTAATATTTATTTAAGAGAAGAAACATTAGAGAAATCAAAATGTTTATCTGAAGATTTTTTAATAAGTAAGCAAACATTGCTAAACTGAGGATCACTTCCCAGCTAAACTTTCCCCCCACCCCATATTGCTACATATGATTTTAAATGACTGCATCTATTTCTTTGAGAAAACAAACATAACTCATGTCGTGAGATACACTTACCTAATCACTCTGGAGGTTAAATGGTGGTGGTGGGGGTCATTGACCAATACAAACTAAAAGATCAGATATGTTTTAGAAAAGCAGTTTCTTTTTAATTATCCAAAGAATACATTTTCAGGCTTGAATTAAAGGCAATCCATTCTACCTCCCATTTCAAAACACAGTCAAGAAGCAGTCTCCCGCCCTTCCAGAGAGAAACACTGCAGACACACATAAGAAATATGCTTTGGATCTGTCTTCAGAATTCAAAGCAAGAAGCAATGCTGGTCCTATAGCAATCCAGACCCCAGTAGCAGAATCATGTTGAACTTATTTTTAGCCTTTTCCCAGATCCTTCTATGAAATTTCCCGGCTGATTACGCCTCCTCCACACATGAGTTCACTTACACAGTGTTTGATATGGCAGTAGAGGTGATTTGGCTAGGCTCTGAGGATCAAAAGCAGCGACAGCATGCTGTAGCTTAAAGCCCA
The DNA here is from genome assembly GCF_000442215.2 of Lipotes vexillifer. Taxonomy (NCBI): domain Eukaryota; kingdom Metazoa; phylum Chordata; class Mammalia; order Artiodactyla; family Lipotidae; genus Lipotes; species Lipotes vexillifer. The sequence continues at coordinate 1,014,150 of NW_006783890.1, forward strand.
CTCCGCTGGCAATACCGTCAGCATCATCCACGATATGTTGCTTGAATCCCCTCTTAAACACCAGAAAATACTAACTGTGGACGTGAAGGAAAGGAGCAACTTTAGCTGGGTTTCTGCATCACTGAGAGCAGTTTGCAGACTGCTGATTTGGAGCTCATTCTGCCGGCAGCTGGGAATTCCTCAGCACCACGGACAGCGCCAACAACTGGCTTCTGAGCCGAGCTCGGTCGAAATCCGAGCTGCTCCTTTGGACCAGGCTAGAGCGTTCTCTAAGCAGTCGCACTTTATACAGTGGATGCATGCATTGGGAGGGGGAAAGGCATTTTACGTGCAAGATACTTACTTGCATTGAGACTACGATGGTTTTTTTTTTTCTTTTCATTTTTTATTGTAATTATACTTAATGCATTCTCCCATGGGCTTCAGAGATGAAAGTTCTGGAAGAGCCTAGCATTTAGACTTAAGCCATCTGCAGTCTCTGATTATTATTAACAGATAAAGTGTAATCATTGTTAAAGAATCTGTGAAAATGTATGCTCCCCAATTCTACTTGACCCTTTGCTTACAGAAAGACTTTCCCGTTGCTACATGATTAAACTTCAGGTCTTCCTGCAGTTTAGATTTGATTTTTTTTTAAAAAGTAGCCTGGTTCTCCTGCAGTTTGTTTTGTAACATTCAAAATCAATCTGTAATTCATCTATTCTGTCATTAGGCGTCATTGTAAAGCTGTTTCTTCCAAACTGCTAGCAAAGATGCTCTGTCTCGAAACTCTTATCAAAAGGAGAAAGAAGACGACCCAGACACAAATAAATGAGCAGAAAGTTATTTTTTTTTATTGGTAACAGTAATGAGCACTAAAATATATGTCCAAAGCATGTTTTAAAGCAAATTGTAAATGTCACCTGCTGGCATATTTAACCAGATATTTACTGGTTTGGGACTATACAAGGCATTTTCAAGCCTTAAAGGGAATGCCCTCCACAGTGGGATACGCTGACCGTCAAGACCACGTTCGAATGGTGCCGTCGGAGTCTCCAGAAAACAGAGTCTCTCCATCATGAGAAAATACGACCGTGTGAGCCTCACTCTCGTGGCCCATCAATTTGTGGATCTGCCCCGATTTAAGATCCAGTAAATGGATAACCCCATTGCCACTTGCTTGAGCTAAAACTTGACCTGACAAAGAGAAAGAGGGAGGGAGGGAGAAAGAGGGAGAGAGAATGAATATCAAAGTTTTATTTCAAGCAGTCACAGTTTATAAGCAACAGAATATACAGTTTCAACTGTAATTCAGATTCATTTTACGTTAGATGTCAGTCATTAAATATGAACTAACTCCTGGCTGTATAGGAAATAATTCCAGTTAAAATTAAGATATGCCAATGATTAGTTATAAAATGTTTAAATGCTCTATCTACTTTATACGCAGAGGTCATCAAATGCCCTGCTAGTCTCCTTATATTTGGGATTAATAATTTTGAGAAGATGAGATTGAAAGCAATTAAGCAATGAAGCTTTCTTTTTTCAAGTGAATTATTTCTGAAAAAAAGTGTTAAAAAATAGGATTCAAAATGTATCTAAGGCAAAGATATATATATATATATATATATATATATATACATGTAAACATATATACACATACACACACACACACATATATATATATATATATACACACACAGTGGATAATTTATAACGAATTTGTCTATTATACTTAAATTTGTTTAGTATACTAAATCACTACTTAGAACTAATAATATACATTTATACTTTAAAAATTGTGGTACTCATTAGCGCAACAAATTGTTTTTGGAGTTGAAGTGAAAATAAATACCTCCATTTCAAAGATGTCTTAGGTTTTTTACTCTAAAATTCAAAATTCTGTTAAACTAAAATTTTGTGTCATAAGAGAGCTAAATACTGAACAGAGTATTGTCATAATATTTATACCATATATTTGTGAGTTAATAATTTCCTTAAAGTGAAAAACATATCAGCAATCCCATTCTAACTAATACTTTTTTTTTTTTTTTTTTTTTTTTTT
>NW_006783890.1:1016312-1018554 GCF_000442215.2 Lipotes vexillifer
CCCGCGTCCCCTGCGTCGGCAGGCGGACTCTCAACCACTGCGCCACCAGGGAAGCCCAATACTTTTTATTAAAGAAGTCCAGCAGCAAACTATCAGGGAATTTGGAGGTAAGTAAAAACAACAGAATATGTCTACATAAGTATGTGGGTTAAATAAATGACTTTAGTACTGTCACTGGGATTATCGAATCATACTTAGAAGGCATATAATATTATCATTCCAGTAATGCTATTTAAAATTCATTAAACCCTTTCAACACGTTAGATACTGGATTTAGTACCTAACATATATATTGATAATTCCATGTAATCCTTACAATATCTAATGATAAAGAAAATAATATTAACTCCATTATATAGGTGAAGAAAGAGAGTCCTGGAAAGGCTAAGTAACTTGCTTAAGATGACACCCTAGATACAGAGGGAGCTAGCATTTAATCACAAGCACTTTGAATCCAGAGCCTGGGGTTTTAGTCATTTTTTCCATATCCAGCACAGCATTTTTATCAGTGATGCCTTCTTGACAGATGTTAAGTAGGTGATATATTGTTAAAATAGAATTTTTCCGTTCCATAATAAAAATTCAATAATAATATTGCCGTAAAAGTCACAGTCAAATATTTAATCAAGAATTATAACCCAAATTGACATGAATATCTCTAAAACAGAGAAAAGTTATAAAAGTAAAGTTAATCATGATAAATACGGCCTATTTGCAAACCTTTATATCTACTGAGCTTCTTCATTTAGAACAAAGCCTGACACAGCAAAGATCCTTAGGATGGATTAGAGTGTCCAAAGCAGCAGATGTGAATATTTATTATAAAGCCCCTTCTACTAAGTCTTTGCCGACAGAGGCATTACATATGGATTACACTTCCAGCCACACATGGTAGGCAATTGTTTGTGACTTTCCTAAGAATCAAATAACATTTTTCTTGTATTCTTCATACAACAACTAGGAAGGTGGTAAATATCATTTTCTATTTTTGAAAACAAAACCAAACAGAATCAAAGCCTGTGAAGAAAAAGGAAAGAATTTAGCTTTTAAACCATTATCTTTTGGTGGAGTCAAATCTGTAAAAATTTTAATTGGAAGTATTTATGGAAGTTCTCGGTAATTCCTGAAAGCTTGTTCAATAAAATAGAGAAGATGATAATATTGGAATTTAATGATAGGATTATATAATTCAGCAGCACTGTGCCTCAGGCATCTAAAAAATGTGTCTTTGTTAGAACAGATTTGAGTCAGCAAGTTTATGGTGAGGTTTTCAGGTTTACTTGAACTCATTTTCAAAAGGCTGTAAGATTGTGTGTGTGTGTGTGTGTGTGTGTGTGTGTGTGTGTGTGTGTGTATATACACACACACACATAAAATCATGTTCATCTCTAAATATTGGATTACTACATGTCATATAATGTCTGACCCCAAAATTAGTTTTACTGGGATCTGAGATGCTGACCACTTTCTAGGTTAGAAGATTTTCAAAATTACTTACCAGGATGTGTCAATTACTACATTAGTATCTGTTGGTGTGAGAGACAGAGAAGTGGCACTCTCAAAAGAAAAAAATCACAGTATGACTATTGGTGACATCTCTACAAACCAGAGTATTTAGAGACATGTGCATAGTTATCTTTCTATATATCCTGATGATTGGCAATAAAAAGTAAACTACAATATGAATCATTTGTCATACCAATGTCACAGTCTTAATGACAAATTTCGGAAGAATAGAAAATGTACCTACATCAAACTTGGTCAATGGAATTAAAATATGGTAGACATGAAATTTTAAATAGTACTATGAGGATTTATAAAAACTTGTACCAACAATGTTCATGTTAAAGTGAATAAGCCTCTTTCAAAATAGAAATATAATTTATTTTTTATTTCACATTTTAAAATTTTATAACATTTTAATAAAATATTTAACCATTATAACATTTTAATAAAATTTTGTCTCCTAACATGCAATTCCTGAATAGATTATTTAAAATGTCATTTAGCATGGTATTTTAAGAATAATTATACTAAATTATAAATGCACATATTCCACAAATATCACATGGATTTAAAGTATATTATTAAAAAACAGAATAATATAGTTTGCCAACACTGATTTAAAAATACAATAGCCAAATTGGTTCATAAAGGTATTTAAAAATATAAATATCTCAACATGTATTAAGCAAAAAAGAAGCAAGTCTTTTTTTTTTTTTTTTTTTTTTTTTTTTTTTTT
>NW_006783890.1:1018564-1070998 GCF_000442215.2 Lipotes vexillifer
CCTCTCACTGCTGTGGCCTCTCCCGTTGCGGAGCACAGGCTCCGGACGCGCAGGCTCAGCGGCCATGGCTCACGCGCCCAGCCGCTCCGCGGCATGTGGGATCTTCCCGGACCAGGGGCACGAACCCGTGTCCCCTGCATCGGCAGGCGGACTCTCAACCACTGTGCCACCAGGGAAGCCCAAAGCAAGTCATTTTTTACATAACATCTAAGTTATCAGGATTCTGAAACGTTTACAGAATGGGAAGAAAGTAGGCAGTCTGGGGAGAAGATTGATATAATTTTATAACTGCTATTCTTTTATATAAATCAGTAAATATCAACAATGAGAGATTATGACTGTCTTGATCCACATATCTCTGAAAAACTTAATACTTGTTTTTATCCATCAAGACTTCAGAATAATTTCTTGTTGGTTAAATCAGTATCTTGTTTGCTGACCAATGAGTTTGAATGAGGATAACATGTATTACTATCCATTTTACTCTATTGGATTAATTTGCTAACTTCTTTTGGCTAAAGAAGGTAAGCACTAAATTTCACCTTCACTCAAAGTATTGCTCTGCTATTGGATGAGCAAACAAACCTTTAAAAATTAGTGTTTCCCTCAAATTTTAGTTCTAAATTAACTTATAATTTACTTAACATGATAGAGCTTCTTTATACTCTGTTTTAAAAAGTAATTTTTTGAAAAATGTAGGTTTAATAATATCTTGAGCAAAGCAGTCTCAATTGGATTTGGTATAAAACTTGAATGTTTGAATCTCTTGAAGTTTGTAAAATGAATTAACCCATGGAGCTTGAGTGGTAACATTTTATCTGGGTATATGTAATCACTTTGGATGAACCAACAAAAACTGGAAACTAACTGCATGCTAACAAACTGTGCAAATAAAATATTGGCACTTTTTCAAACTAAAGAATTTAAAATTAATTTTAGATACTCACATGTGTGAAAATTCAGTTTGAGAGTATACACCTAAAATACCCAGGAGTTACCTGAATCTTTTAACACTTACCTCCTAACCTAGACCAATTCTTAAGTTTAGGAATTCTGCATATTACCTACTACTGAAATATTTTTGACACTAACTATGAAACTTGACATAATCAGTAATGAGTACATGCTTGTTGCAGGAGGAGTTGTGGTATGATATAAATAGTAGTATAATACTGATTTTTTTTTTTGAAAAGAAAGGATATGAGTTTGTCTTTCAGATCTACTAGAATGAGTTCACAGTAGCCATCGTTTATTGAGCATCTAGAGCTCCACTGGTTACCTCCCATGTTCTGCACTCAATCCTAACAGGTAGATATTCTCCCTTTTTAGCTAATGAAGAAAGAGACTCAGAGGTCAAGCTGGGATTTGAATTGAAATACTTATTATTCAAAAAGTTTTGCTTCTTTTGCTGGCTTTAACATTTCTTTCATAAATTACAACTCAGATAAGTGTGACACTTGGGGCTTCTCTTTGAGTGCCACTGAATTTCCAAAGTTAATACGCTCAAATTTTATGCTCAGATTAACACTGAAGAAAAGAATTATGGGATTGATTTTACGACTTTGTGAAACTCAAACTAAAACATCCATGGGCTTCACATACCAATTAATTCTTTTTTTAATTTAATTTTTATTTTATATTGGAGTATAGTTGATTTACAATGTTGTATTGTTTCAGGTGTACAGCTAAGTGATTTAATTATGCATATACATATATCCATTCTTTTCCAGATTATTTTCCTATATAGGTTATTACAGAATACTGAGTAAACTTCCCTGTGCTATATAGTAGGTCCTTGTTGATTATCTATTTTTTTAAATTTAATTTATTTTTTTTTTCGGTATGCGGGCCTCTCACTGCTGTGGCCTCTCCCGTTGCGGAGCACAGGCTCCGGACGCGCAGGCTCAGCGGCCATGGCTCACCGGTGCAGCCGCTCCGCGGCATGTGGGATCTTCCCGGACCGGGGCACGAACCCGTGTCCCCTGCATCGGCAGGCGGACTCTCAACCACTGTGCCACCAGGGAAGCCCTGATTATCTATTTTATATATAGTAGTGTGTAATGTTAATCCAAAACTCCTCATTTATCCCTCCCCCGCCTTTTCCCCTTTGTTAACCATGTTTGTTTTCAAAGTCTGTGAGTCTTTGTTTCTGTTTTGTGAGGAAGTTCATTTGTATCATTTTCTTCTTTAGATTCCATATATAAGTGATATCATACGATATTTGGCTTTCTCTGTCTTATTTCACTTAGTATGATGATTTCTAGGTCCATCCATGTTGCTGCAAATGGCATTATTTCGTTTTTTTATGGCTGAGTAATGTTCCATTGTATATATGTAACACATCTTTTTTATCCATTCCTCTGTTGATGGACATTTAGGTTGCTTCTATGTCCTGGCTATTGTAAACAGTGCTGCAATGAACATTGGGGTACATGTATCTTTTAGAATGATGGTTTTTCTCTGGATATATGCCCAGGAGTGGGACTGCTGGATTATATGGTAGTTCTTAGTTTTTTAAGGAACCTCCATACTGTTCTCCATAGTGGTTGTACCAATTTACATTCCCACCAAAAGTGTAGGAGGGTTGCCTTTTCTCCATACCCTCTCCAGCATTTATATTTGTAGGCTTTTTGATGATGGCCATCCTGACTGGTGTGAGGCGATACCTCATTGTCATTTTGATTTGCATTTCTAATAATTAGTGATGTTGAGCATCTTTTCATGTGCTTTTTGGCCATCTGTATGCTTCTTTGGAGAAATGTCTATTTAGATCTTCTGCCCATTTTTTTGATACTGAGCTGCATGAGCTGTCTGTACATTTTGGAGATTAATCCCTTGTTGGTCATTTTGTTTGCAAATATCAATATTTTTGTCGCACATTCTGTGGGTTGTCTTTTCACTTTATGGTTTCCTTTGCTGTGCAAAAGCTTTTACATTTAATCAGGTTCCATTGGTTTATTTTTGTTTTTATTTTCGTTACCCTAAGTGGTGAATCCAAAAAGATATTGCTGCAATTTATGTCAAAGAGTGTTCTCCCTATGTTTTCCTCTAAGAGCTTTATACTATCCAGTCTTACATTTAGGTCTTTAATCCATTTTGAGTTTATTTTTGTGTATGGTGTTAGAGAATATTCTAATTTCATTCTTTTACATGTAGCTATCCAGTTTTCCCATCACCACTTATTGAAGAGACTCTTTTCTGCATTGTATATTCTTGCCTCCTTTGTCATAAATTAGGTGGCCATAGGTGTGTGGTTTTATCTCTGGGCTTTCTATCCTGTTCCATTGAGTTATATTTCTGTTTTTGTGCCAGTACCATACTGTCTTGATTACTGTAGCTTTGTAGTATAGTCTGAAGTCAGGGCATTTGATTCCTCCAGCTCCGTTTTCCTTTCTCAAGATTGCTTTGGCTATTTGGGGTCTTTTGTGTTTCCATACAAACTGTAAAATTTTTTGTTCTAATTCTGTGAAAAATGCGATTGGTAATTTGATAGGGATTGCATTGAATCTGTAGTTTGCTTGGGGCAGTATGGTCATTTTGAAAATATTGATTCTTCCAACCCAAAAACATGGTGTATCTCTCCATCTGTTTGTGTCATCTTTGATTTCTTTCATCAGTACTTTATAGTTTTCTGAGTACAGGTCTTTTACCTTCTTAGGTAGGTTTATTCCTAGGTATTGGGTTGGCCAAAAAGTTCATTTGGTTAGTGAATACATTGTTCAATAAAATTCTTGGTGAAAATGAAAAATGTCTCTTACTTAAAACCAAATGAACATTTTGGCCAAGCCAGTATGTTCTTTTTGATGTGTGGGCAAATCTTAATTCCTCTTTCTGATCTTTGTTAGTGTATAGGAATGCAAGACATTTCTGTGTATTAATTTTGTATCCTGCAACTTCACCAAATTCATTGATGAGCTCTAGTAGTTTTCTGGTAGCATCTTTAGGATTTTCTATGTACAGTATCATGTTATCTGCAAACAGTGACAGTTTTACTTCTGCTTTTCCAATTTGGATTTCTTTCATTTCTTTTTCTTCTTTGACTGCCATTGCTAGGACTTCCAAAACTATGTTTAAGAAAAGTGGCGAGAGTGGATATCCTTGCCTTGTTCCTGATCTTAGGGGAAATACTTTCAGTTTTTCACTGTTGAGAATGATGTTTGCTGTGAGTTTGTCATATATGGCCTTTATTATACTGAGGTAGGTTCCCTCTATGCCTACGTTGTGGAGAGGTTTTTTTTTTTTTAATATCATAAATGGGTGTTGAATTTTGTCAAAAGCTTTTTCTGCATCTACTGAGATGATCATATGGTTTTTATTCTTCAATTTGTTAATGTGGTGTACCACAAAGATTTGCATATATTGAAGAATCCTTGCATCCCTGAGATAAATCCCACTTGATCACAGTGTATGATCCTTTTAATGTGTTGTTGGATTCTGTTTGCTAGTATTTTGTTCAGGATTTTTGCATCTGTGTTCATCAGTGATATTATCCTGTAATTATTTTTTGTGCTATCTTTGGTTTTGGTATCAGGGTGATGGTGGCCTCATAGAATGAGCTTGGGAGTGTTCCTTCCTCTGCAATTTTTTGGATGAGTTTCAAGATAGATGTTAACTCTCAGCAGACTGGTGCCTGCTGCAGGGTTTCCTAGCAGCGGTGGCAGCTTGCCCACTCCCCAGGACAGCAGGGACAGTGATTGGTGCCTGCTTGCAGGTCCCCTAGCTGCAGCCATGGCCCACGCACTCCCAGGACAGTGGGGGCAGCCACTGGAGCCCACTTGCAGGTCTCTTAGTGGTGGCGGCAGCCTGTGCCCACCCTGGAGCTCAGTATGGCAGCGGTGGCTTGCGCCTGCCCCCAGAGCCCTGAAAGCACATGCGTGCAGGGAAAGAAGCTCCTATGGTGGTCCTGCCCCTCTCCTCGTGTGCCCCCCAAGAATGGTGCCTTGCCTCTCTGGCAGGCCCAGGCTTCTTCCGAGTGACCTTCAGTTGCTACGCTCCAGCCTCTTCAGGCTGTCACCATGCAGCCAACCCTGGTGCTCTCCCTGGGTCTGACCACTGAAACCTGAATTTCAGCACCCAGCCCCTGCCCGCACCAGCAGACGAGTGGTCTCAGGTTGCAGAGTGCAGTAGGGTGGTACTGACCTTCTGTGCAGGTCACTGTCCATTTTGCCCTCTGCACATCGGTTGCTGTGCTGTCCTCCGAGGCTCCAAAGCTCCCTCTCCATCCAGACAGACCTCCCCGCCAGTGAGGAGCCTTCCCAGGGTGAAGGAGGAGCCTTTTTCTCCTTCACAGCTCCCTCCTTGAGGCACAGGTGCCCTCCTGATTTCTTCTTATTTTTTTTCCTTTTTTCTTTTGTTCCTTGCCCTTTAGGAAGTTTGAGGTCTTCTGTCAGCATGCAGTAGGTGTTCTGTGCAAATCGTTCCACTTGTAGATGTATTCTTTCTGTATTTGTGGAAGTGAGCTCCGTGTTCTACTCCTCCCTCATCTCCCACATATATCAATTAATTCTTAAAAGCACACATTCTAGTGTATATATATTGTACCTACTAAAGAACTACAAACTCATGTTACATCCCTTCCCACATCTCCAGCAAAATTATCTGTCTAGTTCTTCCATTTCAATTTTGAATACTATATTCTGTTTTTCAGAGTCCAAACTGCAGTGGCAATCATTTCACACCTTTTCTCCCTCTCCATCCTTAACCCAACTTTCATCCATTTTTCTTTGCTACTTTTCTATAATTTTCCCATTTCCAACTGTTTACAATATTGAAGTGCTTATTTTTAAGATGTCAGGACTATTGAAAAGATAACCCCAAGTGATTTTTGGTTACAATTTCTTTACTTTTAAATCTACCTACATTAATTCTTAAAGCTTTCTTCAATTATGCTACTCCCATCCTAAAATACCATAAATTTGAATAGAACAACAAAAACAGCAGGAACAGTGACAACAAAGAGACCCCTTACAACTTTTAGATCTAAGGAACATGTGTATATGTATGGCTGATTCGCTTTGTTATGGAGCAGAAACTAACACACCACTGTAAAGCATTATACTCCAATAAAGATGTAAAAAAAAAAAAAAAATACACAACTGAGATGAAGTGACTCGCCCAAGGTAAGAAATTGGCATATTCATGGCAATTGTAGAACTTGGTTAAAATCAGATCTTTGACTTCCAAATCAGTGCTCTTTTTACTATTTCCTTCTGACACTGAAAATGTCCTAGTATCTTAGCATGGCTTTTAAACACCCTTCACTAATACAGATCTGCATGTACTCACCCAAGTACACTCTTAGATGAACACTGTGTTCTCCATTAAAAATTGCCATCATTTCTTGAGTGTATTTTTTCGCTTCCCCACCTTTGAATTATTGCTCCTATAATTCCTCTGGTAGAATATTTTTCTTAGCTATCTTCATGGTCCCTTACCCTTATCTTCCTGAGAAAAGTCAACCCATTGATTAAATCCCAGCTCAAAATGATTTTCTTCACCAAGGTGAGTACAATGCAACTCTAGTGGGGAAGATCTTCCTCTTCTGAGCACTTACTGCATTTTATTCATACATTCATATGGTAATAAGATGCCATAAATTATAGTTAACTATTTATTTATCTTGCCTTCTTAACTTTGTAATTACGCAGGAACAGAGTCATGTCATATATTCTTGCTTTCACCCCAGTTTAGCACCTAGGCTGCTGTAGTCAGTACTTAGTTATAACAGTAAAAGTTTTCACAACTACCTTTTTTCGTCCTTTTTATTTGCCAAACACCTTTCTAAACACTTTACACACATTATCTCATTTTTATCCTTACAGCAGCCCTATGGGGTGAATATATACCTGCACTATCCATGATAGCAGCCCCTACTCACATACGGCTACTGACTGAGCATTTGAAATGCAGCTAGTGCAAACTGAAATGTGCTATATCATTGTAAAATGCTCACCAGATTTTAAAGACTTAGTATGAAAAAGAATGTAAAATAAATATTTCATTAATTTTATATCAATTACAAATCACAATAATACTAATTGGGATACATTGTATTAAATTAAAAAATTTTAAATTAATTTCACCTGATTTTTGAAAACATGGCTACTAAGAATTTTAAATTATATATGTGGTTCACATTATATTTCTACTGGACAGTGCTGGCACACACTCTGCTTCATGCAGGGGGAAAATGAGACAGATAAAAGCAACTTCCCCAAAGCCACGCAGCTTATAAGTGGTGGAATCTGGAAATGAGGACTATCTGACTCCAGAGCTAACGCTTTTATCCTCCACGTCATGTCCTAATACCTCCAGATGAATTTTTAGTGATTGGCTCAGTGTTGTCTTTCCCACTGTGATTAAGCTGCCCTCACTAAAATGTAACATGAGTCAGAGTAAATAGCTCTTGGGTGTGCAGCTCCAGTTTCCAGCTGAATCTATGCTTGCTCCTAGGAATACTTTAAGATTAATTTCTATTTAAGTACAAGAAATATTTCAAAAATTTCATTTCTGTGGTTACCCTAATGGTACTTATTGACTCCAAGAATCTTATTGTACAGTTAGTTAGCTTCCTGGGAATATATGAGAGACTTAGGAAAGCAGGTTTATCCTTTTAGAGCTCGTAGAGCCCAACCACGTACTCAAGATTCAATAGAGCCTTAGTGAGCAGAAAGATAGATACCTCCACATCTTTGGCAAGTGTTTTATATTAAGATGTTATAAAATTTATTTTATTTTTGCTCTAGGGGAAACCAACCAGAATATATCATCCTTCTGCTGCTATGCTTTCAACATTGACTAACATTTCCTCAGATTCACTCAAATAGTATTTTTTAATATAGTGAACATAGTTTATCCAATTCCTTAAACTAATTGTTCATGAAAACACTTCTTGTTTTGTTGAAAGATTTCAACTTAGTTTTGCATAAGAGATTCCTTCAGAATTAAACAAAGAAAAATTAAATTGTTAGATAAAGTAAAATTATCTAAAGTCGAGATATTGGAACTTGACTATATGATAATTCAGATTCCCTGAAATTCCAAATGAAAATCATGAGATGAATGAAATCTTTCAATAAGTAAAAATTGGTGGTCAAGTTTTAAGGCGGTAGTGGTTCAGTGACACTTTCCACAGTAGCTTATACAGTGGCGAAAATGATGCCATTTTGTAATGGAACATTTAGATAGGGAAAATAGGTAGTATAAGGTTATGAAATTTACTAAATCATGTTGACAGGAATCTTTGGCTTTTTTGTTATAATTCACAACACTAGTTAATGTATCAAGACTTAGAAGTTGAGCTTCCTTGGAAAAGTCCTTAATCTAATAATATTTACCCAATGAATCAATTGTTTGGATCAAAGATGAATAGAGCCTATTTAATAAGACTCATTAAATGCTATATCTGTTGAAACTGTACACTTATTGTTAGACAATTAATTTAGAAGACATACTTTTCTTATTACTCTGTCTATACCCTTAACACGTATATTAGCAAAAAGGTAACAATGTCCACTTACATGTTTGATCATGTTACCAAAATATAACTTGCCAGCAATATGAGTCAACAGTTGACTAAAACTATGCAGTTTTCTATTGTTTATACCACCGGGAATTGCATCATTCTGGATTAAATGCATGTGTCTGCATGAATTCTGTTATAAGAAATAGAAGCAGACTCAAAAAAGCTTAAACTTTAAGATTACAAATAATGAAAATGTGAATGAAAAACATCATTACATGTCTCATTAAATTCAGTAATTTCTCATGATTATTCATGCTTTGATTAAATTTCAAGCAATATGTTCCCCCAAAGAAACAAAAACACTCATTTTACATTTCATTCAAATTAGTCTCATACACAGATCACAGGAAATTTGTTTATCACAGATATACATGAAGTCTAAAACAGTTGTATGCTATATATGAAATAACAGAGTGGAGAAGGGAGGCTTTGATCAATAAGGAAATGATTTTTATACACACATCTGAACCAATTTGAAGCAATTCTCCCGATCAATATAGATAGGCAGAAATGCTTCTCAGCATTTATTACCTGTGGAGAGCATTATTGATTAATTGTATTGATTTTTAGAATGCATGTGGAGAGGCATCTGTTGTTTCTTTAAAAGATGCCCCCAAATGAAAAGTATCAAGAAAGTATTTGAGGATTTGCATTAATGGCTCAACCTGGGTCATTACTCAGAATTTCAAAAACATCACTGAAGGAGATGCGAAATTTGATTTAGTTTATTTTGCACCCCATCACTAATCAATACGTTTCAGAAAAAATTATTTCTTGGCAATTTAATTTGCTTAAGTGCTGGTAACAATTTTTAAACTTTTTCAGTATTTTTTTTTACTATGTATACTCTTGCTAAAAGGTCTTAACTTTTCTCCTGCAGGTAGTACCACTGGAACAAGGATTGAGTCAAAGTGTAAATATAGACTAAAAATAAATGCATTTTAAATTTCTCTTGGTGGAAACACATCATAAAATGGCACTAGAAAGTTTCAACATCTTATTTTAGGACTAGTCAAGCAGATATGTTATTTAGAATAGATAATATGTTTAATGGATACACCAAACTGAGAGGATGAAGATAAAATCTACTGTTACTTAAACTTGGTATGGAATGTTTGTTATATATTAAGTGAATTTTGTTCCACAGAGTATGTTTTATCTGTTCACCCTAAAGTTTCAAACAAATATGGTAATTGTTTTTTGACTTACACTTGAAATCCACGTCCTATATAGGAAGGCAGTTCTTTGACACTGCAGAAATTCCTAAAACTCAGCAATAAATCCAAAAAGTAAAGTATTTCCCTGCTAGGAACAGAACTTTTGATCTTACCATATGTAGTTTTTAAAATAATTTCCCCCTATTTATTAGGAGAGCATGAATGAATATCTTCCTGAACAAGTGCTTTCCTATGTGAGCTGTCTTCTAAATATTACAGAAATCCCTTGTGAGATGCACCCTAAAGTCCTAAAAATGTTCTAATTACTGAATCTATTTAGAATATCAACAGCCACCTGCTTTCATTAAGTAATCCTTGTAGACTTCTCTCCTAACTGGGTCTTCACCTATGCAGCTGATCAGTGTTGAAATAATATTTATTCAGGGACCCATGCACGTGGAGATTTGCAAACATTTCAGAAAAGCTTTTGCTGATGTCAGAGGAAGTTCTGAGGATCAGATAAGCTATGGTAAAGTGAAACTGAGAGAAAAATCGTAGACTGCAATATCTTTTTCCCCATTATTATTGAGTATAGAAAGGACCTGAAGGCTTATATTTTATACCAAAAAGTAATTAAAACTAAAATATTATTATAATTAAAGTACTTTGTTTTTGTTTTTACTACTTAAACCATAATGTGTACTACAGTTTAAAAGTCAGAGTTCTAATATTTCAGAAATTTTTCTCTTTAGGGACATTTGTGTCATCACTAACTTTGTCATAAGGGAATCCCCCTTTCTGAATGTGGAGTCTTGTCTGTGGGACAGAAAACCCTGTCAGCTTATGTTGGTTAATGTTGAGATGGTGAATTATTAATAACTGCATCCTTATTTTTAGAACTTCATCCTTTCCTACTCCTGGGCAATATCGTCCAATGGGTGAAAGTGGTTAAGTGATAAATCAGCATCAGCATCACTACACCATTAATAGTTATAGTCAAGAAGATGCAAATATGTGATAAAATAATCATAGCCTGATGATAACCTCTCTATCCACTGCCAAAAAACCAGAAAAGAATGGCTGGGATACCAAATGTGAAAGTTCTTTTGAGTATGGAGTGGCTAAACAAATTAAAGATAGTATAATTTGCTTGGTTTTAGAAAAAATCATTAAACTCTTTAGCCTAAATTTCAAATCTGTCATAATTCATTACCTGAGGAAATACACAGTCCTACCATCTAATTGACATTTTACCTTCAAAGTGATTTGAAGGGGTTGATAAAAGATAAAACCACTAGTTTCCATGTTTTAGGTATGTGTGTGGGGGGATGAATCAGGAGCTTGGGATGAACATACACACACTACTATATATAAGATAGATAACCAACAAGGACCTACTGTATAGCACAAGGAACTCTAATCAATATTCTGTGATAACCTATATGGGAAAATAATCTGAAAAAGAATGAATATATGTATATGTATAGCTGAACCACTTTGCTGTACACCTGAAATGAACACAACATTGTAAATTAACTACACACCAATAAAAAAAATTTTTAAAAACCCACTAGTTTCCATTATCTACTTTTTCCTCAATATTTTCTATTATATTCTGTAATACTTACAACCATATGTGAAGAAAACATTATTTTCATGTTTCATTTCAGAGAAAGAAATGGAATCATAGAGAACTGAAGTAACTTCTTTAAAGTAACAGAGCTAGTGTTAAAGCAAGAATGGCAACCCAAGATTGTTGTAAACCTTTTCTATTCTAGAGCCTGGGGAAAAAGTAATGTCAGAAAGCTAAGCTGATTTGGCTATTACCTGAAGTGCTAAATAAATTTATATTAACTTATAATTCTGTGAAGGCAACTTTATGGAAATCTAAAGTAATATTCTAGTATATTGCATTCTGATGGCCTGGCTTTGTATCTCATAGAAAATTTAAAGCAACTATATGATTAGTTTGTTTTTACTCAGACTTTCTCCATCACACTTTTTCATTCTTACTCTCTTTTTTTTTTTTTTTTTTTTTTTGCGGTACGCGGGCCTCTCACTGTTGTGGCCTCTCGCGTTACGGCGCACAGGCTCCGGACGCGCAGGCCCAGCGGCCATGCCCCACGGGCCCCGCCGTTCCGCGGCATGTGGGATCCTCCCGGACCTGGGCACGAACCCACGTCCCCTGCATCAGCAGGCGGACTCAACCACTGCGCCACCAGGGAAGCCCCATTCTTACTCTCTTAATCTGGCATTCCAACTTATATCAAATGGGCTTTTGATGAAAGCTAAGAGACAATTTGAGATTTAGGGCCCTGATGAATACTTGGGGTTAAAGTTTTAAGACACAAATGATTTAGATGTGTACATAAGGCATAAAAACGACAAAGTTGACACTGCAATTTTTTTTTAAATAGAATTTGACTTGTCAATAGATGGAGTATTAGTTCAGGAACTGTTCAGTTGCAAGTGAAAGAAAAATCAAAGTGGCAAAGAAAAAAAATAAGAATATAGATTTATAACTCAGAAATACAAGTAGACTGAAATCAGAAATAGTTAGACCAAGAGGTTGGAATGATGTTATAAGAGTGCCATCCCTCACTGTCTTTCAATTCTGCTTTCTGCAGTGTGGATTTACTCTCAGGCAGGCTCTGTCTACCTGGTAGTCCCAACAGGTTCAGAGCCTCCCAAACTTAATATCCATGGCAAGAGTACCTTTATTGCTCAGCAGTTTCATACTGGGTAAAAATATCCCACATTGTCAAGCTGGGATCATGTGCTTATCCCTGGACCAATTACTATGGCTGGCAAGTGGAAAGGTGTGATGGACAAAGCCAGGACTGACTGCCCACTACAAAAGCTGAGAGTGTACAAGAGTTACCCAAGGGAAGATCAAAATGCTGCTACTTAAGAGAAATGAACACTTTGCGTGAAAAAAAACCCCAAAACCCAGAAAACTACAACCTACTTTGGATAGTCATTCCACATATGCAAAGCCAGAGTCAATTTTTGCGTTAGAGAAGAAAACAAAAACAAGCCACATTCTAGGCCACTGAAACAGTGCTTTACTTTCCCACTGTTTTTCCACTTGGCAATCCATCTCATTCTATAATCTTGCCTCCTAAAAGACTCCAGTGTGAGTAAATTGCATCTGGCTTCACTAAGAAATCAGCACAGTTATTTTGTTAAACAGATTGCCAATGTTTGGAGTCCCTTGATTTACAGTCAGACTTTCAAATGCAGAAAAATCCCAAGGAAAATTGCAAGGAAGGTGGGGGTGAAATGGGAATTACAGTTGCAAAGGAAAAGAAAGAGCTGAACACCTGTGTAACAAGCAATGTGTTTTAGAAAGTGGAAAATATCCCCTAAACTCAAGCCTCCTTTGCACTGACTATTCTATTAATATTGGAGTTCCATTCACATACCAGATTATAACCTCCAAAAGAAATGCCAACCCAGAAAGTCACACCGAATTTCCTTTAAGTTAAAGAATAAAACTGTTATAATCTCTATAGTTAGAAACATATGTCATAGTTTTTAAAGAGCTTTCCTAATAATCTCAGTGTTTGCAGGAAAGAAAATGACTTAAGAAAACTGTCTTTTCAAGGGCTCTTCTATCTAGGTTGATATATTTTAAGTTTCAGTTAACAATCTTGCACATGTTCGAAAGAGCTTGATGTGATTTACGAAGAGTTCTGAACACTAAAAAGATGTATTTCAGCTATCTCTAAAATAGAGACCATTTTCAGAAAAAAAGGCTAAAAATATATACAGCCAAATAGATAAAGGTTATTTTGAGAAGTCATTATCTTGAGAAAATATACCCTTTTTGCTGTAGTCAGTATTTGAACTAAAAAATAAAAAATCATTCTTTGGGAATTGTTTCAGAAGAAAATAGATGAAAATGCAAGGGGAGGGTATTGATGAAACAAAATTGACAAAAATCTTATAGTCATTGAGTAAATGGTGTTCATTATACTATTTTCTGCACTATTACGTTTGGAAAATAAAAATTGAGTTTAAGAAATATTAGATATATAATAATGTCAGCATTACTGTGTAGTCATTTCTTACATTTAAAGCTAAAAATATGTTTGATTGTTATCAGAGAACAACAGTGTTCTAGAACTAGGTTTATATACAATGTGTCTAAGTAATTATGTTACCGCCTATAGAGAGCCAGATAGTGATAACTGAAGTTACTAAATATAATGTGTTAGAAAAACAAAATTGAAACCAAGATTAGATTAATAGATCTCTTTAATTGTAATTTGAAAAATAAAATACTTATTACTTAGGATGATCTTATCCTAAGTGCTAAAAAGTAGTTGTTTTCAATGTCTTTTTTAAAGTCCTTAACTCTTGTACATAATTCTGAATTAGCACTCAAAAGTGTCTTCTCGACATACAGATGGCCAAGAAGCACATGAAAAGCTGCTCAACATCACTAATTATTAGAGAAATGCAAATCAAAACTACAATGAGGTATCACCTCACACCAGTTAGAATGGGCATCATCAGAAAATCTACAAACAACAAATGCTGGAGAGGGTGTGGAGAAAAGGGAACCCTCTTGCACTGTTGGTGGGAATGTAAATTGATAAAGCCTCTATGGAGAACAGTATGGAGGCTCCTTAAAAAACTAAAAATAGAATTACCATATGACCCAGTGGTCCCACTACTGGGCATATACCCAGAGAAAACCATTATTCAAAATGACACATGCCCTCCAGTATTCACTGCAGCACTACTTACAATAGCCAGGTCATGGAAGCAACCTAAATGCCCATCGACAGATGAATGGATAAAGAAGATGTGGTACATATATACAATGGAATATTACTCAGCCATAAAAAGGAATGAAACTGGGTCATTTGTAGAGACGTGGATGGATCTAGAGACTGTCATACAGAGTGAAGTAAGAAAGAGAAAAACAAATATCGTACATTAAAGCATATATGTGGAACCTAGAAAAATGGTACAGATGAACTGGTTTGCAGGGCAGAAACAGACACAGATGCAGAGAACAAACGTATGGACACCAAAGGGGGAAAGTGGTGGTGGTGGGGTGGTGGGATGAATTGGGAGATTGGAACTGACATATATACACTGATGTGTATAAAATGGATAACTAATAAGAACCTGCTGTATAAAAAAATAAAAATTAAAAAAAAGTGTCTTCTCTACATTGTGAACCATACCATATAATTTTAAATATTTAAAGTTTTAAAATTAAATACTAAGATTTGTATATACTAGGAAGCAGTTATTTAGCCAAAGAATTGATAGTAATAAGCTATGCTGATACTGAAAAATAATCACAGCTCAAACTCAAAAATTCGAATCCTGAAATCATTACTATATACCTCCAATTGGACTTAAAAAAACAGTTGCCTGTGTAGATGTAGCTTATATTATAGACACTAAAATAATACAAAGATTTTTGTTAAAAAAGCACTATCCATCATAACCAGAAAGCAGATTGAAAATACAGAATGAATTTCCTGGCACACACTCTATGAACTGACCAATGGTAGTACCCAAATACACCAGATAATTGTTCCACCATCTGCTTCACATTGATTACATAGTCCTAATGGTACATTTTCTATGACTGTGAGAGATTCCATTTAAAAAATTAAACATGATTTGGACTTTCTAAATTAGGAGTCTCTTCAAAATAGCATAAAAACTGGTTTCAGAGCAAATCTAAAGCTTTGATATGGTTCTCTTTTCTAGGAATTAACATCTTTAATATTTCTTATGTATAACATCTTCCTTGTTTTTTTTAGCTTCATGTTAATAGCATTGTAAAGCATGAGGGGTTTCTAGTTTTTAATCGAGTGCAAACATGCCTCTGAAGATGTACAGGGTCCTGTTTAATCCTGCACATAAAACACATGCACACTTAAATGATCCTAACTGATATGAATGGCAACTTATTTTACTAGATAACTATTTTGCAATTATGGCAAAAATATTTATAAAAAGTATTTTATTCTTTTCCTAAACCTGAAAGTACAAATCCTCATTTATTATAACTTACTCCAATAAATATCTTACCTTTCATGTTTATTATTTAGTGAACTAGTCAAAGAGAAAAAAGTAACTTTTTTTTTTTTTTTTTTAACACAACCCTAGATATTCTTGAACAAAGCTTTTCCAACTGGTGACAGAAAGGAGATGGCAAGACAAAGTCAATCAAATCTTACATATTTCCTTCAGGGGCTGACAGCCAAAGAGCAGGACATAATTGTAGGAAAACTGTATTATATTGTATCATTCAACCAAGAAAAGGGATAAGCTACCAGGAAGTGATCTAAGATTCATGAACATATCTTTAATCTAATTTCAAGAAGAGAGATTGAAAGGCTGCTTCCATATGAGATATTTGCATTTTAAATTAATTTTGATTTTTATTGAGGGAATATGACATGGTTAAATAAATCAAGTTCTATAGGCTTATAATAAATAATACTTTTCTGCCCTAACTCCTTTCACATCACATGGGCCCCTTCCCCAAAGTGCCTATTTTAGATCCTTCTAGCTGCTGCTTTTGAAATTTGCCACCATATTGGACAATCATTTGTGCCACTGCTATTTTTCAATGTTATCAATTTCAGACATTTTCCATGGAATTCCTATTAGGGAGAATATTAGACTTTTATGTAATTACACTCAGTTCTCATCTCTCCATCCTTCCAACTAGTTGAGATCACAATTCTAGGTTCAGTATTAACAAATTCAGTTAATACTTAGTTCAGTTACATTATTATGACATCTATCCTTATCATTCACCACTGACTCAGTTAGGATGCTCTGATTATATATCCCTTGTTGCACAAACTTACTTCCCAGATTTTTTTTTTTCTTTCTGGGTTGGTTTCTATGTACCTATCACTAATCACTCCTAAACTCTTCTCTAGAACTATAGAACTTCTTTCAGTACTATTCCTTGCATAGTCAAATACATCAAGTTTATTTTTGGATTCTTATTTCCTGGAGACCATACCTCGAAAACAAGAGCTGCGTTGGTTGCACAGGAAAAGTCTATCTGGGGGTTCCTAAGAAAAGGTGTATGTGTGGATAAAATTCTAAGTGGGAGGCAAACTGACATTTTCATTGTGTGTAATGAAAATTATCCCCTCATGTCACTATCTGTAGGCATTTTCTTTGGGTTCTATTCAATTCTTCCAGCAATGAATACTGCATGGTGGCCTGTGTTCCAGGAGCTGAATGAGGGGAAGGGTGGAGAGAATGTTGTTGGTCAAAATCCATGTTTTGTATTTACATTCTGTGTTTTGTGTTTCTGAGTCCAGAGCCCCTTCTGATTCAATTTTTCTGGAGAACAAACCTTTCCTTTGAGAATTGTGGTTGAAGGCAGAATGCTTGGTTGAACAGGGTGGGAGAGAAGATCTCAGGTTAAACTGCTCTTTATATTAATACAACCATGTCAGCTCCATGCGTCTTCCCTAAATTCTTTGTAGCAGGTGACATCAGTTCCAGAATCATTAGGGAGCTCTGTTGTGTAAATTAGCACATTATCTTAAAGTTTTCCTTTATAGGCACTTGGGTCCCTGCATCCTCTACTTTGCTAAGTCAGTTATCACTCCTCCACCTGTCTCCTACTAACATCTCTAGCCCATTACAGTATTCTCTTCATTTTCTGTCTTTGTGTATTTATACCCATGTCCTTCTTTACTATCATTGTAGTGGTGTCCTGGCATTTAATTCACTATATTTAATGCATTCTTCAGTGTGATATTCACATTTTGGTGAATAAAAAGTGGTGCCAATTTTCCCATATGTATTCTATTCAATAAATTAGGTAATCTAAGCTTTAAGTATATACTTTAAAAATTATTCCACAAGATCTTAAATATGAATTTGAATGAAAAAGATGAATCCCCCCTAGTATTTCTGTTTCTCCTTACTTGGCCTTCACTCTCCATAGGTGTTTTACATGTACTAGCTTATTTATTCCTCAAAATCATCCTAGTGGTTAATACAATATTACAGAAGAAATTAAACTCAAAGAGCTTCAGGAAATTGCCTTGTGTCATACAGCCAGTAAGTAGTAGGGCAAGAATGACCATGCCAAAAGTATGAGTACTTGCATGGAATCACAAAAGACCCTGAATAGCCAAAACCACCCTGAGAAAGAATAACAAAGCTGGAGGCATCACACTTCCTGATTTAAAACTGTATTATAAATCTATAGCAATCAAAAAGGTATGGTATTGGCATAAAAAGAGACACCAAAACAGAATTGAGAGCCCAGAAATAAATAATAAACACATATATGGCCAATTAATTTATGACAAAGGAGCCAAGTATACACAATGAGGAAAGGATAGTCTCTTCAATAAATCGATGTTGGGAAAACTGGACAGCCCATGCAAAAGAATGAAACTGGGCCCTTATCTTATATCATGCACAAAAACCAATCCAAAATGGTTTAAAGACTTGAGCATAAAACCTGAAACAATAACACTGCTAGAAGAAAACGTACAGGGTAAAGTCCTTGATACTGTTCTTGGCAGTGAATTTTGGAGTTGACATCAAAAGTGTAAGCAACAAAAACAAACAAGCAAACAAACCAAAAAACAACAAAACCTACCTCAGGAGGTAAAAGACCTGTACTGGGAAAACTATAAAACACTGATGAAAGAAACTGAAGATGACACAAATGGATGTAAAGATATACTGTGTTCTTGGATTGGAAGAGTTAATATTGTTAAAATGACCATATCACCCCAGGCAATCTACAGATTCAATGCAATCCCTATCAAAATACCAATGGCATTTTTCACAGAAGTAGAATAATTTTAAATTTGTATAGAAACACAAATGACTCCAAATAGCCAAAATGATCCTGAGAAAGAAGAACAGAGCTAGAGGAATCATGTTCCCTGCCTTCAGACCATGTTACAAAGGCACAGTATTCAAAACAGTATGATACTGGCACAAAAACAGACACATAGATCAATGGACAGAATAGAGCACCCAGAAATAAACCCACACACTTATGGTCAGTTAATCTACGACAAAAGAGGCAAGAATATTCAATGGAGAAAAGACAGTCTCTTTAATAAGTGGTACTGGGAAAACTGGACAATTACATGTAAAAGAATGAAATTAGAACATTCCCTAACACCATATACAAAAATAAACTCAAAATGGATTAAAGACCTAAATGTAAGAGGGAAAACCATAAAACTCCTAGAGGAAAATGTAGGCAGAACACTCTTTGACATAAATCATAGCAATTTTTTTTAATCTGTTTCATAAAGCAAAAATAAACAAATGGGAGTTTAAACTTAGAAGCTTTTGCACAGTAAAAGAAACGATGGACAAAATGAAAAGACAACCTACTGAATGGGAGAAAATATTTACAAATAATATGGCAAATAAGGGATTAATATCCAAAATGTATAAACGGCTCATACAACTCAACATCAAAAAAACAAACAACCCAATTAAAAAATGGGCAGAAGACCTGAATAGACATTTTTCCAAAGAGGACATGCAGATGACCAACAGGCACAAGAAAAGATGCTCAACACTGCTAATCATCAGAGAATGCAAATCAGAGAACAATGAGAGATCATCTCACACCCGTCAGAATGACTATCATCAAAGTGTCTACAAATAACAAATGTTGGTGAGGGTATGGAGAAAAGGGAACCCCATACACTGTGGGTGGGAATGTAAACTGGTGCAACCATGGTGGAAAACAGTATGGAGGGTTCTCAAAAAAACTAATAATAGAACTACCATATTCCTCTCCTGGGTATATATTTGAAAAAAAACCCCAAAATATTAATTCAAAAAGATATGTGCACCCCAATGTTCATAGCAACATTATTTACAATTGCCAAGATATGGAAACAACCTAAGTGTCCATCAACAGGTTAAGGAAGATGTGGGATGTATATATATATATGTAAATGTATATATACACACACACATATACTGTTTATATATATATGGTATATATATATAGTATATATATGGTATATATATGGTGTATATATATATAGTATATATATAGTATATATATGGTATTATATATATAGATGTGGTGTGTGTGTATATATACATATATGTACATACAATGAAATATTACTCAGCTGTAAAAAAAAATGAAATTTTGCTATTTGTAGCAACATGGATGGACTTGGAGGGTATTATGCTAAATGAAATAAGACAGAGAAAGACAAATACTGTATGATATCACTTACGTGGAATCTAAAAAATAAAACAAACTAGTAAATATAATAAAAAAGAAACAGACTCACAGAACAAATTAGTGGTTACCAGTCAGAAGAGGGGAGGGGCAACATAGGAGTGGGGATCAAGAGGTACTAACTAATATGTATAAAATAAGCTACAAGGATATATTGTACAATACTGGGAATACAGCCAATATTTTATAACTATAAACTTCTTTTATAACTTTTATAACAGCCAATATTTTATAACTATAACCTTTAAGAATTGTGAATCACTATATTGTACACCTGTACCTTAGATAATATTGTACATCAGCTATACTTCAAAAAAAGATGAAAAAGAAAACCAAGTGGCACTACTTCAAACTAAAATTCTTCTGCGCAGCAAAAGAAACCCATCAACAAAATGAAAAGCCAACCTACTAAATCAGAGAAAATATTTGAAAATCATACCTGATAAGGAGTTAATATCCAAAATACATAACAAACTCATACAGTTCAATAGCAGAAAAAAACAATCTGATTAAAAATGGGCAGAAGATCTCAATAGACATTTTTCCAAAGAAGAGGTACAGATGGCCAACAGGTACATGAAAATGTGCTTAACATCACCAATCATCAGGGGTATGCAAACCAAAACCACAAGGAGATATCACCTCATACCTACTAGAATGGCTATTATAAAAAAGACAAGAAATAACAAGGGTTGGTGAGGTTATGGGGGAAAGGGAACTCTTCTGCACTGTTCATGGGAATTTAAATTGGTGCAGCCACTATGGAAAACTGTATGGAGCTTCCTCAAAAAATAAAAATGGAATGACCACATGAGCCAGCAATTCCCCTTCTGGGTATTTATCCAAAGGAAACAAAACACTAACTTGAAAAGATACAATGTTCATTGTAGCATTATTTACATTAGTCAAGAATGGAAGCAATGTAAGCATCCATCAATGTATAAATAGATAAAGAAATGATATATAAATGGTATATAGGTACAGTGGAATATTATTCAGTCATAGGAAAGAAGGAAATCTTGCCATTTGCAACAACATGGATGGACCTTGAGAGCACTACTCTAGGCGAAATAAGTCAAAGAATGACCAATGCTCTACTATTTCACTTATATGTGGAATCTAAAAAAAAAGAAAAAAGAAAAACAACCCCAAAATAAAAAACAAAACATGAACTCATAGATACAGAGTACAGATTGTGGCTGCCAGAGGCAAGGGTTGGGAAGCAGGCAAAAGGTACAAACTTTCAGTTATAAGATTAATGAATTCTGAGGACGTAATGTACAGCATGGTGACTACAGTTAACAATACTGACTGTACATTTAAAAGCTGCTAAGAAAGGAGCTTTTACAAGTTTTCATCACATGAAAAAAATTTGTAACCATATGAGGTGATGGGTGTTAATGATTACTACCAGAAATTTAGTTAACTAAATTTCTGGTAGTAATCATTTCCCAATATATACATACACCAAATCATGTTGTACACCTTAAACTAATACAATGTTGTCAATTATATCCCAAAAATGGAGAAAAATAAAATTTAAATATAGAAATTCTTAGGCCAAAAGAATGAAGTTTGGGTCCAAGATTTCTCCTCTTAACCATATGCATATGCCTGTTTAAATACAGGTCATGGTTTTGTGATCTTTAATATGATAATACTTACCTCTACAGCCCTTAAGAGCTCCCAAGAACCATCATGTCTAAAGCTACAGATATATCTAATCAAGTGCCCTCCTCAGCTAATGATCATTAGCTCTGAAACATCTCTGGGCTTTACTCTGCACTTCATTTAAGCTTCTTTTCTCATGGAACATTCCTTAACTATGTTTGTTAGTTTCATATGTGGACGTGTCTCTTTTGCCTCTTATTCATTGGCAGCTCAATTTTGGACCATGATTTTGAGTCTGATCTGGCCCTCCATTGGAACTGTGCTTCTGGTAATTCTTCCCTGGGCTTCACATGTTCCATCTAGTTGAATATGAGCCACATGACCAACACTCCCCTCTGGAATCAATGTTGTATTCCCTGACTACCACCTGCCTCTCTCATCTCATTGGGGAGGGGAATGACAATGTTCTACTGTCTTTCTAATTGGATGGTACTGGATTTTAACTGCCCCTTCAAATTATATTTTTAGTGATATTTAATTCAGCATTCAGAATATGACCGTTTTTAACCAATTTATACTCAAAGTGAGCCTGAGATAAAACGGGAGCTGGGTGGTGTAGAATAGTCACTTGTTTGGCTATCCAGGAAGCCAAGTTTAATTTTAGCCTTGAGAGAATTTGAAATCATTATAATTAGATGAGTATTAAAGCCCACAAGTGAAAAGGACTCTTTTTTTTTTTTTTTTAAAGCACACCCATTCATTTAGCATCAATTCACAACTGGCAGTTCATTCTCCCAAATGCTTTATCACTGAGCATGCATACAGAGTTATCTGGAGGAGTTCAAGTAACTTGGAAATAGGTCATTGCTGGGGATGTGATATAGACACTATATTTAACTGGAATATCTATAGAAATGTATAAAATGTGTATGTATTTGTAGAGAGGAAGATTATATTGTTTCACGTATCTTATTTGTGATGCACAATAATGGGATAGTTGGTTTAGAATGATTGTAGGGTACACCCTGCACATGGTGCTGGGCATCAGTACAGATGTTAGGTAATAACCACTCCTGAGCTTGGGCTCCAAGGTTCATTTGAAGTGCACTCCAGAAAAATAGGCACTTATTTCACAGTTGCTTTAAAATGCTACGTAAGTTCTGTTTCAGTCCAGACTAATGCCCTGATTGAAGAATGTCAGTAATATGATGATCTGAGTATCTTGAGAAACAGATGAGATAATATGACTGGCAGTTTAGTCTTCTAGCCCTGCAATTCTAGAACGAAAAGGTGCTTTTGTAAGATTTAGAAGAAAACAGTTTCAAAAATGGGCTTTGGAATTTCCAGTAGAAAATGAAAGCAAGGACTCTTAACATAAGCATGTTATTGTCAACAGTGGCATCTCTATTAAGCTTGTTCCCTTACTTAAACACTCCTATCACTGTCATCTCTCAGGTTTGTCATACCCACTGCCCTGACAGTACAAACATTCCACTGTAAAGTCTGTCAAAGAGGCCAGTTGATTTCCTATATCTTCCAACACATGCTGCTCTTTATTATCAGCCTGTCAGAACACCTAAGAGAAAGGCATCAGCTTACACGCTTGGAGCTGAAGCTAGGACTACCATCACACACACTGTAATCATGAGCCTTTCCCTGCTATAAAATTCTGCCCTTTGGAACCACAGAATCTGTTGCTGGAAAATGCTATTGGCATAAATCTATCATGCAAATTAGACTGCATACATCTCAGTGGAACTAGTTATTTCAAAAAGACATTTTTTTTCCTGGTGTGAATCTGCTTTAATTTCTTTAATGATAAGTTGTTTTCAAATGTATATTGGATTTTCCTCTGCCACAATCAAG
The DNA here is from genome assembly GCF_000442215.2 of Lipotes vexillifer. Taxonomy (NCBI): domain Eukaryota; kingdom Metazoa; phylum Chordata; class Mammalia; order Artiodactyla; family Lipotidae; genus Lipotes; species Lipotes vexillifer. The sequence continues at coordinate 1,041,972 of NW_006783890.1, forward strand.
TGATTCCTGCATAGAAGTCAAGAAAAATATTTTTGGCTTGACTTGTCTTGATTATGTTCTATTCTTGTGGGATATATACACCCTTGCATTCATCTTAAGTTTTTCTTATCTTGGGAGGAATATTCCTTTTGGTTTCAAAAATGTGATTAGGTAATTTCAGGGTGACATACTGGACAGTCTTTCATTTACAAAAGATGGTTTTCTTGGCACCCCATGGGGCGGTCATTGAGCTTGTATGTTCTCTCTTTTTATCTGGTTCTCTTGTGGTACGTGTTTATGGGAGGCCTGGGGAAAGTCTATTAATATAAGGGATGTTCTCATAAAAGAATGTAGCTAATTTTATAACAAATACAACAGAACGTCTAAAATCAGTACTCATGGTATATTCATGTAGTCACCTTGGGAGGATGTGGACTTATCCCAAAGACCTTTTTTGGAATGCCTTCAGAGAGTATGTCAGCCCATGCTTTTATCCCTACTCAGTAAAGTTTATTTTAGTATTTGAAATTAAAAAGTCATACATTATCACCATAAAAATGAACAAAAGTATCTAAAATAAAAATGATGACCACACACTTACCCCAACAACTTACTTTAACCCCTGGCTTAACTCCCCCTTGATGAAGCTAATTTTAGTATCTTGGTTTATAATCATTCCACAGTTTTCATCTGCTCATAAAACATATACACTATATATATGGATTTAATTTTTAAGGAGAATATATAGATTATATATATTCTCTAACTCGTGCTTTTCCGTTTGACAATATATTGTGGGTATGGGCAGGTTTACCATGAAATAAATGAACTATGAACTTTAGGGTCCCTTACTTTCATGGGCCCTTTCCAAGGCCCTGAAAGGGGGAGATCCTAACAATTTTTTTTAATATTTTTGTATTTTTTATTTCTGAAGGAGGCCCTTGACCTTTTAATGTACCAGGCTCTACAAAATCTGGATCTATTTCTGAGATTGGACATCTTTCTAGGCCAGTAGATCTGGTCTATGTATATCCTTTTTGTTCTAGTATTTTCATGAATGTGAATCTTTCCAACAGAAAAGAATTGTCAAATATACAAATAAATACATACAAGGATTACTGTAACATTTTTAAGATATTAAAAATAGGACAATCTGGATCTTCTCATCACTTGGGGAGAAGTTAAAAAATTATGGTACAACCATACTTGGAATATGTGTGGCTTTGCATTTTCTAAAGTGATGGCAAATTGTTGGTTTCTAAGGATAGATTTGACTTTTGGAAGCAATCAAAAGGTATTCAGAGTCTTGTGAAAGAAGAGGAGACACTGGAATAGTATTACCTTTGGTTAAACCAATTAGAACATGACTGCAAAGTCATGGGATTATTTATTTGGCCAAATCCTCCCTTCAACAGTAGTGCACTGAGAACCTGCTTTGTTTCAGGTATTCTGGTGGTTAAAACAGGGCCCCATTTTTAAAAGTGGAAACATTTGCATGATAATCCCCATTTAATGCAGAGTGTCAGATAGCAGGCACTCAATGAGTCTTTGTTAAAAGAATAAGCAAGTAAGAGATTACAGAAAGAGGAGTGTTATGGTGAGGGGAAATAAATGAAGGTCATCAAAAGGTACCAACTTCCAGATATAAGTACTAGGGATGTAATGTACACATGATAACTATAGTTATGATTGTTCTGTGGCATATTTGGAACTTGTTTAGAAAGTACATCCTAAGAATTCTTATCACAAGGAGAGAGACTTTTCCTTTCTTTCTTAATCTATATGAGATGATGGATGTCAACTAAATTTATTGTGGTAATCCTTTCATATACTGTAAGTCAAGTCATTATGGTGTATAACTTAAACTTACACAGTGCTGTAGGCCAATTATATCTCAGCAAAATTGGAAGAAAAAGAATAAGTGAATCAATAAGATGCTATAATGGTATTATGTATATGGCATAATAAGAACACAAAAGAAGGAGAGATGTTAATTACTTAAGGGTGTCAGACAATGCTTGCTTCACAGAGGATATGATGTTTGAGCTTAATCTTTAAAGATAAAAAGAAACTGGAGGGAAAAAAAGAGTGAACAGAAAACATTTTGGTTCAAAGGAAGTAGTATATAAAAAGGCACAGATGTGTAAAATTTGACTTGTATTAATTGGGCTTGGAGTACAGTGTCTGTATATGATTAATAGAAGCTGGGATTGAAAAAGTTAGGTAGCTGCCCAAAGGCAAGTAGTTCTCCTCATTTCATATTCTTATACTGATTCCTTATTTTCATTCCTCAGTGGTCTTTGTTAGAACAAAATTTCTCTATTGGGTGAACTTTGTTTACCATACTTAGCTGACACTTCCCTCTAATGTTCTTTAAAAAATATTCACAGTTTTTTTTTCCCTTTCTGGAGCATGCTATGAGGTGGTTATTATCAAAGGTATATACAAGGTAAGAGCCAAGTTGAAATATTAATAGAAAATCAGGGTCATGAAAAAAGATAACACAAATGGCAACCAGAAAATTCAACACAGTGTCTTCATTATTGAACTTCAGATTTGAAGCTGTGCTTGCTGGTAACTGAGTCAAAAAATAAGTTCACAGTTTTAATAAAACAAGATATAACTCTGAAAGTAATATTCTTTGTGTCTCTTTATAAAGAATAATTCTTGGAGTCAGAATGCCTTGGTGGTAGTTACTTAAGCTCTCTGTTATAGCAAATGGAGATTTTATGTGGTTTAAATGAGATACTAATAGGTAAGAAGTTTAGTATGTGTTAGGAATTGATCTAAGTACTTTACATATATTAGGTCATTTAAACCTCACGGTAACTCCAAAGTTGGGGACTGTTATCTTCCACCCAATTTTACAAATGATGCACTGAGAAGTTAAATAAGTCTCCAAAGAGCATATAACAGAGCCAGAATTTGAACCCCAGTTGGCCCTGTTCTGAAGCCAGGCTCTGAACTACAGGCCATGCTGCCCATCTGAAACAATGAAAGCCACCAGACAGTGCCTGGCACATTGTGAGTGCTTAATATCTAATGACTCTTAGTGCTATGATAGAGGACATAACATTTTCAATCCCTATCTGAAAGCAAACAGTCACCTAAAGATGACTTCTTTTAGTTCGTCTCCCACATTACAGATTGAGGAAGCAGCCATATGCTTTGGAAACCAGATCAGCAGATGGCTTGTTTGGCGACCTATTGCATAAATTGAAGAAATGAAAGAGGTTTCCTCCCTAGAAAACATGTTCTGTCACTGGCATGCAAGGACCGACCTTCTGTCTAGAGTGGGATGTAGGGTGTTTACCAGGAGGGCATCCAAGATACTTAAGACGTTTTTATATAAGTGAAACTGAGTGGAAAAGTAGAGATAGTGGTTGTGAGGAGGAAAATTATTTAAATCTTCCTTTCTGTGAAACGTGGCAGCACCCTGAAACCCAGCATGGTTTCCTGAGTGAAGATCACAGCAAGAAACAGAGGCAGAATGAGAAGTACATTCATATTAATTGTCCCATTTAAATTCCATAACCTGGTGTGTTGCGAGATTACTTCTAGAGAACAAATGAGTGCTAATAAGTGCTGGTATTATTTAAATAGAAAAGGAGAGTCCCACATATAAAATAAAAATTATTGGAAAATTTTAAAAATTGAAAATATTATAACAAATAAATTTCAGGTGGTAACTGTCATGCCTTGGTAAAGAACAAGTCCTTTCAGACAACTCAAATATCTTTGTATCCAAGATCAAAAGCAGAGACTTGGTTTTAAATTGAAATGATCTGGCATGGTCTTAGACAGGTTAGTAGCTCATATTCAAAGTAGTGATGCTATTTTAGAAGTCCTGGACCTAGTGTCTTAAATATATATTAATCACCTGTAGGATAGAAGAAATATTTCAGTGATAACAGCCTAATGGGCAAAGTTGTTTTATCAACAGAGATTGATAGAGCGTTTGTTTGTCATGTGTGTGAATTTTTACAACATTCTCCACTCTGGTCTCCCAGCATCTTCTCTTCTCTCTCTCTAAACAAATCTCCACACAACAGTGAGTTTTAAGAAAGCTAACTCTGATGTCACTCACTGCCGGTCCTTTGATGGATTCCCATTTGCCCTATGGTTTACATAATCTCCCTTCTGTTCAATTTTTATATCACCTGCCCCCACCTGTCTCCCACCTCCCAGCCTTAGATTCTCTCTGGTGGAATGTTCTTCCCTCCAAGCACCTCCTTTTCCTTATTAAATGAGTTCCCTTCTAGCTCCAGTCCAAAGGTCCCTCCTTTCGGGAGCCTCCTTGGATCTCTCGCCTATGTCTAGGACCTCTTATTATATGCCTCCACAGTACCTATTCCTCTTTCCTGCACCATGCAACATGTAACTACTCCAATTATTTGTGATAATAATGCCTGTCTTCCCCACTAGACTATGTATTGCCAAGGACAAACAATGTACACTGTGCTCAATAATAGGTTTACTGACTGAATGGAGTTTGTTGCTTAAGGGATAGGAGAGAGAAGGAAAGGTACTAAGGTAGGGTGGCGGCTTCAGCATGAGCAGAGGCACAGAGGTGGGGAGCACATGGCAAGCCTTTGGGTTGGTGACACTCAGTAATCCTTTATGAAAGGCCTTAGCAACAGTCGTGTTGAGAGAGGCAGAAGGACAAACAGGCTGATCTGATGGGGCCCTTTCTACTCTATGATTTTCTGTATCTGGCACATCTTTTTACAACTCTCAGAGGAAAAAGCCCTGTCTCTGGTTGCATATTGAATAACTGTTTGGACACAAAAAAGGGACATGAAGGCAATGTTCTTCATTTAGAAAAAGATGCTCTTATTCAATATGAAAACTTTCAGTAAGCACAGACCAATGTCATGCGCTTGATGGGTACTCAATAACTGACCTATTGTTGCTGAGAGAGGATGATGCCAACTCAAAGAATCTCTCTGCCACTACTATCTTTTCAAACATACCCTCCTCCACGAGCGATTAAGTCTGAAGGCTGTTACCTGCAATTGCAAAATCTGCTGCACAGAGCATCACCTGCCATGAGTTATAAAGGTACTTATTACACTAATGTTGAGTCACTGGATAGGGAACCACAAAATCTAAGGTTAGGTATGAAAAATGTAGGATCTATCTTGCAACAAGTAGGTTTTGGTTTAGGGATACTGAGCATTTCTTCTCAGTGGAGTTATGTTAACAAAAAGCCATTTTGCAAGGATGAATTATGCTTCTTTGCACATTTGTAATGGAATTTAGTTCTTAGTCAAACATGAATCAGGTTAGAGCCATTCCGTATTAATCAGATTTTTTTGAGTATTTGATCTTTCTGGTCATTGGCATCATTCACATGGGTAAGCCACAAATATTTTCTATTCACCACATGGCACTGACCCTGGCAATAGGAGGGACAGTCAATGATTCTGTTGCTGCAAAACCTGGTTAACAAATCACTGTGATATTTATTTTTCTTTTTCCAAATCTGCAGGGAAATAAATTTATGGATCACTTAACCTTTTGCCCAAGGAACAAATCCAAGTCAGCTCTGAATTAATATTGCTCTGAGGATGCAAAGCGAGGTCTGGTTTTCAAAGCAAAGCTGAGGGTTAAGGCAACAGTCCAGGTAAGAGGTAGAACTGCTTGTCCTCACCTGATTTAAATGATTGCTCCAGCCCTAAGTATATTTGCATAGACATCTAACAGAATGCTTTTTGTTTGTTTGTTGTGCTTTGCTTTGTTCAGCTTGTATGAAGTAACAGACTGCCTACTACTTTGAATCAGAGTTCTCCAAGGCCAGAAAAATGACAGTCACCTATGTCCCATTGGAGATGGCACAGATGCTGACACTCTTCCCTCACCTGAAGACTCCTGATCTGGCTTCACCCATAAAATCTGCCTGTACTCAACATCGGAAGGCATGGAGAATGCATCAAAAATTTTGTAGATGGTTCTGATTTCTACATTACATTCCAAAGCTTGCCAAATATGCTGTAAATGTGAGGTTCTAGGCTCCTATTCAAATAATAAAATCTCTTGGGCGTTCTGAAAATATTTTACTCAAAATGAAAAATCTTGGCAGAAAAGAGGCAACCATCTTTGGGAATTATGCCTTCCCGTAGCTCACACTCAATGCATGAAGAACTCGCCTACGTGAAAGGGCATCACTGCTCTTTCATACTTGGAATAACTTTTCCAAAAGAAAATCACCTCTTGATTTTAATAGGTTATCAAAGATCAGGTTTGATGCAGGAACTGTTAGAGATTTAGCTTTGGCATGCATTTTCTTAATAGTAACTGGAAATTTTAAACTATTTAGAGATGGCACCTGCTTTGTGCCTTCCTTTGAACGATCCCCTGAACACGATGAGCATTCTTTAAAACATGATAATCAATACTTTGAAAGGTACTGCTTCTTAGAATTGTTGTCACTAAGCACACAAATTTTCTTGAAAAAAAAAAAGTGTCATTCGACTTTCCCTTGCAAAGGGAAAAAGGGTATTTACAGACACAGCAGTACCAAGAATTCCCTTATGATCTGGAGGAAACTAGGAGTGATTATCCATCCCAGTGGATTCAGTAGCAAATAGGGACCCTTTTCTGCTTATTTACTGAAATTGCCTTAATAAATTCTCCTCTGGAGAGTAAGAACCAATTACACTAATGTAGATGTGGAACCAGTAATTGACTTCACATCATGGAAAACATCACTGAAAATGGTGATGCAAACAGTGGTGACCACGTTCAACTCACTGCTGTTGCCTGATATGTGCTGTGGTGTTTATCATTTCCACTCTGTGATTTCAAGTCACAGTTACCATGAAAAAATGTTTTGTGGGTCCCGAGAGCCTCTGAGCCACCTCATGCTGGAAGTATGCTCTGTTTTAACTTTGTTATACACTGACCTATCTCTAAATTAGAATTAAACAATGTATATGCCAGTAAATTATCTCTGGAAACTGACTCTAACAGGGTCTTTACTTTTTTTCATTAAAAAATAAAAGAAACTTGGGTCCCACTCTGTTGCTCATTTTCTGCATATTAAAACTCTCACTCATTATTAACAGTTCTTGAACAATAAAGCAGAAGTAATCACACAGGACTACATAAAAGGCAATTTCAGTAGGGTTCAATAGAAGCATTTCTGAAAACTCTTTTAGGCGTTTTCTTCAAGACTGCCAGAGACTAGAAATGCTTTTCAAACACCAACATTTTGCAAAGCCTGAAAATTCACGTGATGCTTATTGGGTAAAAAGATCTTTCGTTTCTACCCCATGAATGCCAATAGTGGAATCTGTGCTATTTTAAAGGTCATCATTATAGGTCTGGGACTTAAGGATCTGCCTTGCTTAAGGCAAATTGCTCCGTAAATTTTGTTGGATAATGACATATATCCACTGTAAACACACTGTTTTACCATCTTGCTCTATCCTTGCCTTCCTCTCTGCTGACAAGATGTTTGCTAAGTTGACCATTCTTTCATTTATTTAGTCCTTCATTTAACAATAATGATTTTTTGTGGGTCAGGCACTGTACTTGGAACTGGAGATGCAGTGTTTTTAAGATGCAGTCTCTGCCCTTGTGAAATTCAGGGTCTGGACCATTCATACCCTGTTTCCCAGAGGCCTGGGCTCTCCTGAGCTGTATATATGGCTGGGGCAATTTGAGTGTTCTTTCTGAAAGGTCTCCAGAAACGGAAGGGTATTGAAGGGTAATGCTTTTCTATCTTTGGTGTGAATCCTCTGTAAATGCTTAGAGCATGGTAGAGGAAGGATATGCCCACCCAGCAAGCCAAATTACCATAATCAATCCTGATGAGCAATGTTATTGCACTTAGGTTTCCCTTATTTTTAATTGGGGTAGAGCAGACAAAGGGGCCACGAAGCCACTATATCCATTCTAGCTTTCTTCTGGAACTAATCTAGAGGGACCTTCCCTCATCTCTATGTCTAGTTCTAACAAACTTGGGGGAAGTTTGATGCTCCCCAGATTTTTCAGCCTCTCTACAGGACATCAGGACCAGTTTGGGGATAAATCTTAAGTCATAAGGATGGTGTTAGGATGGGGCAACTCTATTCAGATATTCAACTCTGGGAGTGGCCCCTCAGAGTACAGAAGGAGGAACATGTGGGCTTAGGAATCATACTGCCTCAAGGTTAATAACAGCTCTGACATTTACAAGCTTTGCAAGTTAGCTCTCAAATTTCCCCTTCTAGAAAACTGCAGAAAGTAATGCACTGAAGGTTGGAGATTAAATGAAATATCTTACAAATAAGTGTATATAGCTCAGTACATACCTTATCACTACCCAACTGATATCCTTTCTGTATCCTTTTTTTCTCCCTGTATTACTTTGCCGGGCTACAGGGCTGGTTGGGTAGGAAGTGCCTCAGAACTATCATATCAGATACTTGTACAACACATACGAAGACGCAGATTTCAATGCAGTAATGTATACAAAGGAATGTATCCATTTTCAAAGGGAATGCAGCATTTTTAGGGATGATTCACAAGAGGCTATCTGGTGTCAATCTAATCCCCAGTTCAGCAACCTGCAGCAGATATGCCAGACGGTGGTGTGATGAGCCAAGATGCTGGGCATGTTGCCATTCCCCAGGTGGAAAAAAGTCCAGAGTCACTGCCAGTCTGAGCCTGGCAGAATGAGTTGTGAGTTTTACTAACTGCTGCTGCTCCTTCTATTATACAACTGTCCTTACAGGGCAAGGGAAAACATGGCCAAGTAAAAGTTGGAGCTTGTTTCCTAGTCCTGGGACTGAGGGCACGGTATCCCTGGAACTTGTTTAAGTATTCTCATCCCTATACTTTCCTAATGACAGGATTTTGTGATATACTTTGTGGGGCACTGCAAGCATTCAATCTGCCTATGTTTTCCTCTTGCCCTTTTCTCATAGAATTCTGATTTTGTTCAGGGATCTGCCCTGTCACAGGTAGCCCTTAAGGGAAGCTCCAGGGATGGGCCCTGATTTGTCCAAGTCTATCAAGGTAGATAATTAGGAGAAGCCTGGCTTTTTATTGCTAAAAATCAACAAGGAAGCATTTAACTCCAGTTGCTACTGGCAGTCTTCTCAAATTTATAAGGGAGAAGTCAATAGAACAGAAATACCTACAGAGCAGAGATACAGGAATGAATTAAGTGGAATCACTGATGATATTACCGAGACAATGTACTCTGCCTCTTATCAGACTTCCTAATTTGCAAACCAGCGTACTTTCTTACTATTTAAACCAGTTTTGTTTGAGGTTCTTGCTATTCGAACCCAAATTATCCCTGATTTCCCTTTTATACTAGTTTCTTATTGCTGCTGTCACCATTACCACAACTTAATGGCTTAAAATACACAAATTCATTATTTTACAGTCTTAGACACCAGAAGTCTGAAATGGGGCGGCAGAGCTGCATTCTTTCCAGAGGCTCTAGGGAAGAATCCACTTTCTTGCCTTTCTGGGCTCCTAGAGGTTGCCAGCATTCCTTGGCTTGGCTATGGCTCCACCTCACTTTTGTCATCGCATCTGCTTTTCTGTCTCTGATTCTCCTGCTTCCTATTACTAGGACCTTTGTGATTATATTGGGTCCCCTGGATAAATCCATGATAACCCCCCATCTCAACAGTTCTAATTTAATCACATCTGCAAAGTCCCTTTTACCCTATAAGGTAACATAGCCTCAGATTCCAGGGATTAGAACACGCTATCTTTGGGGGGCCATTATTTTGCTTGCCACATGTTCTTAACATAGCCACATGGCCCCATTCCTAAGCACTACTAAAATCACATTTTACATTTTAAAAATTTGTCATTCATTCATGTCATTTAATCAACATGTATGGAATCCTAGCCCGCATGCTAGCCATCATGCTAAGCATCTCTCTTACAAAGATGAATGTCTTTGTTCCTTTTCAAAACGGGAAGACAGACAAGGAGTCAGGAGATCTTTTTAGAGAATGTTCAGTGCTGTGGGGAAAGCTGTGTGAACAGAGAAGGACCCTCAGTCTAACTGCTGAGTTAGGCTTGGTTTTGTTATAATAAAGTCTTTTTAATTGAAGATATAGAAGATTCACTACAACACAAGATTATCATCAAGAAAAATATCATTTTAAACTAATCAGTTTCCAATTTGGTTTTCATCATTTTGAACTATTTTTTTTTTCCCCAGATTTCTGCAGTGTCAAGCAGGCATAGTTTCAGAAAATGACTAAGAGGTCTGAGAAATGTGGTCTGGATAAATTTGCACAACATATTTAAAAGCTAATTCATTTCATAATCTATTTATTGAAACAACGTTTGCTAAGTTACCAAGGAGTATGCCGTATCCCAGAGGTAATTCAAAATTGATTGAGACCATTGATATCATGGTCTCTTGTATTCTAGTTAGAGATAGGTCAGGTATACAAATAACTAAAATACATTTAATTCACCCTAGAATATTTAATTCTGCCATGAATTGCCCAATTATCAATTTCTATTTTGTTTTTCAGCATTTCCTCTCATTTTTTCCATTCATTATTTTTTATTCCTTCCTCTTTGTTATTTAAAAATTTTAAAACACAGGAAAACAAAAATCACGTATCACGCAACAGCTTTAAAAATAGCATATCTTAAAGAATCTAAGGCACACAGATTGAAAGGTGTGCTGCTATTTTATGTGTCACTAAGAAAGAGAAGAACACTTCCAATTAAGCTGACACATTGTCAACTGAGAAATGATTCCCAATCGTGGAGATGTTAACTCGTGAAATTAGGAAAATCTCCCTTCTCCCTATCTCTCATTTCAGAGGTAACCACTATGCTTAGTTCAATACCAACTTTAGATACGTGAGAAAAAAACCACAGGGGGCATGATGTTGTATGATTCCATGGTTAAGAATCTATATGCCTAATATTTATAGATATATTGATAGACAACAAAACATACCAGGGTTACTATTGCCTTTCTTCACTGTTTCCATGTGTTTTTGTTTATATGAGGTGTGTATGTGTGTGTATGTGTGTGTGTGTGTGTGTGTGTGTGTGCGTGTGTGTGTTGTTGGGGGGAAGTGTAGAAATGTCAGCACGCATTCATGACATTCATGTGCTTGTGGAGAGTCTACTCAGTGTAGGCGGTAATGAAAAGCTATATTCTAGTCTCAGGTAATGAAGAGAGACTATGAAGACCAAGTTAAGGAAAAAAATAAACAAGAGAAAAAACTGCCCCATTTAGTAAGCTGGTTTTTGGCCACTGTTCCCTAACAAGTTTCTAGAAAACCAAAATAGCTCATTATGGAGACACTTCAACTCTTACGTTTTCTAACAATTTCACATATTTTCTTAGAAACCCAAACTCTTATTCATACTAGAAAACCATTTAAAGTTCCATTTCAAAATTAGTTGAGGTCTAGAAAAGCTAGCAAGTGCTAGAGAAAGGGAGTGAGCTGAGGCTGCTATCCTTCCCCTAAATCTTTAACACTCAAGGGGCTGAAGATGTTAGTTCTACAGCTGATTAAAGGAGAAAAGCCCTGTTTTGACATGTTCTTGAAGACCCATATTTATACTAACACAGTAACAGCATGCTTATCTTGAGGGCATTTTGATATTAAAAATCTTAAGAGTACAGTGTATATTTCCATAATATACCAAGAATGTAGGGGACATGCAACTGTCACCTAACAGGATTTTGAATCATGCAGACCTCATCTCCGTGTGCCAGGAAGGACATACACCAAAAATAAAAGACACAGTGCCCTAAGGAAGGAACTTAGATTTATTGAATGCTTACTGAGAACCACACATTGAGCTAAATGATTTTGTTTGTGGTGCTTTATTTAACTGAATGAGGTATGCATCTACTTCGAGGTAACTTTGGTGCAGAAATCAAATATTCCATTTCACATAATGATTAGCTTAGTAAATTACTTTAGTGTTGCTCTAGTGTTTGGGGTCCCTGATTATTCAACACATTTGCTTTTGGGTTGCAGGTGCAGGCTGCCTCTCCAAAGTTTTGTATTTTGAGAAATTTAGAGTTTTTCATGTTCTTTTTGTCTCCATTCTATTTGAGAAAAGAGTTTATGATACCAAATATTTTAGAAGAGAGAGTTTGTCAGGCGACAGGAGCTAGGGGAATAAGCTGGTAAGTGAGTTAAATGCGGGCTTATTTTTATTTCTGCTGAACATTCAGAGACGTTAGTTAGTGTCCTTATGCTGGTAGCCCCTCGAATTTCCTGTCCTGTTTAATGTATAATCAGATATATTTCATTGTAAGCATTGATTTTAACATCTATCAAATAGATTTTGGACAAATTTGCTTATTTGGGAATTGGATCTGAAGAAAATCATCCTGGATATTTTTAGAGTCATTCCAGATTCCCTCCCTGGCATATTGCTGCCAAGCACACTTTTGGATGTTCACTTAAAACAATTAGCATAAAGGCTGTCTTTATCAGTTGCCCTTGAGGTAAAATCCAAATTCTATAGTGTACAATTCCAGGTAGGTTCTTGCAGGCTGGCCTCAATCTACCTCTAGCCATTATTCTTTATGGACTTTGCATGCTTCTGTTTTAGCACTTTATCCTGCTACATTCTAATTTTGCCTGTTTTTGGCTCTCACTTGAAAGAAAAACTCAAGAATGAAAACCATGTCTGTTTTCCTTGCCGTCATATTCCTGGAACATGGTCAGTTTTGTGCACATAGTGGGTGCTCAAAGGAATATTGCTAAGTGAAGGAACGATTTCACATTATTTCAACTATAACTATGATTGATGGAACTACTGCCATGAGAAAATGAAATCTGAACAACTTCTATTCCACTCATCATTGGCAGGAGATAAAAAATATGTACAGCAAAAATCAATTACTTTCTCCACCTCTACCTCTTCACAAAAGAAGGCCCCTCCCTTCAAGTTTGCACTCCCATCAGCAAAGTCATCTGTCTGTCTCTGTCTCCCTCTCTCTGAATGACCTACCAGAACTTTTGAATTAGAAACTAAGGGCCATTGTTCTAGTGAAGTGGGGGCTCTTACTCTGAGATTTCTCTATTCTTTCTTCTACACATTGATTAATAAGTTGAGCATTGCAAGTCATACATAATAATAATAATAATGCATAATAATTTAAGACATTTCCATTTCGAAAATTATTTGATATTGTTTGATATTGTTCTGAGAGGATGAGCTGCATTATAAAGTTTAACCATATAATGTGTGGCTCTTGTAATCACTTTCGTTGCTTTATAGCCATGTCTCATATAATCAATAGTATCATGAGAGGAAATGTAATCCTATATTTTTACTTTGGCATATAGCATCTCCATATCCTCTTCATAATATCTGTTGGTGGTGAGAAAGTGCCAATTTATTAAAGGTATCATAAAATTGTCCAAACAAATTCTTGGCATCATTAGTTTATTCTGAAAGCATCTTTTTCTGAAGCAATTATTTCTTTTTATTAAGAAAGTACCAGTCTGGAGGCATATTAACCTCACCAGAATTTCATAAATAAGGAAAACATATAATTTTATTACATTCTTTGATATACTCTGATTTTCTCATAGACTTGGAGTTACCTAAAATATTCATTATGAGTTTCCTTCCTTCTTGAGTATTGCTTTGTCATCCAGAGCACCAGAAAATGGAGGTAGCAGCATTTCCTGGTACATATATACATTTGAATATTTCAACCCAAATAAAAGTTTTATTTCTAATCTTAAAAAATATCAAGATGGGTAACAAAATATCATGGCATTTCTTGGGGCCAGGGAGGAAGTGATAACAAAGGAAGGGCTGAGATTTTTTACTACAGGTTGGCAAAAAAATGTTATAATTCTTTTACTCCTACTGTCTAGGAATTATGTTATTATAAAACACTCTCTTTGCCCTAAAACATAAACTTCTTGGGACTAAGTCTCTGGAATCCGTGTAGTTCTCTCTAGATAAGTGGATAAACAACACAGAGAAAGCACTTATGGACAAGGCTTGACACCTACCTTTGCATCCTTAGCAAAAAATTGGCTTCTTTTTTTCTGTCTGAAACAGCTCCCTAGGATATATTTCAAATGAGGTTAAACAGGAAAGTTACTTGTTTTTCACTCTTTTTCCTTCAAGCTCTTATGGTATCCTTGGTCATATGCAACTTGATTTTGTTTGTTTTTAGGAAAGGAAGTCTGATTTTTAAAAATTTTGAAGCTTAAATGATAGAGACTGGTGAGTTACACTGTTACGGTGCTTCAGAGAAAGCTGAGATCACTATTTGTCCCATCTGGCCATGGAAAGGAAATAGTATAAACAGGCTGTAGTGCATTCTACCTCTATCATAGAGATAAAGCATGCAACAGCATGGAATTTAGTTTTATATATAATTCTCTATCTTCAAACCTGGTACAAGAAGAATCACTAATATCTGACTGCAGTATGAATCTTCTATATGGTATATCAATTTTATTCAAAATAGGAAATATCTAATAGGAGAAACCTATGAGACTGAGATGAAACTCAAAGTTAAGACAAGGGAAGGTCGAGTGATAAACTATACACAAGATATGCACACACACACACAGATCAGAATCTTCTACTCTTTGCAAGAAAATAAATTCACATAAACCAACGATATGAATTATAATGTTTTCAGGTTTAGCTGCCTTTACAGACAACCTCTAGCATGGAGCCTGGCACAGAAGAGCAAGTGCTAATGTGCAACTTGTGCTTGTTCAGTAATTGATTGGCTGTTGTTACATAGGAAAAATGGACTTCCCCATAGAGGACTTCCATTAGAGTGACTTCACTGAAGAACAGCCTTAGAGTTATCCTACATTCTGACGGCTTCAGTCAGATATAGGGAATTACCCTAACAGTCTACCTTAGACTGTGAACTTGACAATGGCTCCATTAGAGTGACAGCCCTTCAGAGCTCTATAAAGACCCAGAGCAACCATACTAGATGGCGGTTGACCTCCTGGAAGTTAAACATCCATCTACAAATAGGCCTGAGAGTGTCTAGGAGTTTGGGAGTATATAGAAAACTTGACTGAAATGTGACTTCACTTGTTCATCCTCACAACACAATCCTATTATTATAGTGTGTTTTAACACACGTTCTTGAGAAGCACAGCAGGTTAGATTTTCCAGGAAAACTGAATTCTTCAATAGAGATGAATGCATTTTAGGGTGAGCACTGCAGCTTTGTAATATGTGGAACAGCAAGGTAAGTGAAGGCATGTTGGAGACCGGATGCGGTTCAGGCATGGATGGGAAGTGGTCAAATAGCTTAAACATTTCGTTATGGTTTTTTTAAAAAACCACCCTACTTAATGAGAAATGGGAAGAAACCTACCATTTCTTTATATAATGTTAGTCCATTTGGAGAATTTTTATGGTAGAATTGAAGAAGAACAATTAGTAAAGATATATATACACAAGATGAGTCAGAAAAAGAGAAGAAAAAGACAAAGAAGGGCGGCACTGTAGACATCACAGGAAGGTATTATCAAGGAATAGGTTCTGGGCAATAATGTCAAGAGCTACAGATATAAAAGCCAAGTGTTACAGTTTGCCAAACACGAGGACATTTTTGACATTGGAAAAAAAAATCTCAACACTGAGGTGAGGGTGGAAATGTATATTCTATTCTTTTCTTTTTTAACATCTTTATTAGAGTATAATTGCTTTACAATGGTGTGTTAGTTTCTGCTTTATAACAAAGTGAATCAGTTATACATATACATATATCCCCATATCTCTTCCCTCTTGCATCTTCCTCCTTCCCACTCTCCCTATCCCACCCCTCTAGGTGGTCACAAAGCACTGAGCTGATCTCCCTGTGCTATGCGGCTGCTTCCCACTAGCTATCAGTTTTACATTTGGTAGTGTATATATGTTTATTTAAAAATTATTTTAATGGATGAAGTTGATTGGTAGAGTGGGAAAATGAGCCAGAGATGAGAGATTTATGATACCAGAGGAAAAAATAATTGCTAGAGTAGTATCATCTCAGAGGAGGCAAAAAGTGATAAGATCAATATGATAGATGGAGGATTGGCCTTAGAAAGGAGTTACTTCTTCCCTGAGATAACATAGATGACTATTTAGGTAAGTTTGGAAGAAAAATTGAAGGAGTTCACAACCCCATGATTTACATTCTCCTGATTTAAAACCAAAAAAACACAAAACACAAAACATCAAAAACATGTTACATCTGTTGAGAATCAGGAGCCAGAAGTGGAGCATATGTCTTGGAAGCAAAATTGAAATAAATCATTGTAGAGAATGAGAAGAGTCAACCAAGGATCAATATTGAGATAAAATTAAGAAGTGATAGTCTCTCTCTCTCTCTCTCTCTCTCTCTCTCTCTCTCTCACACACACACACAGTGAAAAGCGAGGCAGAATCATTTATTGTCTGCTCTGAGCTAGGGTGTTTGCATCATGTAGCTTTCATAAAAAACATATAATGTGGTAAAAAGAATTATCTTCATTTTACAGATGAGGAACCCGAAGCTCTCAACATCACAAACCTAGTGGGTGGTGGAACAAGATTCTGGTCCAAGTTAAGATTTCAAAGCCTGTATTTTTTCTTCTTATACAACCTTTAAATTTAGATAGTCCTTAGGTTGACATAAAGTTGGAGATTGACAAGAGGTGTGGTAGAAGATAAAGGAACATAACAGGATTCAGGGTCCAGACGATAGTAGGTGAAATAACTGATCATGGGGTTCTGTCCTAGGAGACAAGAAGTTAATTCCAAAATGGAGAAGGTGAACTACATGAGTATTAAGGACTTCTGCTGAAGATTCCTGATGCAGAACAGATTTTTTTAAAATTTAATTTATTTTTTATACAGCAGGTTCTTTTTAGTTATCCATTTTATACCTATTAGTGTATATATGTCAATCCCAACCTCCCAATTCATCCCACCACCACCACCACCCCCCTACCCCGCTCTCCCCCCTTGGTGTCCATATATTTGTTCTCTACATCTGTATCTCTTATTTCTGCCTTGCAAACCTGTTCATGATGCAGAAGAGATTATGATGGAGTAGGAGTGTTAGAGAATTGGAAAGCTAAGATACTTTAGGCAGAGTTGGGAATTTTACAATTTACATTCCAAGAAGTACAAGGATTTTAGCTAGTAACAAAAGTTCATGGTGTGGTCATGTGAACTGATTTCTAAAATGGCTTTGAGTTTTGCCACAGGAATACAAGGAATCAAAACTGAAGTTAATTAATTAGGTGGACTATCTTGAGATTTTCTCAGGATGACAGTAATAGTGGAGAGAAGATAACTGTGAATTAGGTACTCAGTCTTCCAAAAATCAGGAAAGATGGCTTACAGTTTGTTGACTAAAGTAGGATTAAGTTGATATGAATAGAAAATTTGCTTTAAATTAGGATGGACTTCCCTAGGGTAGTATGAGACAAGTGTTCTAGGATAAGATAAGGTGGAACAAAATGCTGTAAATTTTTTCTCATTACCTTCACGCAGAGAAAAAACAAATAGCCTCCACTTGTGGGGCATTATTATGAGAAAACACCAAGTTTCGATTAAGCAAAGCGATTGATGGTCTACTCTCAAGAGAAGAAGAAAATATTCAGATATTTCTTGACCACAAACTAGAATATCAGAGGAGATATTATAATAGAAAAGTATGATAGGATCAGGAAGAAGAGAAGGGAAAATATGGGTTAGGAAGCAGGACGGAATGGGTTTGAAGGTAGAAAAAGTAGAAAAGAACAAGGCATATTTAACATATTTGTTAAGGCATATTTGTTAACAAGGCATATTTAAACAGATGTGATAGTTTTAGAAAGAAAAATGTATCTAGGGAAGTCAAGAAAAAATTTCAAAAATATGTTGATGATATGGGATTGATAAAGAACATTTTCATGAGATACTTATGTAACTAAAGGGAAGACTTAGTATGCTTTATAGAAATTCGAAGCTATGATATTGTGATTCCTGTCATTAGAAAGAACATTTTTCTGTCCACCAAATCCTCACAGAAGCTTTCAAAGTTTTTCACCATATGCTTACAGCATTCCAGCCTCCAAGATATAAGTCGGAGAATGTGGAAAACGGTTCCCATATTGTGATAATGAGACTTATCATGGGAAGAGATGGAATTGATAGAATTAAAACATTTAGAATAAGTATCCAGTAAGAAATTTTCTGAAAACACAATTGAAGCTCCTTGACACAGCCAGATTATGGTCAGAAGACAGTATATCACATGGGAACAAGTATCAGGGAAAAAGGGCTTGAGAGACTTGGGAGTATATTTGTATGGGACAGCAGTACTACTTTGTCTACACAATAATAAAAAAAAAAGTTTCTTGGGAATAAAGGCATTATTTTATTTACATGCCTCAAGGTTTAGTCCAAATTCCCTGAAGAAGATTCTTTGAGTTCAAACTCGTAATCATCTAACATAGAAACCTTTTCTGCTTTTTAAGTACTAGAAAGTCATTAATCTATTAGGCTAATTAGAGTCAGTTAGGTTTGATGTAGAGTTTCTTTAATTCCATGGAACTATCCCCTCAGGCCATACGAGTATATGGTTTTCAGTTCACATGAAGGACAACGAAAGCTTGTTTACAGAGAACAAGCCAGGAAGGGCAGATAACTCTGAGTTGTTTGCCTTGTGATAATCAATGTGAAGTTTACTGGCCACATGAATTGTTTAAGAAAGTTCCAAACTTTCTACTCTTGAATTCATTTGTTTTTAAGTTTTTTTTTTTTTTTTTACCTAATTCTTAATCTTTTCTATATAACAGTATTAAGATATCATAGGTTAAATTTCCACATCTGGCATTTTAAGGCAAGAAGAATTTAACTCTGCCAACTTTCCAACCCTGTCTCCACTGATCCCCAACAGAAACCTTCCTCTCTAGGCACACAAAAGAGGAACAGCTGGAGAATGGTTACGAGCAATAAAAGAAGGCTTTTCACCTTCCTTACCACTACTGTTTAGTTGGGCTTGAGAATTTAAGGCTTTAAATCTCAGAAGAGTCTTTACAATAGACTTTGGAATATAACATGCTAGGAAAGACTACTTGGGGGGAGCATTCACACTAACAAATGTGCTTTTCTGAACTGCATCAAACCATTTTGGTGCTCTATATAACCTAAGTTACAGCAGATGGCAGGAGCTGAGCAATTGGCATTTAATGCCATTACTTATCTTCTTGTGTTATCACCTTTTTCCCCAATGTTCTAATTATTTCCTTCTAATGACTGGAAACTCACTGAAGCATCAATCAAACCAAGCTTTGGTTAATTTTATGGTAACTCAAACATACTCAACATTAAATGATACAATGCACAAAATTTAACACCTATTCATTAAATTCCAAATTCCCTTAAGTCAGCTATTGGAATTTCCATTTATGGATCTTTGCGCTTACTTGCTCACTGTGTTTTCTTTATGCCATATACGTATATACACACATACACACAATATACACACACACACACACACACCCTTATATACAGATATTTGTTATGTATCACATATATCTGTATATATGTGATGTGTGTGTGTGTGTGCTAGAGATACATATTATATTCATTAGGTAGACATGTACTAGAGATTTTATTAAATATTTTATATATATTTTATTATATAATAAAATCTCCAGCACATATCTATATACATACACACACATTTCATTTTATACTATGTAGGGTAGTTTTCCTCTGAGGAAATGTTTAAATACTTCTGATCTAGGTAATACTTTGAAAAAGTAGGTCATACCCAAACTATCACTCAGTAGTGGAAAAGCATTTTGATAGAAGCTATATACCTACTATCTGACCATAGTCACAATTTCAGTAATGCACAGGAAACACAGAGTAAAGGCCTTTAAAAGTTATCTGACAAATATAGTTGTTCTGATGACTAGTCTCTTACATTTTTCCTAGGTATGCATTTATAGAATTCTTTTTTATTTTCAGTTGTAAGGACAAATTTATTGGTGCTTTATCAAGGCTACTTAGAATTTGATAATAGAATGCATCAGACTGTCACTTTTAGAAAGAAACAGACCTTGAAGAGAGTGAAGAACTAGTTTTATATGACAGAATAGTAAAGATGTCATCTTGCCCTATCATCTTGTTTTACATTTTTTTTTTTTTTTTTTTTTTTTGCAGTATGTGGGCCTCTCACTGTTGTGGCCTCTCCCGTTGCAGAGCACAGGCTCCGGACATACAGGCTCAGCGGCCATGGCTCACAGGCCCAGCTGCTCCGCGGCATGTGGGATCCTCCCAGACCGGGGCACGAACCTGCGTCCCCTGCATTGGCAGGTGGACTCTCAACCACTGCGCCACCAGGGAAGCCCTATCATCTTGTTTTTAATGTCATTTTTCACAGCAGGGAAAATTAATATATTTCAAAAGATATAAAGTATAGGAAATGGGCATCAGTCACCTTCATATTTTTAATGGAAATACTGTGAAAAAATATAATTTTAATCAATTTTAGGGAACTCTGATTTTTTTTTCATTTACTCAGCTCTTAACACTACTCTATTATATAAGGAATACTCCTGAAGCATGGATTTTCTTCTATTGAAAATTCTTAAGGTTACATTGCTTATGTCTTGTTTAATTTTGCTATTCACTTCATTGGTAGTGCTGCTTATGATTTAGCTGTCAGATACTTTTGGATGGCAACTTCCAATCAGTCAAAATGGCAGTCATTCACTGAAGGCTGCTGTTAGCAGGAGAATTTGGTCTTGAATATCTTACCAAGTGACAGTTCCCTAAGTCATTTAATAGGAAAAGAAAAGCAATCCTGATATGAAGAGTTTAAGTAAGTGCTGATATTCAAGTTCAAATTCATATCTGCTCTTTAAACTCACTATGTCCAAAATTGATCTCATAATTTTCTCCTACAAACTTAGGCTTCCTCTTGTATTTCCAATCTCTTGTTAAAAGCAGGAGCATCCCTCTGTCACTCAGGCTTGAAACCTTAGCTATCCTCTTTCTCCCTTATCCTCTAGCAGCCATATTCCTCAGTCTCTAGGATGGTTCCTTTACAATGTGTCTCCTACCATTCTTTTTTTTTTTTTTTTTTTTTTTTTTCCTATAGCTCACTTACACATTTCTTCCTTTCTGGACTGTTGCAATATCTTTCTAATACCTTTTGCAGCCTATATCTCATTCCTTAAGACATACTGACATCAGAGTAATCTTCCTAAAGTTATAAATTTGAATAAACAACTCCTCTGTGCTCACAAACCATACAAGCTCACCTCTGCCCAGAGGAAAATAATATAATAAATACACCTGCCTGTCATTCAAGTTACCACATAATCATCTGTGGTCTACCCTCCAAATTTATTTGCCATTAATCCTTCTTCACAAGTGTCCCTGTATTTTAGCTGAATTGACTTTCTAGGTATTCTTAAAGAATACTCTGTAGTTTCAGTGTAAACAGAATGCCATTCTCATCATATACCAGAATACAATCCATTTCTAAAGCCCTGTTTAAATTCTATCTCCTGTGTGAAGCTTTTAGTAAACTCACAGTCATCCAAACATGCAACCTTGAAGATTTATCTAAGCATTGCAAATATGATGAGGATACCAAAAAATATATAACACTGATGCATATCCTCAAGAAGTTAACTGTCTAATGGGGAAATAATATGAAAACAAAGAGTAACATCAATATAACATATATGGTATGTAACTCTTACCTATAATATGAGGTATTAACAAAGTACTATGGGAACACAGAGGAATGGGTATCTCTTTATTAAAGAGTTAGGGAATATTTTATAGAATGAGTGTGAATTGAACTGTTTTCACAAGTAGAACAAAGAAAGTACTTTTCATATGCAGCAAACAGTATCCAAAAGCAGTAAATAGTTAACCTTCTCAACAAGTATTTGAGAATCTACTGTATATCAGCATCAATTATGTATTAGTATAATTACTGGAGATACTACAGAAGGAAGGATGGAGAGGAACAGAAAGAATTAAAAGATATGTTTTAATAGAATGAAAAAATAATAGTTACTATTTAGTTGTAAGAGGGTGTGAAGATGGAAAAATCCACTAAAACTTTTGGGTTTCCTGATTGGAAAGGATGATAAGCCCATTAATTGAACTAGAGAAGACTGGAGAAGGAGTATGTTTGGATCACTTTTCAACCTGTTAAGTTTTAATTACAGGTAAGATGTTCACATGGTGAATGGAAATGTGGGTCCATAGGACTCATCAACATTTAAATAATATTTGAAGGCATGGGGGTGAATTTTATTTTAAAGAGAGAAGATGTACATTGAGACTAGGGGAGATGTCTCAGAGACTAAGAAAAGAATGCTTAAAGATCTAGGAAGTGGTCAACAGCCTTAGATAGTAAAGAATAGTTATGTAAATTATTGGATTCAACCATTACAAGGACCTTTTAATTTGGTCTTTGAAAACCCAGTCATAAAAGAATGATGGCAGAGGTAGACTGCAGTGGTTTGAGCTGTGAATAAGAATTGAGGAGGTAGAGGTAGTAAGATTATTTCTAGCTCAAGGAGCTTTAGAACTAAAAGAAAAGTGAAATATAGATATGTTTAGGAAAAGATGTTATTTTTGATGGAGAAAAATATTGGGTAAAGTGGTAAATTGAAGAATACACAGTAATGGAAAAGTGATTAAAGCTATGAGAGAAAGGGAAGAAATGATAAAGCAGACTCTGGAGAGGAAAGAGGGAATGGAATTGAGTCTTGATTAAAAAAACAGTAAAATAACAAACATTTGGAGACTAAACAACATGCTACAAAAACAAACAAACACCAATGAGTCAATAATGAAATAAAAGAGGCAATCAGAAAATACTCCCAAGACAAATGAAAATGGAAACACAACACTCCAAAATCTATGGGATACAGCAAAAGAAGTTCTAAGAGGGAAGTTTATAGCAACACAGGCCTTCCTCAAGGAATAAGAAAAATCTCAAACAACCTAAAAAAAAATAAGAAGAAGAAAAAGAAGAATAAACAAAGCCCAAAGTCTGCAGAAGGAAGGAAATAATAAAGATCAGAGGAAATAAAATAGAGATTAAAAAATAGAAAAGATCAATGAAACCAAGAGATGGTTTTTTAAAATGATAAACCAAATTGATAAATCTCTAGCCAGGGTCCCCAAGAAGAAAAGAGAGAGGACCCAAATAAACAAAAGAAAAGAAAGAGGAGAAATAATGAATACCACGGAGATACAAAAAATCCTAAGAGAAGACTATGAATAGTCACATGTCAACAAATTTTATAACCTAGAAGAAATGGACAATTTTCTAGAAACATACAGCCTGACAAGATGGAGTCAAGAAGAAACAAACAATTTGAATAGATTACCAGAAGTGAAATAGAATTTACAATTAAAAAAACTCCCAGTGAACAAAAGTCCAGGACTGGATGGCTTTACAGGGGAATTCTACCAAACACATAAAGAAGAACTAATGCCTATCCTTCTCAAGCTATTCCAAAAAATTGAAGAGAAGGGAACACTCCCAAATTCATTCTACAAGGTCCCTATTACCCTGATACCAAAAACAGACAAATAAATAAATTTAAAAAAACACACAAAAATTACAGGTCAATATCTTTGCTGAATATAGAAGCAAAGATCCTCAATAAGATATATTAGGAAACCAAATCCAGTGATACAGAAAAAGGATCATATATTGTGATCAAGTTGGATTTATTCTAGGGTCACAAGGATGATTCAACATTCACAAAATCAATGTGAAACACATTATCAAAAGAAAGGATAAAAATCACATGATCATCTCAATAAGTACAGAAAAAGCATTTGACAAAATTCAACATCCATTCATGATAAAAACTCTCATCAAAGTAGATATATATAGAGGGAACATATCTCAACATAATAAAAGCCATTTACAACAAACTCATGGCCAACATAAAACTTAACATTAAAAAGTTAAAAGACTTCCTGTTAAACTCAGGAAAAAGACAAAGATGCCCACTCTTGCCACTTCTGTTTAACATAATGTGGGAAGTCCTAGCCATGGCAATCAGACAAAAAATAAAAGGTATCCAAATTGGAAGGAGTAAGAATGTCACTATTTGCAGATGATCTGATAATCTCTATAGAGAACTCTAGTCTCCACCCAAAACTACAGAATAAATGAATTCAGCAAGGTTGCAGGATACAATATCAATATTCAGAAATGTGTTGTGTTTCTATACACTAATAATGAAATATCAGAAAAAGAAAGTAAAAAACAATCCTGTTTAAAATCACATCAAAAAATACCTAGGAATAAACTTAACCATGGAGGTGAAAGACCTATACTCTGAAAATTATAAAACACTGATGAAGGAAATTTAAAATGATACAGAGAAACGGAAAGATGTCCCATGCTCTTGAATTGGAAGAATATTGTTAAAACGGCCATACTACCCAAAGTAAGCTACAGATTTAATATAATCCCTATCAAAATACCCAAGACATTTTTCAAAGAACTAGAACAAATAATCCTAAAGTTTATATGGAACCACATAAGACCCCAAATTGCCAAAACAATCTTGAGAAAAAGAACAAAGCTGAAGGTATTACCACCCCCAGACTTCAAACTATATTGCAATGCTAGAGTAATTAAAACAGCATGGTATTGGCACAAAAACAGACACATATATCAATGGAACAGAATAGAGAGCCCAGAAATAAACCCACACACCTATAATTAATTAATCTACAACAAAGGAGGCAAAATATACAATGGAGAAAAGACAGTCTCTTCAATAAGTGCTGGGAAAGCTGGACAGTCACATGTAAAACAATGAGACTAGAACATTCTCTCACACCATATACAAAACAATGACAAAACAAACAAACAAACAAAAAAACCCAAATGAGACTAGAACATTTCTCACAACATATACAAAAATAAACTCAAAATGGTTTAAAAACCTAAATTTAAGACCTGAAACCATAAGATTCCTAGAAAAGAACATAGGCAGAACACAGATAAAAAAAACATTGACATAGATAGAAAAATATTGCTATGATTTATCTAAGGCAAAAGAAATAAAAGCAAAAATAAACAGATGGATCCAATTAAACTTAAAAGCTTTTGCATATCAAAGCAAATCACTGACAAAATAAAAAGACAACTTATGGACTGGGAGAAAATATTTGCAAATGATGTGACTGACAAGGGGTTAATAATCAAACTATACAAGTATCTCATATAGCTCAATATCAAAAAAACCCAAACAATTCAATCAAAAAAATGGAAGAAGACCTGAATAGACATTTTTCCAAAGAAGACATATAGATGGCTAACAAGTACATGAAAAGATGTTCAGCATCACTAATTGTTAGAGAAATGCCAATAAAAAGCAAAAGGAGGTATCACCTTACACTTGTCAGAATGGCTATCATCAAAAAGTATCTACAAATGTTGGAGAGGATGTGGAGAAAAGGGAACCCTCATGCACTGTTGGTGGGAATATAAATTCGTGCAGCCACTATGGAAATCCGTATGGAGTTTCTTTAAAATAAAACTAAAAATAGAACTATCATATGATTCAGCAATTCCACTCCTCAGGATATATCCAGGAAAAACAAAGACACTAATTTAAAAAGATACGTGCACCTCAATATTCATAGCAGACTATTTACAATAGCCAAGACATGGAAACCATCCAGTGCCCATCAACAGACAACTGGATTGAGAAGATATGGTGCATATATACACAATTGAATATTATTCAGTCATAAAAGAGAATGAAATACTGCCAATCGCAGCAATGTGGATGGAGCTAGAGTGTGATATTCTTAGTTAAGTAAGTCAGACAGAGAAGGCCTAATGCTGTATGATATCACTTACATGTGGAATCTAAAAAATAGTACAAATGAATGTACATGCAAAACAGAAACAGGCTCATAGATATAGAAAACAAAGTTATGGTTACCAAAGGGGTCAGGGGCAAATTAGGGGTATGAAATTAACAAACTACTAGATATAAAATAGATAAGCAACAAGGATATACTGTATAGAACAGGGAATTTACTGATTATCTGTAATAACCTGTAATGGAATCTAATCTGTAAAAATATTGAATCACTATGCTGTATACCTGAAACAACTGTAAGTCAACTATATGTCAACTGAAAAAAAAAAGTCTTGATGGAATCAGTGGTTTAGGAAAGGAGGAACATAAATAAGGATAAATGGTAATTAAATTTAGGGATGGGAACGAGGAAAATTGAGGGAGCTCAATGGCTCCAATTTTGTGCGTGTGCATGAATGGTTCCTACTGTGTTATGGCATTTTCTATTTTTTAAAACACTCATCACATTCTACTCTGAATCACAGATGTACTTGTATTTTATCTTCCTAATAAAATTAGAAGGTGCTTAAGATTAGGTAACATGTCTAGTTTTCTTGTGTTTCCTCCATGCACTTAGGCAGTGTTTGGTACACTGCAATTTGGGGGGAACTTATATAATGTATTTTTGTAGCTATCTCATTAAGTAATAGTTCAATATATATTCGTCAGGTAAATTCTTTATCGACTAGCCATAGTGAAGAGGAAGCCACGGGTATAACATGAGGTTATGAGACTGGAGAAGAGAGATTGTCAGGATTCAAATTCATTCTCTACTTAAAACAAAAAACTAAAATTAGATTAAGAAGTGATCTCACAGTAGGACTAGCAACTCACATTCAATGTGACTACATAATAATAAATTTAGTAACAAAGGCAAAAACATAAATTAGTGTGTGTATGTTTATGCATGTGCATGTATATGTGAGTATGTGGGTGTGTAGCCTAAGAATTCCACTTCACTTGATATCTACATCTCTAAATTATATTACTAGTGGTGTCCTGACCACTTGAAAAATAGTAAGGGTTCAAAAAAACCAAGAAAGCATACATCAGAGATGAAGGATTTTAACTTGCTGATCAATACCAAACTATTGGCAGCTTCTGACTGGGACAATGCAAAAGACAATTTTAAATTGTAACAATTGTATTACACTGAAGTGGTTTCATTCAGTTTGAGAAGTTTTGACCCTAGTAGCCTACTTTAAGTATGTAACTCCATAGCGATGGACTTTTATCGTAAATGGAACTGCACCTACCTCAGAGTATCCTATAAATTACAATAGAAACTTTGCTGAATATAAGGTGGCTACAGAATCTTGCTTTTGTGAAAATGTTAGAGCTTCCTAAAATTGTTGTAAACTATCTTAGAACTTGTTTATAAAGATGAAGTTGGTGGAAAGTTATAGAATACCTAGGCTTTTCAATTTGTTTGCTGTGGTTAAAATGGGATGTCAACACCAGAGTTTATTTTTAGTGATTTTTTTTCTCTCTGTAGCTGTTTAAGAGTTAAAGAAACATGCTTGAATGTCTAAAATACTCGCTTCTCTTGTTCAGAAGAATATTCTAATATACTCTAAATCTATTAACATACCATGTTGACTTTTTATCAATTCATAATCCATCAGTAATTTGGCTGAGAAAGCCATTAAGGAGAAACTACTGATGTCCTAAAAATTACAAATCATCTCATTTCATGATAAATATTCTTTGTGCCCTGTCCCAAGAAAAGACACAGCTGTGGTGATTTATGGCTGGAGGAAGGTGACAGGGTAAACTTGCATACCAAGTTCTGCTCAAGAAGTTGACTCAGGAGGAAAACTTCCTGCTTGTTTTAGAGTACAGCACCTGAGACCAATCTACATCTTGACAGTGCTCATTAGCAAGCCAATTGTAGACTCAACACTCTCCCTCAGAGGGGCTTTAACCAAGTCAGAGCTCATTAGCAAGGAGTCCTTGGTGGCCAGACAAGTCTCCTGTAGATTATGCAGATCAAACCTTCTTCATTTAAGTCTGGTTTTAATAATTTCTCTCAATTTTTCTGAATTAGAACAAATTGACACTATATTTTCCTTAATATAGGTAATTAACTCTTTAATGATATATACGGCATTGAGATACATTCTGTTGCTCTGATCACTTATTTATCTTGAAAATTTCTTGAATCTAACTTAGGCCTTATGATCCTCTGATATTTTCTCTATTGAAAATGTAAATAGAACCCTGGAGCGACTAATTTGGAAGTTAATAGTTCATCCACAATTGATGTAGAAATACATGACAGGCACAGCCATGAGAATTAAGTGTTCTCTGTAAGGCCAAAGAACTGGATTTTTTTCAGTTGTTAAAAATATTGTCTTGTGCTCTAAAGTTGTATTAACTCTTTAGCATCACTGAAATGCCTTTTTGTTGTTGTTTTGTCAAACAAAAATACTGCTTCCCCAAGTGCCCAATATGATTTTAGAACAGTAGCCTATTTGTTGCACAAAGAAAGGACATAAAGTCTGGAGTCAGGCAGTCCTGAATTTAAATACTGATCTGTCACTCACTAGCTGTATGAACTCAGAAAATTAACTTCAAGATTATTTCTTCATCTATAAAATGGGGATAGAAGTGGCACCTCACAGGGTTGTTGTAATATAAAATTTGATACATATGCCATACTTAGAGCAGTGCCTGACACATAGTAAGCTCTCAATAAATGTAAGCCTATATCACTATTGTTGTTGATGTTATTATCTATAAAACAAGAATAAAAAAATAACATATAGGTAGTACCTAGCAGGTGCTTATAGTAAGCCTTTAGTAATTGATCCTTCCTTTCCCCTTCACCTCTGTGAGGTTGTGAAAAGAATCAGGCATATATTTACAAGGGGAAAAAAAGCAGCAAACTGATATAAATGGGTTCCTTGTTATATGAGAATAGATTTAAAACTAATAGGCAAAAAACATTGTAGTAATATGAAATAACAGTGTGTATGGCAAGGGGAAACTGAAAATACCCAACACAGTCAACTGATCAGCCTGACAAGTCAGAAGTACAGCCTTCCTCCTGTTATATCTTTCCCAACCCTCATCATCATTGGAGTCTCTGTAGACTCTCCATGATGAAATAAAGCCACCGGAGTTCAGAAGACTGCAACAACCAGAGCTCCTAATTCTGGAGCCATAGCTGGTAAAGATCCCCTGCTCACAGAGGTGATGTGAGCAGCA
>NW_006783890.1:1071008-1079774 GCF_000442215.2 Lipotes vexillifer
AGCAGGAATAACAGTGACTAAGTCTGTGATTTCAGAGTAGGTCCTATAGGTTCTTTTATTTTGGCGATATGAGAGACCAAATGTCTAGAGAACCGCTTCCAGTACAAAAACATATAGCAATGCTCTACAAACTAAAAAAAACCTTTTGAAATGCATTCCTTAATTTGTAGGGGAGAGTGGGTTATAGTTTAGGAAAAAAAGTAAAAATGCAAAAATTCTGAAAGACAGAAGATCACTAAAGCTTGAGTTTGCCCTAGAGATCTATCTGCTCATTTCTGGTGACCTGGTACTGGGTAGAGCTTGTGCTTTAAGGAATTAAGTGACACTGGGGGAGGGATGTGGCAAACTTGGTGAGCAAAGTGAGCAGTCAGGTCAGAGAGTCATTTAAAACTACGATGCCCAAATGATGACACCAAGACCATTATGCATACCTGCAAACGTTGTTCAGGGCACAACCCCAGGGAGTTCTCTTTCCATGAACCACAATGTGAATGGGGGCCACTCAGGCTGCACATGGCAGCTCTGGGAAACACCGAGTTAATTACAGAAAAACATGCATTTCAGAAGGATCCATCAAGGATATGTGCATGTTCCAGCCATGACCCTGGGTAAAGAGGAGAAGATTTTTCTTGATTTAAATCTTTTGAAAATTGCTAATCACAAACTCACACTCCTAGGAGTTTGGGCCCCCAGTTCACACTAACCACATGATCTGAAAACTCCTGAATTCAACTATTTGAAGTTTTCCTTGGATAGCAATATCTCCAGACACTTGCCAGAGCACAAGTAGATCCTCCCTAGCAGAATCTCTGAAATCAAACACTCAAAGAATTCATACGGGTAACCATAAAGAAAATCACAGAATAAATCAAGTAATAAGCTACAGGAGGGACAATTAGCAGAAATAACAGACTGCAAAATCAGACCCACAAAGACTGCAGATGATATTATCAATACAGAATATAAAATAAGCATATTAAATATATTAAGAAAATAAAAGACAGAATCAAATATGATAAGAGACTGTACAAATGGCTAGGCATATTTGAAAAGGAACCAAATATAATTTCCAAAAATAAAAAACTGAATAATTGAAATTAGAAACTCAATAGATGGGATAAAGTGCAGATTAGACACAGCTGAAGGGAACCTGAATAAACTAGAAGATAGAGCAAAATAAATTAAACAGAATGCAGCATAGAGACAAAAACAGGTGGAGATATAGAGGTGATAAGAGAAGGAGCAAAGAAGGAATATAACATATTTCTCACTGGCATTCCAGTGGGAGATAACAGAGAGGCTGGGGAGATAAAAGTATTTCAAAAGAAAATGATAATTTTCCAGAGTTGATGAAAAGCACCAATCCTAAGAATAATATATTTAAAGAAATTCATACTAGGAACATATTAGTGAAATTTCAGAGTACCCAAGACAAGGGAGATCATAAAGCAACCAGGAAAAAGACAGGTACCTTTCAAAGGGTAATTATAAGATTGGAAGTGCTATCTCCATAACAGCAGTGGAATCAGAGAGGAGAAGGATGTCTTCAAAGTGCTGAAAGACAACTGTTGATCTACAAATTTATACTAACAAGACTCTCAGGACTATAGGCAAAATGAGGATATTAGAAAAAACACAAAGTATTTAGGATGAACAGAGCATCTATAACATTTTCCAGAATGAAACTGACCACAAAAAAAAAGGTATCAGATGGAAGAAAACTTGAGCTAAGGGGAGAGTAACCATTTCGGAAATACTAAATCATTATTACCATTTTAACATTAAGTGTTAAAAAATTAAGATAGAATTAAAATACCATCTTCTAAAAGTTTAGTTAAGAGAGGACAAAGTGGCTTGAGTTAAATTGCTTAAAGGTCCTTGCAGATTATCTTTATGGTAAACCTTTATGTTGATATTTCTAGAGTAAATGCTAAAAGAATAGAAATAAAGTATATAACTTCTGAGTTAAGAGAGAGGGATATATGGATTGACTTGGGGGCTTTCAATATATACAAAAGAAAAACTTAAAAATGCATTTGAATTTTTTTTATTAACTGTTCTGCTCTCTGACACACATTAAATGTCTTTCACAGAAAAGCTTAATTATGGGAGGCCTAGATTACACACACACACACACACACACACACACAAACACACACACTCTCCTTCGTCCATTTTATATTGGTTGGTAACATTTGTATGCAATCCTACCTAGGGACAAGTTTTCCCCCTTTTCTCCATAATTTTCTTAACATTTTTCTCTATAATTTCATTTTTCTTCACATAATTTCTAACTCTGTTCAAAAAGGACATGGAATGTATTTATTGGATATGTTTATTTCAGGGGGGAGAAATGTATATATTTTTTGAAGAATATGACCGGGAAGAGACTGACATCAATAGAAGTGACTGGTTTCTCCAGTTCATATTTTCAGGTGTATATTTCTCATTAACGTAATTCAATTGCAGCTAAGACACATGCTGCCATGCTGAAAACAAATGTAATAGAAGCAGACTAGAAATTAGTGGCTTTGCTCTATTTTATATTATAGTAACTTCAATCACAGGTTATCATTGACCGTATAAATAGCACGTTGATTTTCATGTGATGAAAGAATTGAGATTTAGGGGAAGTTTAAATGTCTTAGAATTCTAAGGGAGGTCTTACATCTCCATGCAATTGCATCTTTTATTCCTGGGTGATTCAACTCTGCCTATTAGCATTTGATCCTTGACTAATTGGGAATTTTGTTGTCTATGAAATGAGGGCTTAATTTGTAAAGAGAGTAACTGATCTGCAGACCTCTCTCTTGCAGAAAAGAATGGCTTTACTGAGACCTTCATCAAGGATTGTCCACATCTCTTGCAGATAGATTCTGGGTACTGGAACATTACACAATTTAAAACCTAAATGGTAGGTTTGAAAATGTGACTCTTTAAAATCCTTGATTATCCTTTGAGCACAGTAGTTAGGCTTTGGAAATTTATTATGCTGATCTCTTTATGCACAGTGTTATCACAGGAGTTAGAAAATGATTTTTTTTTATCCTCAGCAATTTCATATGTAATTAGTAGTAAATTTAAGAAATGTTAAAATTAATCAGCTTGATTTTTAGTGTTTTCATAAAGATACCTCCCTCTTTTTTGCCTTCGGGTTTTTATGATTTAGTGTGAATTTTATGCAATAAAGAAACACTGACAGTTGGATCAAATCAATATTTAGATTAAGCCCCGTTTGTAACAGGATGATGTAAAAGAATTCTATAGGACTCCTCAAATAAAGAACCAGGAAATCTTGCCATTTGTGACAATAAGGATGAACCTGGAGGGCACTATGCTAAGTGAAATAAACCAGACAAAGAAGGAAAAATACTACATAATATCACTTATCTGAGGAATCTAAAGCAGTCAAACTCATAGAAATAGAGAGTAGAATGGTGGTTGCCAGGGACTGAGGGAAGGAGAATAGGGAGAGTTAGTAGTCAAAACTTCAGTTATGCACGATATGTAAGTCCTAGAGATCTACTATACAGCATAGTGCCTAGAGTTAATAATATTGTATTGTAGACTTAGAAGCTTGTTAAGAGGCTAGATTTTATGTTTATCATTCTTATAATGATGATGGAGATGATGATGTTGATAAGGAGGAACAGGAGAAGCAAGAGTAGTAACAATAATAATAGTACAAAGTGCAGGTGGAAACTTTTGGAGGTGATGGATATGTTACAGCATAGATTCTGGTGATGGCTTATGGGTGTATACTTATCTTCAAACTCAGTTTGTATACATTAAATATTTATAGCTCTTTTACATGTCAGCCATAACAAGCAAAAAAGAACCAAGAAAGATACAAGTAGAAAGAGCAGTGGGTCACATATTAAATGTATTAAACGATTTATAAGAAACAAAGAGTGGAGGATTCCAACAGACCCATTTAGATCTAGAATCACAGGAGAGCATTAATATCACAAACGAGGTAGCAGAGTAACTGTATCACTAAAGGCTCTCTGTAAAAGTTATGAGAAAATAATGGAAAGTAAGTTCAATGGCAAAATAAAATGTATGCTAAAGTTAAATCATTAGCTTGAAGACAGCATAAGAACGGAAGGAGTATAAATAGTTTGAATAGCCAGCAGTAAAAGAGCAAAAATATAAATCTAAAGGGAGAAGGGAAGCACATGGACTTCCGAGGATTTGAAAAGTATACTTTACAATGCCAGATAATTTCAAAACATAAAAATCTAGGATAATAGTAAAATGCTGTAAGCAATATCCAGAGAGGAGAGAAGAACAAAGTGTTAGGAAGGACTAAGTGACAAACACACACACTTACACTCACACAAAGAAAGAATCAGGAAAAAAAATTCTCATGTGACGAAGTTAAAACTTTGAGGCCCGAGTATCAGGACAGGATAAAGACTGGAGAAAGTCAGAATAAAGGCAAAATCTCTTTAAGGAAAATGTTATGGAAGCAATTGTGTATTAACAAGTGTATCACTTAATCAAGGGAACTAATATGT
The DNA here is from genome assembly GCF_000442215.2 of Lipotes vexillifer. NCBI lineage: Eukaryota > Metazoa > Chordata > Mammalia > Artiodactyla > Lipotidae > Lipotes > Lipotes vexillifer. Next base: position 1,075,529 of record NW_006783890.1, read on the forward strand.
GATTTATCCTTCAAATATAAGGACAATAAAATACGTGGTCTCTCTAAATCATTAAAATTAAAACTTTAAAAATGGTGATAACTTCAAGGACTCAGGATATCTGGGATACTTGATTAACAGAAACTATTAACTCATATACCATTTAAAAAGAAATTATACTGCTTTTTTATGATGTAAATAGAATACATTTTGTTTGTTTGTTTTTTGTTTTTTTGCAGTACGCGGGCCTCTCGCTGCTGTAGCCTCTCCCGTTGTGGAGCACAGGCTCCAGACGCGCAGGCCCAGCGGCCATGGCTCACGGGCCCAGCCGCTCCGCGGCATGTGGGATCTTCCCGGACCAGGGCACGAACCTGTGTCCCCTGCATCGGCAGGCGGACTCCCAAACACTGCGCCACCAGGGAAGCCCGAATACATGTTAATTGTAGAAAGTTAAAGTAAAAACTACAAAAAAAATAACATGAATAACAAAATTATCTTATCATATATTGTCAATGTTTCAGTGTTTTTTATATATGTATATAAATAAAAATATATATGTATGTATAAATATATGATCGTATATGATATATGATAGGTAACTTTAATATATGGACATACTTTGATAGAAGTGAAAGAAGTGATCCTACAATACATATATGTGTATACATACAGGCAGACACAAACCTTGTTCTTTCTCCTTTTGTAATTTCAGATTTGATTTGTACATTCATTTTTCCTCCTAGTTCTTAAATGAAAACATTAGAAAATTTCCATAGCTTTTCTGTTAACTGTTAGATTACAAGAGACTTTATTCCAGACTATTCATCACATGTCCCCATTCCCATACAGTATCAAAACCCCTGCTCTCATCCAATGAATGCTTCTCCCCTCATTCAGCTCAGATCTGCTAGCTGGGTGCAGTGGAGGAGGAGTGTCTGGTTCATTATATTTCTTTTCTTAATCCAATTATTCTCAGCAGACATTTTGGGGCAACTCCAGGTTGAGTTCAGAGGAGGTTATCTTTCTTTCATGGGTCTCCTTTGGAGATTTCTTAGAGAAAATCTAAGGGGTGCTGGGGTCAGAATGCTTACTGTGGATCCATCGATCTGGTATTGCCTTTACTCCTGCTGGCTGTCAACAACTTCCTCTTCAACCTCTGAGCTTCCAAAGGCCATTATTATTTATTTTATTTTATTTTATTTTATTTTATTTTATTTTATTTTTGGCTGCATTGGGTCTTCGTTGCTGTGTGCAGGCTTTCTCTACTTGCGGTGAGCGGGGGCTACTCTTTGTTGCAGTGCACAGGCTTCTCATTGCGGTGGCTTCTCTTGCTGCAGAGCACGGGCTGTAGTGGTTGTGGTGCACGGGCTTAGTTGCTCCGTGGCATGTGGGATCTTCCTGGACCAGGGATCAAACCTGTGTCCCCTGCATTGGCAGGAGGATTCTTAACCACTTGTGTCAGCAGGGAAGTCCCCAAAAGGTCATTATTAAGTTGGAATTACATGGCTTCCATGAGATTCTCTTAGAGTCCCTCTTGAGATGAATCTGAGACTTGCAAGGAGACAACAGGTAGACCGAGAGAAATATGCATCATTTCCAGCCTCTATTTATTAGTGTGGAGTTCACTTCCAACCGAGCCAACCTCATATAACTTTTCAGTTTCAGATTTATCCAAGGTAAGGTCAGACAATTCTTATCTCGCTCACATGGCAAAACACATTATCTACTCAGGGAAGTTCTCCTGAAGCCTGCTTACTAAGCTTAAGTAGAAAGGAAGATTCTAGAATGGAAGAATGCAATATTTGAAAGAAAAATTCACTAGATGGGCTTAAAAGCAAAATGGAGATGACAGAGTAAAGATAGAGGAGGTGTGAAAATAATAAAACTATATAATCTGAAGGACAGAGAAATAAAAGATGCTAAAAAAAAAAAAAAAAAAATCAAAGCTCCAGGGACCTGTGAGGCAGTATCAGAGGGTCTATTATATGTCTAATTGGAGTCCCAAAAGAGAGAAAAAGAATGAGGAAGAAAAAGTATTTGAAGAAATAATATTTGAAATTTCCCCAGATTTGTTAGAAGAGATAAATTACAGAATCAAGAAACCCAGTAAATCCCAAGCAGATTTCAGCTGGAGAATGAGGTAGTCTTGAGGGTCCAGAACAGCTTCACTCACATATCTGGTGCCTTGCTGAGAATGGCTGGAAAAGTGGGCTTAGTTATTGATAGGAGTGCTAACACAGGATTTCTTTAAGACTGTATTTTCATACCATGTGGCTCAGGGCTCCAAAACCAAGTTTTCCAGTGAATGCTGTAGAAGATGAATGGCTTTTAATGACCTAGCCTCAGAAATCACACAGCATCACTTCCTCACTATTCTGTTATTGAAGAAATCACAAGTCTGTGCAGATTCAGGGGGAGAGAACATAGACCCCATTTTCCAATAGGGGGAGCATCAAAGAATTTGTGGCTATGATTTAAAACCATTTATGAAACCCAAAAGAAAAATAGCAAGAGACTTAAGCCAGAAACTCTTCATAAAAGAAGATACCAAGATGGCCAATAAATACTTGAAAAACTGCTCAACCACACTAGTCATCAGAGAAGTGAAAATTAAGAACATAATGAAACATCACTACACACGCACTGGAATAGCTAAAATTTAAGACTGACAAGCCCAAGTGTTTGAAAGCAGGTGGGCATTCTCATAAGCTTCCGGTGAGAGTATATTTGGTACAACCACTTTAGATAATTTTTTGACAATTATTAAACCTGAACATATAAATACTATTTCAAAAATATTTTATACCTAACATAACCCAACAGAAATATATGCACATGTGTACTGAAAATTTTTACATGAATGTTCACAGCAGCATTATTTGTAAAAGGCTAAGCTGGAAACTCAAATGTTAGTCAACAATACAATGGATAAATAATTTGTGGACTATTCATACAATGGAATTCTGCAAACAATGCACTGAATGAACTATGGCTAATGTTAAAAAAAGAAAAAAATATGGGATGAGTCTCTAAGATGTGAAGTTGAGCATAAGAAGCTGAGTACAGAATATCTACTATGTGCCTCTGTCTGTTTGCTGTTCAATAATAAGCCAAACTAATGTATGGTGCTTTAGGAGGGACAGAGGGCCATGTGCTCTGGATGAATGTGAAGTCACTATGGGGTTACCTTAGGAGAGAGCTCAAGCAATTCCTTCACCATGATAGGAGCCATCTACTGAAAAGGCCATCGGAGCCCAGAAGGGAGGCCCAAGGAAAGCAGATCTGGTAGAGGAACTTGGTCTTTGGAGATCTGTGGATCCTGGGGGAAATCTGAAGCTGCCAGTTATCCCTGAACCCTAAAAGGGCAAGGGGTCAGGATAATGGTTACCACTGGGGATAAGGGAGCAGAAAATGATTGGGAGAGGGCTTGTGGGTTGCTTCTGAGATGCGGGTAATGTTCTATTCTTAGACCTGAGTAGTGGTTTCAGGTGTATGTTCACTTTATAATAATCCATACTACATCACACTTAGGATTTGTGCATTTCTGATGCAAGTTATGGTAATTAAAAAAATAGAGCAGATAGATTATATACTGGAGTGGAAAAAAAAGACAGCAAGACTGTTTAGAAGAAAATTTAGTATAGGAAAGAGATAAAGAGTCTGAGTTAAGGCAAAGACAGTGAGAAAGGAGGCAAAGGGAGAGGTGAGAGTCTAATGGAAGCTGGTTTGTCACTAAGACAGAGAAAATAGGAGCTATCACATCCAAGAAATTAGAAATATTTATAGGGTCTGCATCTGTGCTCAAGACAGGGACCAATAGCAGATAACAGCCCACAGTGCAGGCAAATGGCAAGTCAACTTCAACAGAAAGCTGTTGAAATCCAACTGTGAAGGGATGGGGATACTAGGACTCTAGTCCTAGAAGTATTAGAAAGACTAGGTTCTGGAAGCAGAACTGGGATACTGAGTTCAATAGTCAAATAAGACTACTTTACTCTCCCATTAGACTTTAAGTTGACTAAAGTAAGAATTATTGTTCTTCATGATAGATTAACAAAGAGGCATGTGCCTAGAATATAATAGGCATACAAAAATCTGATAAATTGGTCAATAAATAAATAAATGATTGGAATAAAGAACAACTTATTCACTTGAACTGAGGTTCAAGGGGAGGGTTTATACAGATGTGTATAAATTAAGATCCCAGTTACTAGAACAAGGGGATATCAGACAAGGAGCAAGATCATCTGGAGCTAGCGGTTCAGGA
>NW_006783890.1:1079793-1081817 GCF_000442215.2 Lipotes vexillifer
GCGGTTCAGGATTGTGTCTATTTCCTTCTTTGTCAACAGGGATGATGTCAGAGGATAGTTTGGTCTGAAACTGCAAGTATATTTTTGGTAGTTCCAGCTTTGTATGTAATTCAGCTACAAGAACAGAGTCATGCACATAGGAATGACTTGTATTAAATTCCCATGTTACAAACCACATATGAACCATTATTTGAATGACACCTTAGATAAGCTCACGTTAAAAAAGACTCAAATTTAATCTTCATTAATCCATAAAAGAGAAACATTAAACTTTAAAATATTGACCCTGTTTTTTGGCTAATATTAAAGAAAGGTGTAGAATCATATTGAATACAGTAGACTTTCAAAAGAACCTGTCATTTTTACCAATAGTAAAAATAATTTAAGCAATTCATATTTATAAAAAAACAAGGAATTATACACCCAAACTAAGTCTTTCGATTTTTTTTTAAAGCTCTAAAAGCAGAGTCAGGTTGAAGCTTTCACAGTACTAGGAAAGCCAGTTTTTATTTCACATACTTCAAAGCTATGACATTCTGATTTTTAAAAGTTAAACGAAGACTTTGACTTTATTAAGTATTATCTCCTCTACACAAGGAAGTCAGGTTTCAAAAGGTCATTCAAATGCATATCATCTACACATATCTCCTTTTCCAATACATACTGATACTCACTTGAATATAGAACAGTGTTTTCAATAAATGGTATTTGGTAAATGTGCTTTTACCGAAAGTATATGGGTTAAGAAAAAAGAAAAGTTCTGTTGTGGAAATGGAGACCATTATTAAGGTAAAAGAACAAAAATCCATTTATTCTTCACAAGCCATTTGCATGTGGTTGAGTTTGAGACTCAGAACTGCATCCTGAATACTCTCGCCTCATTATTATTGCTGGGTTGTATCTCATTGTTCATTCTCCCTTATTCAAGCTCAGCAAGGCAGATGGTCAATTTTATTAATTATGCTCAGTGAAATTATTTACAGTATTGGGAGTTAGTTATGTAAGTTATGATCTATTTGAAATTTGGAAGTTAATTTAGAGGCCATTCTGGAGTAGAAACTATCAATAGAGTAACTAAATAGAAAGAGCTTTTAATTATTATTTTAAAGTCTAATACCTCATTGTACGTAAGTTTACCTGGTTAGCTTAAATGTGTGTCAGTTCTGTAACCTACTAGGGCTAACGGGATAATTACTGACATAGAAAACCTTCACCTACAAAATCAACATATACAAATCAGTTGTGTTTCTGTACACTTACAACACTACCTGACAAAGAAATAAAGAAAAAACAATCCCATTTACAATAGGATTAAAAATAATAATACTTAGGAATAAATTTAACCAAGGAAGTTAAAGATCTATAGACTGAAAATTATATTGATGAAAGAAATTGAATAAATGAAAGATATCACATGTGCATGAATCAGAAGAATTAATATCATTAAAATGTCTATACTGGGCTTCCCTGGTGGCGCAGTGGTTGGGAGTCCGCCTGCCGATGCAGGGGACACGGGTTCGTGCCCGGGTCCGGGAGGATCCCACATGCAGCGGAGCGGCTGGGCCCGTGAGCCATGGCCGCTGGGCCTGCGCGTCCGGAGCCTGTGCTCTGCAGTGGGAGAGGCCACAGCAGTGAGAGGCCTGCGTACCGCAAAAAAAAAAAAAAAAAAAAAAAAAAAGTCTATACTACACAAAGGCATTTATAGATTCAATCTAATCTTATCAAAATTCCAATGGCATTTTTCAAAGAAATAGAAAAAAAAAATCCTAAAATTCTTATGGAACTACAAAAGACCCAGAATAGCTAAATCAGTTTTGAGAAAGAAGAACACTAGAGGCATTACATGTCCTGGTTTCAAACTTTATTATAAAGCTATAGTAATCAAAAAAGTATTATACTGGCATAAAAACAGACATATAGATCAATGGAACAGAATTGAGAGCCCAGAATAAAACTACAAATGTCTGGTCAACTAACATTTGACAAAAGAGCTAACACTCAATAGGGAAAAAAAAATATCTTCA
>NW_006783890.1:1081827-1098226 GCF_000442215.2 Lipotes vexillifer
AAATCTCTTCAATAAATGGTATATAGAAAACTGGATATTCACATGCAAAAGAATGAAATCAGACCCCTATCTTACAATACCTACAAATTAACTCAAAATGGATTATAAAGACTTAACCGTAAGACCCAAAACTGTAAAAATACTGAAGGAACATAAGGGGAAATTTCCTTGACATAGTTTCTGGCGATGATTTTTTTTTTTTTTTTTTGATATAACACCAAAAGCACAAGCAACAACAAAAGTAAAAATCAACAAGCGGGACCACATCAAACTAAAATACTTCTGCACAACAAAAGAAAAAAAATGAGAAAGCAACCTACAGAATGGGAGAAAATATTGTCAAACCATCTATCTGATATGGGGTTAATACAACTCAATAGGAAAAGACAAAACAAAAACAAAACTGACTAAAAATGGGCAGAATATCTGAATAGACATTTTTCCAAAGAAGACCTCCAAATGACCAACAGATACATGAAAAGATGCTCAACATCACTAATTATCAGGAAAATGCAAATCAAAACCACAATGAGATATCATCTCACACCTGTTAGAATGGCCATTATGGAAAAGATAAGAAACACAAGTGTTGGCAAGGCTGCAGAGAAAAGGGAATCCTAGCGCATTGTTGGTGGGAATGTAAATTGGTACAGCTGCTATGGAAAACAGTATGGAGGTTCCTCAAAAAATTGAAAATGGACTACCACATGATCCAGCCATTCCACTTCTGGGTATATATGTGAAAGAAACTGAATCACTATCTCAACGAGATAACTGCACCTCCATGTTCATTGAAGCAATATTTACAATAGCCAAGACATGAAAATAACTTAAGTGTCTACTGATGGATGAATGGATTAAAAAAGACATGATGTGTATGTATACACAATGGAATATTATTCATCCCCCCCAAAAAGAAAATTCTTCCTTTTGCAATAACATGAATGAGCCTCGAGGACATTATACTAAGTGAAATTAGTCAGACAGAGAAAAACAAATATTATATGTTCTCACTTACATGTGGAATCTAAAAAAGCCAAACTCAGAGAAATAGAGAGTAGGATGGTGGTTGCCAGGGACTCTGGATGGGGTGTAATGGGAAAAATCTTAGCCAAGTTTGTACTTAGAGGGTACAAACTTCTAGCTATAAGATAATAAGTTCTGGGGATCTAATTACAGCATGGTGACTATGATTAACAGCACTGTACTATATTCTTGAAAGTTGTTAAGACAGTAGATCTTAAATCTTATCACCATCACCAACAAAAAAATTGATAATTAAGTGAGAAGACCTGAATTAACATTATTGTGGTAATCATTTCATAGTGTATACATATGTTAAATCATGTTATACACCTTAAACTTACATTATATCAATAATATCTCAATAAAGCTGGGGAGAAAACTGTTAATATATACCTTATTTGTAAAAATGTGTACAAACATGTCAGTATTTGAAGTGTTTGGCTATATATTTTACACCTTGGCTTTCAAATTTAATTTTTTCTACTAGTAGTCCAATACAATCAAGCTTAAAATAATACGCTTTACCAAAGTCACTCATACTTATGAAAAACCAAATAATATAGAAGAATCTATGATAAAAAGTTTCCTGACACCTCTCCCCCGGAAACCCGATTCATCAGTGTCAGCTTTTAGGTCTACAGTGAGTTCAGCAACTCAAGTTAATGTGTGTACAACCCCATTCCTTGAGGCAATATCTATTAATTCCTCCTTACTGAAAGATGGGATTATTTTTCTTAGAATACCCTTTTCTCCTTTCTTGTTCTCCTATTTGACAATACCTTAAAATTTTTAAATAAGATCATGGTTAAACTTAGATTTTTCATAGCATAACATTTTTTTTTTTTTTTTTTTTTCTTGCGTTATGCGGGCCTCTCACCGCTGTGGCCTCTCCCATTTGCGGAGCACAGGCTCCGGACGCGCAGGCTCAGCGGCCACAGCTCACGGGCCCAGCCGCTCCGCGGCATGTGGGATCCTCCCGAAACGGGGCACGAACCCGCGTCTCCTGCATCGGCAGGCGGACCCTCAAGCACTGCGCCACCAGGGAAGCCCCATAGCATAACATTTTTGACAATATCCTTTAACTTACTATTTTGTAAGATGCACATATTAAAAACTTCACTTTCCTTAAATTCCTCTCCTGCACATAACCATTTTCTCATCTCCCAAATTCCATCTTTGGCCAGCTAACCTTTTACATTGTCAGGATTGCTGATAGTTACATTCAATTCTATGACTTGAAATGGTACCCACGGCTTTATTTGCAGCCTAGGTAAAAAGTTGGTAATGTTGGAGAGTATATTGTTATAACTATGTTGTGAAGGTATGAATATTGCTTAATAAAGAGGCCAGGTAGGCTGAATTCTTTCTTTAGGATGTTGCAACCTCTAGAATACTTTTAAAAGGATGCTTCCAGCATTAAGGTCAAATGAATTCTTTTTTAATTAATTTATTTATTTTGGCTGTGTTGGGTTTTCGTTGCTGCGCACGGGCTTTCTCTAGTTGTGGCGAGCGGGGGGCTACTCTTCATTGCAGTGTACGGACTTCTCATTGCAGTGTACGGACTTCTCATTGCGGTGTCTTCTCTTGTTGCGGAGCACGGACTCTAGGTGTGTGGGCTTCAGTAGTTGTGGCATGTGGGCCTCAGTAGTTGTGGCTTGCAGGCTCTAGAGCACAGGCTCAGTAGTTGTGGTGCATGGGCTTAGTTGTTCTGTGGCATGTGGGATCTTCCCCGACCAGGGCTCAAACCCATGTCCCCTGCATTGGCAGGTGGATTCTTAACCACTGTGCCACCAGGGAAGCCCCAAATGAATTTTTTAAATGCTTCAATTATTTAAAATCAGTTTAGTTTATATCACATCTAGATTACAAATTTGAGGGGAAATTTTTTCCCCCTAGAATTTCTAATTTTTTTTCCCCTTGCATTATTTTCCTTTATTATATCCCTAATTTAAAAAGAAAACTTCTAGTTATGTCTTCTAGTAGTCTACTGACTCCACTTTTTGCCCTGGAGACCTCCCTGTCAGAGCCCTTAGACTTTGGAACTTGTTCCCTCAGTCTGTGGTTATTCCACAATAATCCTCCACTGCTCTCCTGAGATGGATTAGTTGTTTCCTGGTTGCTGTATTTTCATCTTGATTAAGAGGACGTTCTTTTGCTGGAGTGCATTCCTAAGCAAGTTGCTAAGGAAATAAAGTACATTGAAGGTAAACTTTCTTCCATGTCTGAAAATATGTTTATCATGACATCATTTCAGGTTAATACTTTAGCTGTCTACAGACTTCTAGGTTAAAAGTTATTTTCACTCTCAGAACTTGCTTGAAAAACATCAGTTCATTCCCCACTGTCCCCTAACCCCAGAATCTGGGGTTGCTGATGAGAAGATTCTAATCTGATTCACATTCCTTTGTAGGTGGACTTTCTATTTAATCTCAAAAACATTTTAGAATATTTTCATACAAGTTTCCTCCTCTTCAGACTCCTTGAAAATTTGTAGTTCAATGGTAATTCTGTGTGTGTGTTATTCACTCATTGTACTGGATTTTCAGTGAGCTCTTTGAATCTAAAGACTTGGCTCTTTCAATCGTTGGAAATTTTCTTCTCTTTCTAGGACTATTGTTGAATGAATATTAGACCTCTTGGGTTAATACTTGATGTTTCTTGTATTTTCCATATCTCTTTTTCTTTCTGGAAATTTTCCAAATACTTATTTTTCAGTCTGTTTATTTAGTTTTTTTTTTTTTTTTATATAGCAATGAGAGTTTTCAACCTTTTGAAAAATTTTCCCTAATTGTTCCCTTTTAGTGGCACTATGCAATGTTTGGGACATAATAATATATTCACAAATCATTCTGAATGTATTAATTCTCCAAGGTTTTGGCCGAGACTACAGTCCAACCTAATGCTTGGAGACCTCTCCCAAGCCCATTCAAGTTGTTGACAGAATTCAGTTCCCTACAGTTGTAGGACAGCAACCAGAGGCTGTTATCAGCTCCTAGAGACTACTCACTGCTGCCTGCCACATGGCCCTCTCCATAACATGGCATTTGCTCCTTCAAGACCAGCAGTAGAACATGTCTGCTATTTTGAATCTGTGACTTCCAATGCCTCTCACATTTACACCCACATGTAAAGAGCTCATGTGATTAGGTCAGGTCGATTCAGATAATCTCCTTTTATATTAACAATGCCAACTGATAAGTAAACTAAATTGCATCTACAATATTCATTTTGCAGTATAACATCCAATATCACCCCCTTGATTATTTTATCACAATCATAAGTTCTGTACACATTCCAGGGGACAGAACTGAAGACAGCAAGTGACATTGTACATCATCTTAGAATTCTACCTACCACGTAGAACTAAATGTAAATTAAAAAATAAAATTCTTAACATTACTAATTTTCATGGAAATGCAAATAAAAACCACAGTGAGGTATCACCTCACACCTATTAGGATGGCTATTATAAAAAAAATCAAAAGTGTTGGCTAGGATGTGGAGAAAAGGGAACACTTGCACAGTGATTGTGGGAATGTAATGGTACAACCACTATGGAAAACAGTGTGGAGGTTTCTTAAAAAAAAAAAAGAAAGAAAGAAGTAATAGAAATGTCAGAAAGAGAAAAACAAATATCGTATATTAACGTATATATGCGGAATATAGAAAAATGGTACAGATGGACCAGTTTGCAAGGCAGAAATACAGACACAGATGTAGAGAACAAATGTATGGACACCAAGGGGAGAAAGTGGTGGTGGGGGTGTGGAATGAATTGGGAGATTGGGGTTGACATATATACACTACTATGTATAAAATAGATAGCTAATAAGAACCTGCTGTATAAAAATAAAGAGAAATAACATATGATCCAGAGAGTCTACTTCTGAGTATATATCCAAAATAATTAAATCAGGAGCTCAAAGATACACTCCCATAGTCATTGCAGCATTATTCGCAATAGCCAAGACATGGAAGCAACTTAAATGTCTACTGATGTAGAGATGGATAAAGAAAATGTAGTATATATATGTAATGAAATATTATTCAGCCTTAAAAAAAAAGAAAATCCTGTCATTTACATCAACATGATGAAGGTGGAGGACATTATACTCAAGTGAACTAGGTCAGATGCAAAGGACAAATATTACATGATACCACTTATATGAGGAATCTAAAATAGTCAAAGTCAGAATCAGAGAATAGGATGGTGGTTGCTGGAAGCTGGCAGGAGAGGACAACAGAGAGGTCAAAGATACAAAGTTTCAGTTATACAAGATAAATAAATCTGAGTGATCTACCATATAACATTGTGCCTACAGTTAACAGTACTGTATTGTGTACTTAAAAACTTGCCAAGAGGGTAGATCTTATATTAAATATTCTAATCACAAGGAAAAAATAAAAAAAGAGGGCAGGAGGAAAGTTTTGGAGATGATAAATGTTTATGGCATATATTGTGGTGATGATTTCACAGAGGTATACTTATCTCCAAACTCATCAAGTTGAATATATTAAATATCTACATCTTTTTGTATATCAGTCATATCTCAATAAAGTATTCAAAAAAGAAAAAGATAAGGTGGTATTTAAATAATGGAGTATCAGTTCCTAAAAGGAAAGAACCCATACTGAGGAGTTCATTTTGCATGAAATGGTAAGTTAGATTCAGGGAAGAAATAAGCATGTTATTCTGATCCTACAAGCTGAGAAGTGTGTTTTGTTTGGCTAAAATAGAGAAGTTAAAGTCCTCAGAGTATCTCTTACAACAAATTGCTTATTAGGCATTCCCTAGAATGGCTTGACTGTCTCGAAGAGAGATCTAATAGTGAGGTAAAATTAAATTACAACATTACTTTGATTAAATCAATCAAATAAGATTTAGGCTTATCCAGTATAAGTCCTATACTTATTTTATAACATTTAAAATTAGTCATTTCGGTAATTTTTGCTTTACTCTCATAATTTTGTCTAGTATCTGTTTTATTATAGACCAACAATAGACATTTGAGGAGTGAATAATTAATATATACTTTTATAGTACAAAAAACTGTTTTGAGTTCATTGGCTTTTTAGTTTTCTGTAACGGAGGAGCAGCAACTGTCCCCCATTATCTTACCAAAAAAAGGCAACCCCGTCACCTCTTAGCTAACCCAAATTTTAGTCAATTGGCTTAATAAACAATGTAATTGCCTCTAAATAGTACCTTACTAAATTCAATCCTTTTTGAGCAGAAGTAATCATCATAGCTTAATTTGATTGGATATTTACTGTTTACTTAGTTTTTACTTATAATTTTGGTTGCTGTGGTTGGATACCCATGAAGTATCAAAAATATTCTGTTGGCAGAAACACCATTTAGGCATATATCAAAAATGAAGACAATACTAAGCAGTGTTAACAAAGCACTTGATTTCAATATTATCCAGTGTCAAAATGCATGGTTCAGGCAATTATTACAATTAGTAGTTGCCCAAGAAGTCACTAAAAAACAACTATTACTCTTTAGGGTAAATATTACATACGAGGACTGGGGGCATAAGAGAATTATAAATAGTTGGAATTTCTGATAATTAGACATACTTCAAAGATTTTAAGATTTTTACTTTATTTCTACCAAATCATTTTAGAAATCTACTACAGACAGAAAAAAGTGACAGAATGGAGATTTGCCTTTTCATTCTATTCCTGTCCATCCTCAATTAGAAGTTAAGCTGATGCGGGCCTCCCTGGTGGCGCAGTGGTTGAGAGTCCGCCTGCCGATGCAGGGGATACGGGTTCGTGTCCCGGTCTGGGAGGATCCCACATGCCGCGTAGCGGCTGGGCCTGTGAGCCGTGGCCGCTGAGCTTGCGCGTCCGGCAACGGGAAAGGCCACGACAGTGAGAGGCCCACATATCGCAAAAAAAAAAAAAAAAAAAAAAAGAAGTTAAGCTGATGCTAAAGACAGAAGCAAGACAAGAGGAGAGAAAAGCAAAAGACCCAAGGACAAATGTAATCGAATCTCCTATCTATAGGAATCCTGTTGGAGAAATTTTTTTCTTGGAGGTTGAAGGAGAAAGAATCCATTTTGCCTGATAATCCATTTTGAATGATAGTACATCTATTAATTTAATAAAAATTCTCAACTCTGTTGCCTCCCTTTTTAGAGTATATAAACTGAAATGAACTGCTTACAAATAGAATAAGAACTTTGGGTTTCACCTATATATGCCTTTTTTTTCATTGAATGAAAGATTCTTTAAGTTCTATAGTGCTTTACAATTTTCAAGTTTCACTTAGATGATTTCATATAATCCCATAATAACCGTTTTTTTAACCCAACCCTTTTTTTTTTTTTTTTTTTTGCGGTACGTGGGCCTCTCACTGTTGCGGCCTCTCCCGCTGCGGAGCACGGGCCCCGGACGCGCAGGCTCAGCGGCCATGGCTCACGGGCCCAGCCGCTCCGCGGCATGTGGGATCTTTCCGGACCGGGGCACGAACCCGTGTCCCCTGCATCGGCAGGCGGACTCTCAACCACTGCGCCACCAGGGAAGCCCTTTAACTCTACCCTTTTACTGCCCCTCCCCCTTCCCTCTCCCCACTGGTAACCACTAGTTTGTTTTCTTATCTGTGAGTCTGCTTCTTTTCATTTTATTCACTAGTTTGTTGTATTTTTTAGATTCCATGTATATATGACTTTTTAAAGTGAATGGTATCTTTAAACTATTAAAAATATTCAAGTATCATATTCGTACCAGTTTAGATAAAAATCTCACTATCCCTAGCACTACTCATGTTCCTCTGGAAGAAACTGTCCTTTAATTTCTAGAAGGAATCCAAGTTCTTGGCTTGAAACAAGATTTATCTTAAGGCCTCAAGTAATTCTTTGGTCACCTAGTTTCACCTTCTTGATTTCAGGTAGAAATCGTTAGCATACAGCTTTAAAATAGAAAAGAAAAGAAAAAGCCCTGAATTATAATGTTTGTTGATTTCCAAAGTATAAGTACTCCCACCATGGGGCAAATCAAGCTACCAATGTAACATCACTGAATACAAAATTTAGAAGAGAGATGCATATAATTGACTCTCATGAGGCAGTGATCATTCTCTATAGCTATATACTTCCTGGCTAAAAGTATCCATAGGTGATTCTTGTAGTTTGTTTTGTTTTCCCTAGAACATCAGAATGATAGAGCTAGTTTTAGAAGAGCCAGACAACATTCATTACCCGCCAAAGGTACTCCTAAATTAATCTGAAATGTAATAGGACATGACTGCAGTATGGCTTTTCTGCAATTATGAATCAGAGATGGCAATCCATGTACCTGCTATTTGTATGGAAAAAAAACAAAACATACTTATGGAGGTCTTCAAAGTAATAATTTTGACTCTCTCATTGATAGATGAGGAAACTGTGTCCAAAAGGGGTCAAATGGCTTACTCAGATTTAAGATTTTAGGAATGGATTTCTTAGTAAGTTGATGAGTTCGTCTTTTTGTGTTTTCTTTTTTTTTTTTTTTTAAATGAGCTTCCTAAACATTCTTGTTTTGGGCCCATGGTATTTTCACATATTTGAACTGAGAAAACTTTACTATAAAATAGAAAACATTGGTTTAGATACAAGAATAACATCAGCAACCCCCAGGGATTTATATAGATGAGATCAACACCATGATTTCTTAGACATTTCAATGGGGCCCCAATACTGGGAAGCTGTTCTTTCAGGAGTGGGGAACTTGAGTCATTAACTTGCGGGCATGTTCTGCATTACTTCAATTTCTGTTCTCTTTAGACTTATCTGTATTCAGCTATACTGAAAGAAATGAGGTAGCCTAGGAGATTCATTCAGCAGTAGAGAAGTAATCCTACATCTCGTAGCCTTTACTGTTGGCGAATTATTGACATCTAACCTTAATCCTTTTAGATTATTCATAAGCTCTTTGGGCTCTAGAGGCAGCATATTCTATGCCTATGGATACTATTTCAAACCATTTACTGAGTAGCATGAAAAGCTGACAGCTTGTTGTGGGTTCTAGAGCAGGAAAGAACTCTGTAGCAGGTCTATGCAACCTGGAAGACCATATAATAAGAGATACCTATCTGTGGTTGGAAAAAAATATATTGTGGGACTTAAGGCAAGACCATATAGGAGAGTCACTGCACAGACAGCTCAGTTTCTGGAGCAACATCAGGCTATCTGCCTCAAAGAACTATATACAACTCAAAAAACAACTGCTGATGCTTATCACTCTGGTAGCAACAGGCCACTGTCTATGGGACATCAAATAACTGCCTATCCCAATCTGGTTTCTGTCATAAGCACTAAATCATAAGTTTGAAGGTGTCCAGCAACAATCTGTAATAAGATGGGAGAAACACATCTGGGATTAGTCACTGGTGGGATGAGAAGGCATAAGTAAACATGAGGAAGTTGCATGAGTGGCCCAGACCACCATGTTATTATTTACTCTTGTGCCAGCACCTCTCCTTCAGTTCACACCTATGGCCATATGGGGGTCCCTTATACGTAAGTGATAGAGAAGGCAAAAGGGCAAGCTTGATTCACTGATCAGTCACATCAGTGTGTGGGTGCACACTGAAAATGGACTGCTGATTCAGCCCCACATGGGGGTAGTTCTAAGTCAGTGGTGAAGGGAAATCCTCCCAATGGGTGGATTCAGGTAGTGTACTCAATCACCCACTTTATGTTGAAAAAAAAAGTAGCCCGAGGTAAGATTACACAAAGACTCTGGCAGTGGCAAAAGTCTTGGTTGGTCAGGGGCCTGGAAGGAGAAAGACTGGGAAGCTGGCGACAAAAGGAATGGAGAAGATATATGTGGAGAGACATATGGGAGTAAACATAAATCATTAACTTTAACTCACATGATAATGCCTTCAAGAGAGTATCTACTATCAAAGAGGCATGAAAAACCCAAACAGATAGATTGACTTGGCCATTTGATGTCAGCCCGTATCTGTCATCAAGCATCCCAACAGCTATGGTGTCATAAATGTACCCGTGTGTGGACCAAACATCTTGGGATTCCATTCCCAAATGCTGATTCATTCTGAATGTACAACCTACCATTAAAAGAAATATTAAGTCATGAATACAGCAAAATCCCTCAAAGAATCCCGCAAACCTACATTGTGACAAATGTTTTTATTAGACACTTTGTACCCTGGGACAAAGTCTAGTTTTGATTAGAATGGATGTATTTTCCTGGTGTGGGTTTGCCTCTTCTGCCCACAAGGCTTTGACTAGTTACACTATGAGAGGGTTTACAGAGCATTTGTTTAAATGACATGGAAAAACACAAAATAATCTTAGACCGAGGGATACTTTTTCACAGAAAAGCAGGTATGAAAATGGGCACAGGATAATAGGTGCCATACGTCCTACCGTATACTCCACTATGCCAAAGTTGTGTGCGTGAGAGTTATGGAATGACCTTTTGAAATTGCAGCTGAGAGGCCAGCTTGGAGGAGGACGAACCTTACTCCCAGGGACCCCTTGTGGAATTTTTGCTTTCTATCTCTGGAACTTTAAAGCAATGTAGATGTAGTTTTCAGGGGAAAACCATTCAAAAGGGGGGTAGTTAGAGTCCCATTAAATTTTAACCTATGATTGCTATCTGGTCACTTCATGCTCCTTCCAAGAGTGCAGGAAGTAATCAGAGGAGTCACTGCCTTGGCTGAAGTAATTAACCCTGATGATCAGGAAGAGGTAGGGTTCTGTTATACAAGGAGAATCAGCAAAGAATATGATTGGAATCCAAGTGATATACTTCAGCATTCCATGGTGTTTCCCCTTGCCAATTTTGACAATAAATGAACAGGCAAAGTCACTGTGGCCCGAAAAGGGTGTGGTGACTAGGTGCTCAGACCTATCAGATTTTGGCCTCTTCCTAAGGCCAGTCATCACAGAATGACTGGTTGATGCAGGGGTCAAAGTCCGCACCCGCTTGCTTTGATTTGGGACAACTCTGAAGGGCCATCCCAGATTCAGGGCTTCTTATAGGATTGACTGAGGCATCTTTGCTGATGCATTGCAAATTCTCCCTTTGTCCAATTATGTTTCACTCATTCTCTTACAGGTGCTCCCAAGAGCACTTTTCAATTAACCGCCATGTCAGAGTTTTTCTTGGGGAGTCAAACATAAGGCAGTGCCCTTTCCTTTTCTCATAGCATTTCCATTTTTTCTACTTTATCTTCAACTCTATTTCCATAGAGCTAAGAGATCTAGCTGTGCTTGTCCCATAAACTTTTCATTTTAAATTGTTCACTTTCTGGCCTCTTTCATCTATCTTCTTTTCCTTTTCTCTCTAATGGCCCTAACATAACTGGACTTTCAAGTTGACATCCCACTGATGATGTAGGGGCAAAGTTGGAACATTTGCTAAAAATAGTGTTTTATAGTCTTGTGATATTTCACCTGGTTAGGGTACCATTACCGGGCAGTGTTACATTGATTTATATACCCTAGTGAAAATACTTGGAAGAAAATCCTACCCGAAGGGAGGTCTTTAGCAGGAACCAACAAGACAAAAATGCCACAATCTGAAACTTCCTTTTCAATCTTTTTGTAAGTAAATTTTTAAACCTTCCATGCAGAGCAGGTCAAATATTCAATTGTCTATTCTAGAAGTTTTAAAAAATTTCTCCCTGCACCATTCAAATCTGGGTGGATTTTAGAAATTCTATAAAGTACTCCATACAAATTCTATAAAGTACTCCATACAAGCATCCACTAATTTCAATTTGTCTTTTTTAAAAATCCTTTTGAGTGCTGCTTTCTGAGCACAGAGAATACTGCTGTTTGATTCTATCTTGTTTATTCAGTTGTTTGATTTAATCAAGTAGACTAAATGAAGAATACTGAAGGTTAAACTTCTTTTCCAAATGTATCAACGAGAAGCTAACAAAGACAAGTTAGAAATATACATAAAAAGTGATTCTTTTAAGGATTGGTACCAAAGAACTGTAAATAATTTTGAGTTTTTTTAAACTTTATTTTCTGCTATGTTGGCCCCATCGTGTCATACTTGGCATTCCAGAGTTGATTTTAGATGGAGCATTCCTCTGCTTCAAAGGCAGCTTTATTCTTTGAGCAGCTCTGCTTCTCACAGAATTGAATGAGAAAACTTTGTTTCTGTGTCACAGATTTGTTATTTGTTATTGTTTTCCATGATACCTTTCTAACCATCTTGGTGTCCCTGGCTGGGCAAGTAACTTAGCTTTTCTGTGTCTTGGTTTTCTTATCTGCATAATGAAGAGTTTAGGCTAGTTTCCTGAATAGTCCTTCAAGCCTAAAACACACACACACACACACACACACACACACACACCGAGTACATAGGAAAAGATATATAAAGTAATTTCACCAATGCTTGGAACCTCGTAACTTGTCAATGAATGTTAATTTTTAAGACTGTTATTATTGCATGAATTGAAGTGTTCATAGAGTAAGAAGCTATAATAGAAAATACCAACCAAAAGTAGATTTGAATAATTATAATGACAACATCAAAAGAGAGGGTAAAAAATTCTAATTAATATAGACATTTTTTCCTTACCATGTGAATTTTGGACTTTTGATTTTGATGAAATGGATTTAAAAATATAAATCTGATATAACAGATTTAAATACATATGTGTTATTCATTCTATGAGGCCATCATTACCCTGATGTCAAAACAGAAAAAGACACTACAAAAAAAGGAAATTACAGGCCAATATCTTTGATGAACATAGATGTAAAAATCCTCAACAAAATATTAGCAAACCAAATTCAACAATATATAAAAGGACCACACACCATCATCTAGTTGGATTTATTCCAGGGACACAAGGATGGTTCAATATTCATAAATCAATCATTGTGATAACACCACATTAACAAAAAGGATAAAAATCACATGATTATCTCAATAGATGCAGACAAAGCATTTGACAAAATTCAACTCCCATTCATGATAAAGCAGTCAAAATGGGTAGAGAGGGAACATATCTCAACCTAATAAAGGCCATTTATGACAAACCAATAGCTAACATCATACTCAATGGTGAGAAGCTGAAAACTCTTCCTCTAAATTCAGGAACAGGACAAGGATCCCCACTCTTGCCACTTCTAACATACTAACACACTATTGTAAGACCTAGCCACAGCAATCAGACAAGAAAATGAAAAAAAAAATACATCAAAAATTGGAAGGGAAGAAGTATAACTATCACTATTTGCAGATTACATGATACTTTAAATAGAAAACCCAGAAGTCTCCAACCAAAAACTATTAGAATAAATGAATTCAGTGAATTTGCAGGGTACAAAATTAATATACAGAAATCTACTGCTTTTCTCTACAGTAACAATGAACTATCAGAAAGAGAAAGAAAAAAATCCATTTAAAATCCCATCATAAAGAATAAAATACTTATGAATAAACTTAACCAAGCAGGTGAAACACTTATACTCTGAAAACTGGTAGGTATTGATGAAGGAAATTAAAGATGATACAAAGAAATAGAAAATGCCCCATGCTCTTGAACTGGAAGAATATCATTAAAATGAGCATATTACCCAAAGCAATCTACAGATTTAATACAATCCCTATAAAAATACCCAAGACATTTTTCACAAAACTAGAACAAATAATCCTAAAATTTGTATGGAACCACAAAAGACTCTAAATTGCCAAAGCAATCTTGAAAAAAAAAAAAATATGGAGGTACCACCCTCCCAGACATCAGACTATACTACAAAGCTACAGAAATCAAAATTGCATGGTATTGGCACAAAAACAGACATATAGATCAATGGAACAGAATAGTCCAGATATAAACTCACACGCCTATGGTAAATTAATCTACAATGAAGGAAGCAAGAATATACAATGAAGAAAAGAGAGCCTCTTCAATAATTGGGGCTGGGAAAACTGAACAGTCACATGTAAAACAATGAGATTAGAACATTTCCTCACACCACATTAAAAAAAAAAAACAAACTCAAAATGGTTTAAAGACCTAAATGTAAGACCTGAAATCATGAAACTCCTAGAAGAGAACATAGGCAGAACAGTCTTTGACATAAATCATAGCAATATTTTTTATCTGTCTCCTACGGCAAAAGAAATAAAAGCAAAAATAAACAAATGTGACCTAATTTAAAAGCTTTTGTACAGCCAAGGAGACCATCAACAAAATGAAAAGACAACCTACAGAATGAGAGAAAATATTTGCAATCAACAAGGAGTTAATATACAAAATATATAAACAGCTCATACAAACAATATCAAAAAGGAAACAACCCAGTCAAAAAATGGGCAGAAGACCTGAATAGACATTTTTTCCAAAGAAGACATACAGATGGCTAACAGGCACATGAAAAGATGCTCAACATTGTTAATTATTAGAGAAATGCAAATCAAAACAAAAATGAGATACTATGTCAAACCTCTCAGAATGACCATACAAATAAGAAATGTTGATGAGGATGTGGAGAAAAGGGAACCCTTGTAGACTGTATGTGGGAATGTAAATTGATGTAGCCACTATGGAAAACAGTATGGAGATTCCTCAAAAAACAAAAAATAGAACTATCATATGATTCAGCAATCATATTATACTCCTGGGTATATACCAGGAAAAAAAAACAAAAACAATAATTTGATACATGAGCTTCAATATTCACAGCAGCATTATTTACAATAGATAAGATATGGAAGCAACCTAAATGTTCATCGGCAAACGAATGGATAAATTAGATGTGAAATATATATATCCGCACACACATATATATACACACATTGGAATATTACCCAGCCATAAAAAAGAATTAAATTCTTCCATTTGAAGCTGTGTGGATGAACCTAGAGGATATTATGCTTAGTGAAATAAGTCAGAGAAAGAAAAATACTATATCACTTATATGTGGAATCTAAAAAATAAAACAGAATATATATAGCAAAAGAGAAACAGACTCACAGATACAGAAAACAAACTACTGGGAGAGAGTCAAGGGGGAGGGCAAGATAGGGGTAAGAGTTTAAGAGATACAAACTAATATGTATGAAATAGATAAGCAACAAGGATACATTGTACGGCAAAGGGAATTTTAGCCATTATCAGGGAATTTTAGCCATTATCTTGTAATGTTATCTTGTAAAAGTTATCTTGTAACTTTTAATGGCATATAATATGTAAAAATACTGAATCACTATGCTGTACACCTGAAACTAATATTGCAAATCAACTATACTTCAATAAAAAATTAATGCTTATAATAATAAATCAGTGAAAAAAGTATGTATGTGTTTGAACTGCCTGAATATGTAATTCCAAGCCTACAGCAATTTAATGCAAAAGAATTGGAGCTTGGGGGTCCAAAGTATACTGGGATTCAACGTGATACCCTTTAACCAAAATTTTCTTAAGGACTCCTTTATATTATCAATTACCTCCTGTTCATGGACTAATATACAACATGAGTTCAGAATAAAACTGAATTTAACATAGACAAACAACTTTTCTTTAGATTTTTTTTTTTATAAGCCTGCTTCTACCATAGAGTGTCCAGGAACCTGCACATCGATGACATTGAGTTAATACAGTGTCAGATCATTCATTCCATGATCTATAACCCACCCTGCTGATGCTCCAGTATCAATCAGACAAGTGACTAATTAACCAGATGGGCCCTCTGCAAAGTCCTCTGCAGGTCAACAAATTCCAGACTTTTCAATCAGGAAGGAGAAATCAATTTCAGAGGAAGGAACATTTAAAAAAAAAAAAAAAAAAGGAAGAAGGCTATACTTATTTTACCTTTTTACTCTCAAGGAAATGCAGGCTCTCCTAGTAATAGATCTTTGACAGTCTCATGACTCATGAAACGATGTAAAGAATAAAAATAATTTGATATCTAGAATCTGTACTTTATATGACTTCATAGAGGTAAGTTTATAGTTTGAACTGAACTTTAAAAAGTATATGTTGCTCCAATAAAAATTAATGTAAAAAAAAAGTGGGACTCTAAAACTTAAAAAAAAAACCCAACAAAACCACTAGTGATAAAGAGTTTATCCTAAAAGTTCCCAGAATGAGAGGAAAAAGAAAACAAAACAGGTCACCAAAAAGGGCACAAAATTTTAAATTATACTGGTTTTCTCACCAGCAACATTAAATGCCAAGAGACAATGGAGCAATTTATATAAAGTTCAGAGGGACAGTGATTTCTAGAAAAATCTCAAATGCTATAACCAAGCAAATATGAAGCAAATGATCTCTGGTTAATGGGACAAGGTATTAAAAGGCTAATTTTAAAAAAAGTATATGATGGCTATGGGACTGCTTGAACAATCAAGATAGTTAAAATATCTTTTTTTTTTTTTTTTTTTT
>NW_006783890.1:1098451-1112143 GCF_000442215.2 Lipotes vexillifer
TCCCCTGCATCGGCAGGCGGACTCTCAACCACTGCGCCACCAGGGAAGCCCAAAATATCTTATTATTTTAGTCCAACTACAGGCTTGAGTGAATACATTCAACAAATACTGACTGAACTCCTACCATGTACCTGACAACAGACAGTAATGACACGATATGCCAAGGTCTGTGATCTGGACCTTAAAACTTTGTCTCATTTAATCCTCACATTTCTTAAAGAAAGCACAATTTTTATCCCTGGGAAACTAAGTCACAGAGAGGTTAAATAACTTGGCCAAGGTCTCACTGTCCCTGGATGGTAGAACCACAATTTAAACCCATGTCTATCTTCCAACATTAATTGTATGCTTAGCTTTTATTCTTAACTGTTTCCTCTTTTTCTCCTGTCATTGAAATAACTAGTCGTTTAATTGAAATGATCAGGAGCACTGATGCCTCACAAACATGGTCAGTTTGATGATGATTATTTATTTATTTATTTATTTATTTGCATTATGCGGGCCTCTCACTGTTGTGGCCTCTCCCGTTGCGGAGCACAGGCTCCGGACGCGCAGGCTCAGCGGCCATGGCTCACAGGCCTAGCCGCTCCGCGGCATGTGGGATCTTCCCGGACCGAGGCACGAACCCGTGTCCCCTGCATTGGCAGGCGGACTCTCAACCACTGTGCCACCAGGGAAGCCCTAGTTTGATTATGACATGAACATTTTATAATTCTTAAAGTTTTTACAAACTAGATGTCAAAAAGTTATTTACAAATCCTTAATCTTATTCCAGAGAAAGATATTCATAATCTTATTGCTATCCAATATTCAATATTTTCACCTAACATTTTGTCTTCTGTGGACAATTATAAAAGCTTGACAACTAGTCAAATGTTGTCTTAGTACACCAACACTAATATAGAGAAATAATACGATATTTGATATTTCTATCATGCTGGGCTGAGAAAACCTAGTCAATTTACTTCACCACTCTGGACCCCCCCTTTCCTTAACTTTAAGATTAAATTTCTAATATCTGTCGGCCTTCAGTTATGCAGTCATTCCATGAATTTTTGCTTTTCTGCTTACTGTATTAGTAGCTATCTGTGGCTGCCATAACAAATTACCACAAACTCAGTGACTTAAAACAACAGAAATTGATTCTCTCACAGTTTTGGAGGCCCAGTGTCTGAAAGCAGGTGTCAGCAGGGTTGTTCTTCCTCTAGAAGCTCTAAAGGAGATGATACTCATAGCCTCTTCCTTTGCCAGTGGCTGTAGCTGCAATACTCCAACCTCTGCCTCCATCTTCCTGCCGCTTCTGCCTCTGTGTGTTTGTGTTGACGCTTCTTCCTCCGCTTTTAAGGACTCTTGTTATTGGATTGAGGGCTCACCTGTGTAAACCAGGATTCTCTCATCTCCAGGTCCTTAGCTTAATTACACACACAAAGACCCTTTTTCCATATAAGGCCATATTCACAGGTTCTAGAAGTTCACATATCTTTTGAAGGGAGGCCACTGTTCAACCCACTGTACCTACCAGCTGCCAGGCATTGGACTTGGATGCTGGGACTATTTTGGGGAAAGAGGCATAATCCTCAAGCTTATGGAGGGCATCTTAATTGTTGCAAGAACTTTGGAAATTATAAAATCATGTAAAAGTGGAAGTTATTATCCCTTAAAAATTAATAACTCCATTTATCTTCTTGCTTTTGCCTCAGTATGCTAATAAGAGAAAAATAATTGGACTACCCAACTGATTGATGCTACCCTTCATTTGTGACTAGAACACATGTCAAAGGAAGCTGATCAATACTAAGGAATACTCTGGGAATAACCAAAGAAAGCATCAATCAGAAACACATGTTGATGAGGGTGTTTTCCAAG
This sequence comes from Lipotes vexillifer, assembly GCF_000442215.2. Classification (NCBI taxonomy): domain Eukaryota; kingdom Metazoa; phylum Chordata; class Mammalia; order Artiodactyla; family Lipotidae; genus Lipotes; species Lipotes vexillifer. The sequence continues at coordinate 1,100,318 of NW_006783890.1, forward strand.
TAGATAAGAGTAATAATACTTAACGTGGCATGATTTGATCTAAGGACAAAATAACTTGTAAAGTATTAAGTTTGATTAAAAAGTTAACCTCCCTGAAAATGATGCCCTGATAACATCATCATTACAGATTAATTTCTTTGCATCTTTAAGGATTTTCATCATAATACACTCCTCTCCTCTACCTTAAAAGTTCTAGAAAGGATAATGCCTTACAGGTTAGCTATTAACACTTGGGGGGAAATAGTTTTGTTCCTTGATATTCAAAGTGTGGCCCACAGATTAGCAAAATCACTATCGCACGGTAGCTTGTTAGACATACCTAATCTCAGGCCCTGCTCAGAGCTACCAAAGTGGCATGTAGGTTTTAACAAGTTCCCTACTAACTAGAAGACACAATACACTTGAAATGTTAATTATATCCTTTCCAACTAGTACAACATGTTGAAACAAGGCATTTGGTATACTAGTCCTCAAAAGGTAGACTGCGGCTTTTGTTCATTTATGACAAAGGTCACCAGTGTGTGACAAAATGAGAAAAATAAGTTTATTTAGTGGGTTCTGTGAAACTACATTTACTCAGTTTAAAGAAATACCCTTTATTCTGATATTAAGGGCTTCCTATTAATTCTTCATTTCATTTCTTTTCAAATGATGATAAGATGGCATGCATGCATGTGTGTACAGGGATGTTTAACCCTTTATTTACAAACTGAATTGGACAAATATCTGTAGTATTTTTTCCCTTTTAAATTACTTGACCTATAAAATCCAAAAGTGGTATGGACAGAAGATGAGCCACTGAAGAGAAGGGTGGAGTTAGAAGAAAGAAAGGAGGGTGGGGTGAAACATCAAAGAGGAATTTTTCTTTACATTTTCCCTTAACATTTTCTTTACTATTTTTCCTTAGGCTGAACCTCTTTGGAGAGACCACACTGACAAGGCTTGACAAATTACCATTATGCCACTCAGCTTGGGAGTACTATTTGATAAGCCCTTATTCCTGCTAGAAATGTTCATCAGATACAGTTCACCCTATGTACTACTAAAAAACTTGTTTCAAAGTAGCAGACCATGGTGTAGAAAGTATTCTTAAGTTCTAGAGTCTTCCCAAAGGGAAACTCTTGCATGTGCATACCCACCAAATATCCCTTTTCTGTTCTTTGAAAATAGAAATCCATGTTCAAACCTTACCCTTTGCTTCAGAGGTGGTTCTATTTCAGTTAACCTGAACCAGTAACTGAAACATTAAAAGCTTTGAAAACTGTGCAAATATATAATATTTCTTCAAAAGTATACTTTGAAAGAAATGTTAAGGGGAGAGTGAAAGGTGACAAGGTCTTTGAAAATGAATATCATAACATTTGTTCATTCTTTGAATAAACTAGTGACATTTAAGATGGCTAAATTAACATTTTAATTTTTCTGAAGCAACTCAGTGATTCAAATGGCAAAGTCTTAAGCTATTTTCCTTTTCCCACAGATCCCATTGCTTCTGATGTAAATGTATACCGTGCACTCATTAATTAAAGGTTATGCTACAACGGATTCCTTTCTCATTTACCAAAGATCAGACCTTTTAATCATTAGGACAAGCATGTTATTTAGTAAATTAAAAAATGCTTATAGATCAAATATCAAAAAAATTCAAGTTTAGAAGATTATTCCTACACAGCTTTCTTACAAATAGTTCATGTTCCTTACCTTTCTCATAAAATTGGAAGTAAAACACAAACACATGGGTAAATATTTGATCTTTCCTAGCACTTGTATCTTATAATTGTGTGATGGGATTTTAAATGTTAAGGAAATAATAATTTGCCATGAACAGGGATGGGAGAATTTTGTTTATTAGTTTAGTGTGATTCAATTTGTGAAAATGTGCTTCATTGATCTTTGCAAAAGAACTTTAATTGGAAATGAATATCACAATTTGCCACACCAATAAGCTCAAGTTGCTGCAGTTCATTAAGTACCACACCTGCTATTTAATTTTCCATGGGGAGAAAAGTAATTGATTTAATACACTTAAGGGTGGCCAGCTGGGAGCTCAAAAAACAATTTGAACTATTCAATACTTATTTCTCTACTCATCCAAGTTGTTAAAATATACCCCAATTCCCTGCTTGAGATAAAAATACCCTAATACTTGATCTGGATATTACTTTATCCTTTTGTATAAATTCTTTTCTTAAATACAAATGTAATCCATTTAAATAATATTCTTTAAAAAAACTCACAAATAAATGAGGAAAGTGTTTTTTTAAAAAAAATACCAGTGCACACAGGGGTTGCACTGAGGAGAGGAGAAAGAACAGGGACTTTTATTAGGATAAAAACCACAGGACAAATACTAAATAAACAATATCAAACAGCCACCCTCAACAGGACAGATACCCTCAACAAATAATCAAGGAACAGCGGTGGAGAATAAGCAACACAGTAAAGAATAAGTGAGCAGTAAATTCCTTTAGATTTAAGAGCTAAAAATAATGGACTGAAGGCCCAAGAAAGACTTCACAGCTTTTAGTTATTTGAAAAATGAGTTCTTACATCAGTCAGTAACTGGATTTGCAGGAACCCTCTGTGCTTAAGCTTGAAACAAAACTAGAGCCATCGGCTTGGTCCCCACGTGGAAGAATCAACGCTGCCATGAAGCAGTTAGGCTGCAGGCTGTGGATTCACATTGTGATTGTGAGGTCATGGTAGGGCATGGCTTATTACCAACCCACCTTTTTCCCTGGAGAAGTAACTCTCACTGTGCAATTTTCATTTTTACAAAGAATGGCTAGCACTTTTCTGATGGTAGGTGAAGTGAGATGGTTAATATCTTAACTATATTTTAGAAATATTTGAAAGGTTCACTAAAATTTACAATTTAAACTTTTTAAAGCCAAATATTCCTCCATCCAAAATATATTCCAATTTTCTATCAAACTATGGGAAAATGTCATTTAATTTTTGGAAATATACTTCGCTATCAATGTTTCTGTGATACATTTTTTCCATAAGGCGAGACATTTCTGTATGCAAATTAGAAATAGGAGATTTAGATATTCTCCATTCCAGTTAAGGCAATTCTGTCTCTTTTAAAAAGTTAATTTATTCAACAACCATGAGTACCATTTTCTTATGAGACTTCAAGATGAGGAAAAATTAGGGATGGGGGACACATAGATAAATCAGACGTCATTAACACTTGGGATGGTTTCAAAAATGTGACACCTGGTTTTCACCTCAGGCCAATGAAATCAAAATTTGGGGAGGAAAGGTCAGTATATTTGAATTTCTTGAAAAATGCCATATGTGATTCTAATGTGCAGCCAGGGTTGAGAATCACTGGAACAGTGCAAGAAAGAGCCCCAAACCAAATAATTATAAAGCAATGTGGTAACAGCAGTGAATGAAATATATAACAGAGAAAAGTGTAGAAGAAAACTCACAGTTATTTCTCTGATTAACTCGGGACAGCTGGGCTTGGAAGAGGAGAGCAGGAGGTTGCTAGTCCTTTTTTTTTTTTTTTAACACAACTCTGTATACATTCCTTTCAAAAGAACAGGTGTCACTTTTGAAACTTAGAAGCCAGCAATACATTAGGAAGGTTGAAATAACAATAATATGTGCACAAAATATTATAGAAGCACAGAAAATAGCAACTAATCTAGGTTCTATGACCATAGAAGGCTTTAAGGAAACATGAGTTTAACCTTCAGGTTAAACCTTTACCTATCAATCAATCTGAAAACTATTTCAAATTCTCTTATCAATAAAATATTACACAAATATAAAGAGAGCTTATTTGTAGCATTTATTTAATTTCCAATAATATTCTAGTTTAATAATTATATTCTAATAAACAAAGAAATTATATCCCAGATTTATTACTGGAATCTGTTAGTATTTCTGTACTTCAAAAAACAGTGGTCTAAAATAATTAGGATAAATGTTTCACTTCATGACATTTACATTTTAAAAAACTATACAGTGGTTTTAAATAAATTAAAACAATTTGGTAATAGATCAATTTAACCTACTGAATAGGGTAGAACCAGGGCCACTGCCTTTGCCTATGTATGTTTGAGCAGCCATATCTGGTAACCCTAAGTAGAACTGTGCCAAGAACAGTGATTTCCAAATATGAACATTAACATCAACAATAAATCCTCTATACAAAGGCTCACTGATATTGTCAGTGGTCAAAATGGTTAAATACCCAACCATAGTTCTACCCTACCCATGTAAAGTTTATGGTGGAATAAATGATCTTAGGCTCCAGATGGCCTTGCCTAACTATTTTAGTCCTCACTGATCTAAATTTCTCCTGCATACCTATCATGTATACTATAAAGTAGTACTAATTGGGTTTACCTTCAGTATTCATGATTATTCTGATAGGTTTAGTATTATCTCCCTGACTGGATTCCTGGAGAGCAGTGACTATATTTCCTATCTGTTAGGTTTTTAGGAAGTATTTGGCTGGCTTGATTATAAAATGTGTAAGATGGGAGATTTCAAGTTTATTTTTATACAGTGCTGACCACCGTGTCTGGCCTGGCAGCACCACGGAGAGGAGAGAAAGGAACACGATCATCTGAAGAGGAGTGTAAGTCTACGTGCAACAATGAGTAGTCTATTCATGATTTTTGCAAATTCCTTCTTCTTGGCTACATAAAGACACCTATCCTTCCTTTGTCATTGCTTTATTTAACTCCATATGTGAAATTCTTTTCATTATACTCTTGGCACACAAACCCATTTTCGATTAAGGTGTTCTAGTTATTCTTTCTCTGAAAACCATTATCTTGTCCTTTCTTTTTTCCTGGTAAGGAAACACTGAAATACAAACTAGGTGAAATACTGTCTATTGCAGTACTCTCATTATGTTCCAATCTGCAGGCAATTATTTACTAACATACCAACAGGTTTATGTGATTTTTTAAGAGGATTTGGGACATTTAAACAAACATTTATAAGTATCCCAACCAAGACACTTAAAATTACTTTTCTTAATTAATGCATAAATTAATTTAACTATGTTTATTGAGCAACTGCTAAGTACCGGGCTGTCTACTCCGGGCTAGTGAGAGTATGGTTATTAAGAAAGGAGTGTAGACAAAGAAGCATTAGATAATATCATGTGTGCTATGTGAAGAAGGGCTAGTGTGTATTGGGAGTAGATAGGGTCTCTTAACCCAGATGTGAGAGTACAGGGAGTTCTGGAAGGAAGTGACTAAGCTGAAATCTTAAGAATGAGCAGGACTAGACCAGATAAAGGTAAAAGCGGAGTAAAAAGGCAAAGAACTCAAATAGCAAGAGGTGGGACTGGAGAGTTTGGCAGGGGTTAGATCACGGGGTCTTGAAAGCAATGTTGAATACTGACAGATTGAAACACATAGAACACCTTCACCTGAGCTTGTATCTTGTGTATAATTTCATGGCGCTAGACAAACATTTTCAGCACTGGAGAAATACTCTATGTTCTAGGTAAAGATATTTGTTTACAAAGTATATCCTGAGGGCTTCCCTGGTGGCGCAGTGGTTGAGAACCTGCCTGCCAATGCAGGGGATGTGGGTTTGAGCCCTGGTCTGGAAAGATCCCACATGCCGTGGAGCAACTAGGCCCGTGAGCCACAATTACTGAGCCTGCGTGTCTGGAGCCTGTGCTCCGCAACAAGAGAGGCCGCGATAGTGAGAGGCCCATGCACCGTGATGGAGAGTGGCCTCCGCTTGCCACAACTGGAGAGAGCCCTCGCACAGAAATGAAGACCCAACACAGCCGTAAATAAAAAAATTTTTTTTTAAAGTATACCCTGAAAAATGGTTTACAAAATTGTTTCACTGTTAATTGACCATTGCTATATTATAGTTTCAGAGATATATTAACAACAATCGATTGACGAATAAATCTTCCATCTACTCAGTAATATTAATGAGCATCTACTATATTCCGGGCATTGTGTTAGATATTCTAGGGTTAAAAGATGAGAAGAAGAGAAGAATGCCATCTTTTCCTTCAAGGAAGTATTGAGGTTAGAAAAAATAAAACCATAGATTTTTCTAAACAAAAACAATAACAAACGACAACTCTGTTTCTGTCATTGTCTCTGTCACCCAGCCTTGGCCACTAGAGTCAAGTTCTACCACTACCTCCTACTTCCACCGAGTTCTCCATATAGTCTAGTCCTCTATCCTCCATTAATTCCTATTATTATTCTGTTGCAATGGCTCTTTTTGCCTGAGTCATTTCCTTGTTTGGGAATCTTACCACTTCCATTTCAATCATGCAATATTTCACTAGCTGATTCTCTGCCTTTACTCTTTTCCTCTGTTCCATTCTCCAGTCCTCTGAAACCCTGATTTCACTCTTTCACTACTCTGTTTAAACACATCCTCTGGTTTACTTAGTTCATTAATATAGAATCCATGTATTTTATATACATGATGCATATATAAAAAATATATTTTAATATATTTAACAAACATAGATAAAAGGCATATTTTAATAAGTAAATTAATTAAAATATTTAAATAAATAAAATACATATTCTATTTTAATAACTTAGCCTAACATTAAGGACCCCTTAGACTCTAAACTCAACTCCACCTTTAAGATCTTTTCTCTACTTCAAAGCATAACTGGGGGGAGGAGGGGAAGGACTTGCTTACCCTGAACAAAGTCTCAAAACTGGCATTGATTGTTTCAAAGTGTATTAAGGCAGTATGTCCACTTAAAGGTTTCTAACAACATAATGAGAGTGCTTTAGAAGAAGCAAGGTAAAAAGGAAGATTTTGATATGAAGAAAGTCAAAAAAGAGTGGCATCGTTTTACTTGCTCATAATTTATCTAGCTCCTGACCCCAGGCTTGCCTCTCCTTCAGGTTAGGTTCCGGAAACACCTACATATCAGGAACTCTCTGTTAGAGCCAAGTGAGTCTATTCAGTGTGCTTTGAAGACAGGATGCCTGTTCATACCTCTGTTCACCCCACTTGTAGACTTTAAAACACCACCCTGGTACATTAGATCTGATCTTAATTCTGAGCCATTGTGAATCCTGATTGTTAAAAGAGTCCACACCCCTTGTCAAGTGCAATTTCTGGGACAGTCAATGAGATTATGAGGGAGAGGGAGCAGGGAAGTGAATCGAATCTTCCATTATTGCTTAAGTTAAAAGTCTTGTTCTCTAAAGTTTGCTGAGTGTCCTGTTTCTGTGAGTAGAATAATGATTCCTCCAAATACGGCTGATCAGTCATAACTGGCACAGAAGCACATGCTCCCAGGTGCCAGGTTATTGCACACAGCAGATGTTTTTAGATTTGTGGCCAGTAGTAGTATCCTGTCAGATGCTGCTGAATCCTGGGTTCTGATAATGTCTTACACCCTAAATATCTTCCAAAAGAAACACATGCTTAGTAATTAAGAAATAGACTCAAATTATCTTAATCCCATCCTCCCTCAAATATGTCTTAATTCTTTTGCTTCCAACATAACTCTGATGTTGTTCAGATATTTGGAGGCTTTGTGCTTCAGGGGAAATGAAGCTTGGTTACTCTTAAGACAATTGTGGTAATTCCATTTTCTTGACAGTGGTTGGTTTAGACAAGGGCATGTGATGTAATTCTGACCAATGAGCTATAAGAGGGAATCTGCTGAGGAGAATGAGTGGGAAAATTTTTCTGTTTTCTGAAAAAGGTACACAGGCAGAAATTAGTCACTTTTTCTCTTGCCTATGGCTGCATGTAATGCCTGGAAACATAGAGTTACTGGAAAATCAAAGCCAGTAGAGAGGAGAATTCACAGAGAAGGAGAATCTGGGCAACTGATGAATTAACTTACTCTGGAACTTTCCTACCTCTGGTCTACTTGTCTTGTTCAATTATTAAACCCCTTATTGTTTTTTTGTTTGTTTTTGCGGTACGCGGGTCTCTCACTGTTGTGGCCTCTCCCGCTGCAGAGCGCAGGCTCCGGACGCGCAGGCTCAGCGGCCATGGCCTACGGGCCCAGCCGCTCCACGGCACGTGGGATCCTCCCGGGCCGGGGCACAAACCCGTGTCCCCTGCATCGGCAGGCGGACTCTCAACCACTGCGCTGCCAGGGAAGCCCAACCCCTTATTGTTAACATCACTTTTAGAAGTAACCACTGGGATATTTGCAGTCTAAACCATCTAAACTGTTCTAGGAAGTTACTAATGTGGGTTTGAGACTCAAGTCTTAAGTAACTGACAGGCATCTCTCAAAAGGGCTGTGCTCATGTCATTTGGGAGACCTGCCTGCCATTCAGTTCACACTATAATGGTTGCATTCTTGGACCTGGATCATTTCTGATATTACAACATAGTTTGTTTTCAATGGAGCATGTGCCCAAATTGCTTTTTATGTTAAAGTTAATGACTTGTACTTTGTGACAGTAAAGTGAAGTGGAAAGAACATTGGGCTGGAAGTAAGAAGACTTGGATTCTTGCCCTTATGTTGATACAAAGTCTCTGTATGACCTTGTTCAGAAAACGGAACACTATGGGATGTGGTTTTCTCAACTGCTATATCAGGAGGCTATACCTGATTATCTCTAATGGGGTTCTGATTCCAGTTTTCTAAAGCCCAAACATACCCACAAATTGCATCCAGGAATAAAGAGTAGGCACTCAACCTGGGGTGTTTCTAACAAGGAGATGTACTTTATATACTTTCTATTTTTTGTGTTCCATTATCTATCCATGCTTACTGCATAAAGTTCTGTTAATAATCCAATAATGAGAGCTTTCTCATTAACTAATTTGGATCACAGTGCTGTCTGCAAAGGGTTTGGCAAAATCAGGCCTATTGACCATTTGGTGAAGTGCTGGATACAGTGGAGGTAGGAACAATGAGAACTGCCAAGATGTGGGGGGATATCAGCTACTTTTGAAGTTATTGAATGACATGAAGATTATATCATGCAACACAATAGAATCTTGAGACAAAATATCTAAATTGAAAAATTAAAGAAAACCATTTTTATGTATTTAGTTAAGATTGAGCATTCAGAAATCTGGTTTAGAATTATAGAAGTTAGTGTAGGAAATATTCTTAACAAAAAACATTTTATTCAAATTTCAGGGCCTACAAAGGAAGGGAAAGGGAGAGGAGATCTCTTCATAGTTACTACATACAACTTTCATCACTGGTCTTTATTAAAAGAGCCCCAAATAAGGTGTTCACAACAAAACAGGCAAGAGTAAGTGCTTGTCACTGAACAGCAGTATGATAAGCAAGGGGCTTCATCCCTAACTGAAAATTAGGATCCATACTCAGCTACCTACTGATGAGGTTAAGAGAGTCTCTTGTTAAGCAGCCCATGGACAAGCCAGAATGTCCTCCCATCTCACTCAAACTGCTTTTTTACGTTATTGCTGACACAGGCTGCCTTAGTTAATAGGATTATTGCTGTGTTGCATTTCTAGTGCACTGTTTTGCTTTGTTATAACTTTGCACAATAGGCTACCTACAGAGGCACTCATTAAGCCACTTGGGATTCATAAGCTGGATAGAATATCTTTGAAGAAAAAAGGTCAGAAGAGAACATGGTCACCAAGGTGACCAAGGCTAGAATAACAAAAAAGCTGGTTATACAGAAGATTACAATCAGTACAATCACGTCTTCATTATTAATGCTCCATGAACAAAACAAGCTGATGCAGATAAATGACCAGATATTTCCAATCTTTTTCACTCACTATTATCATTGGATTAGAAGTCAGATGTCTGCACTGCCTTGAAAAGTACATTTCCATACTAAACTAAGGCTGAATAACCAAAGCCAATGAGAGAAATATTTATGCATGATCTGGTAAAAAGAAAAAAAATTTATTCACCTCAAGCTAACCACACTGTCTCCCTAGACTAACTCACATTCAAAATGAAATCACTCATGCTTTTCCTTCCATTTGGAGGGCAACAAAGAACCTTTGAAATTTTTAAACTGAAGCTATGACAACTGAACCAACAATAGGAAATAATAGTCTCTAAATCAGTTTAATGTGTTTAATAATAAATACCACCTCTTCATAAATTCAGCAGCAGGCTGGGTTTTCAGAAATGTTAACATGTGGAAAAAATAGGTGGTATAGGGCTGTATTCTTTGGTGCCTGCACAAAAGAAGGCCATACAAGATAGCAATGTTATTATCCTATCTCATGACTGCTCCACTCCTAACATTTTCTTTCCAGTTACTGATGCTTCCTTCACTTAGCTGTTAATTCCTTTCCTGCGGAAAAACAGTGAAAAAAAAAAAAAAATAGATGAAACTAGGAGTGGTGATGGGAGAGAGGATGGGCTCAGGAGCTTCCTTCCACCCAGGCAGTTCTTCCATTAGAATTTTCTCACATTGTTTCAATCCCTTCTCTTTACACATGACCATCTTTAGTTGAACATTTTTCACCACACATCAGGTTAATACATTACCTTTTTGCTTTAATGACACTCATTGATTCTCTTTCTTCACGCATGGATTACCTTTTAAAATACCTCTCCTCATGACACCCTTCTCCTCACTGTTATTTTTCTAGATGTTCAAAGTCTTTCATGATGTGAACCCACCCACCCTAACTAATGTTTCCTAATACTTCCTAACTCAGCCCTCCATGTGCATCCTCTGACTTAGTCAAATACTTCTCCGGGTCTCCTGACCACTTCTGGCTCATGCCTTCGTTATGCTGTTCCACTTTATTGGAAGTCCCTCTCTTCCCACCTTCACTCATCCTAAAAGCAGTCAACCTTCCAAATTCAACAAGATATCCAGGAAGATACTAACTTGCTCAAACTTTCTCTAGTAAATGGTTGAACCAGGATTCAAATCCAGAGAGACCGTCTCTAGAGTCTGTGTTCCTGACTATTAAATAAGTATTAAAACTAAAAAGTCAAAATGGAACTTTAGGACTTTATTCACGTTTTAGAATTTGGAGATAATGGAGTCTGCACTTAGTGTAAATTTAGGGCTTCTCGAAACAATTTTAGAAATCCTACATAAATAAGGAGAACTCAATATTAATGCTAACTGTCATGCATACGTTTTAACATTATACAACTATAACCATAATTACGTAAGTGGAACTAACTTAAGGAGAAAAACTATTTTAAATGCATATGAAAAATGTTATTGATGGGATAGTAATGATTCCATTTCTAAGAAAGCATAATCCAAAATAGAGTTATGTATGTACTATTTTCAGAAGTGAAATAATAGAAATTGACCAGGTTTTGCTAATTTTAAAATTATCCATCTATTACACAGCAACAATGGAATGCTAGTCACTTAACCACAAGAAAAGTTGTAATGAAAAAAAAAAAGTTATCAGACCTAGATTTAAATATAATGCCTCAAGTAGATAAGTAATAATGCCACTATGGGATAGATTTAATTGCATAATTATTAGTGCATGAGGATATATTTGGAATTAGTAATAATCTCTTTAAATTACTTTAAAATTGTTATAGGTAGCTTAATAAAGATATGATTATTGTCTAATGATATGGAGAAGCAAAAAAGAAAACAGAAAAAAAAAATAGAAGAAAACTTGATCGTATAGCAGGAAGTATTTAAAAATTAAAAACCAAAACAAAACCAAAACACATTAAATATCATGTTGCCATTCCTTGTTAATGGCCATTAGCCTGAATGTGGGATTTATATTTGATTGCTTATTTCAGGAGTTTTATTTTATAAATTAAAAGTACCTGGAAAAAAATCATGGATAGAGAAATTGAAGAAAAATCATGTGAGATGAGAGAAAAAAAAAAAACTTATTTAATTTGGAGAGACCATTTAAACTAGTGGATGTTAGAGATAATCAGCA
>NW_006783890.1:1112153-1177696 GCF_000442215.2 Lipotes vexillifer
AGCAGGAATAATAAACACTTTTCAAAATAGCTAATATTTATGAAACTCTTATGTGTCTAGTCTGTTCACTGTCTTTTTTAGCCTTCTGACCAGGCATAAGTTTGGCATAACAGATTTCAATTTTACTAAAAATAAAATGATATTTTAGAGAAGTTTTCCCAAATATATTTTATGAAAATATCTGAATAAATGAAATGTAATTGAACAGTTGGGATTTCCTTAGCAGATAATAAGAGATCTAGGAAAAAAATGTCCTTAAAATTAAGAAAGAAGTAATTTTAAATTCACAAAGGTCCTTTCAGGAATGCACATATTATTATTAGTTGGAATAACAAGTGTATATTACACCATTCACAAATATTAGTGGTGATTTTCATTTTCTTGAAGATGGCACTTAGGTAGATATATCATAATTTCAATTTCATTAAAGTAAATGTTTAAGGGTTGACTCATCCAGTTTTTAAAAAATGTATTTTGTTTACTTGAGACAACTTTATAGTTTGTCCATTTAAAATTATGTAATAAGATAACTATAGGTAGTTTATTGGTTTTCTTTCTGTAGTCATGAATTTTTTATACTAAGTAATTTTTTTTGGCTTATAATAGATAAGAGTTGTTTCCATTTTCCACTTCACTTTGACAGTGATAACCCTGACTTGAATGCTTTGTCAGCAGGATCTGTTCTAATAGAAATGAACTTGGGTAATCTCCTTCAAAGAAAGCAAAAAAATGGAAAGACCATACAGATATAGGGTACTAAATACATTCCACTGTATATAACTTTTTGATTAGAATAACTGAAGGATACTTCTGAAAAATAAGTATAAATCACTTATATTCTAAGGATAGATTGCTATTTAAGGAAAATAATAACAATGCCTTGGGCTCTACATACATAAAGTGATAAAAGATCATTAGTGTGGATGATCAGATTTCTCAAAATCAAATCTGTGCAGCTCAGCAGGCTAGGACGCATGGAGAGAGGTCAATATATAGGTCTCTGTCCATAAGAATTGAGCACTTAGAGGAGGATTAATCTGATGTGGAATGTCCTAGGCCTACACTAAACAAATATGACACCAAGAACCCCATGCAAAGGGCTCAAACTGAGGCCCAGGTACACCTTGGGGATATGACCAAATTTACCCAGGGTGAAAATTATTCTCTCCATAGCCATTTGGATTCAAATTTTTAAAAGGCTATAATGAGTCATCTTTACCTCTGCATGAAACCAAAGTACATATTAGTGCAGCAGGTGAATTTATCAAGTGGTATTCAAGTGTTAAAAATTACTAACTCACCCTGGGAGGGTATTTCTTTTGCTTTTAATTTGGAAGTCCCTGACACATAATTTTCAGTTTGGATTTAGGAGCTTTATCATAACTGTTAAAAGATATGATTCACATCATTAAACATGATCATTTTCATCATAAAGAAAATGATTCACAGACTAAAACCCATGCAAAATGTTTTATTTTTTTCTGTGAATAATTCAACTTAGTATGGAAATACTTTTATCCTTGAAAGTTTAAAATTCCTCATTTTAAAAAATACATAGTCAGTGTTAATCTCTTCTATGTAATAACAATATGTTTTATTCTTTCTAATTAAAAAAAAGAGTGGGAGTGTATGAGGGTAGGTTTTATACTGTAAGTATACTATAGAGATTGAGAAGTTTAGTTGTGCATTTCAGCCACAAAATAGTGAGTATACCCTTATTTCTTGGAGAACATTACATTTTGAACCTACCTAATCAAAGGGAAACTTTTAGAAGGAAAACTTTTAGAAAGGAAAATCAACTAAAAACGACCAAGAAAACAGCTTGACAATGTATAGCAGATTGGTCACCCTGGTCTAAGCTCATATACATACCTTCCTTTCCAATTAAGGGGAGCTTGAGGAGGGAGAGTATTTAGAATCCTTTAAGTATTATTTATTGCGGGTAAGATGCAAATTATATATATATATATATATATATATATATATATATATATATATATATAAATGCTAGTTAGAAAAAGGTGTTTATTAGAGTATGGAATAAGTTTAAAATTTTAAAAAATATGCCTCACAGTATGGGTGTGAGCAGAAAATTTGCTATGTAATGGAACGTACACTGATCAAGTACTTAGCACGCAGATTCATTGGGCATAAATGCCCTGCCCACTTTCTCTCCTTGGGTGCCAACTGCATGACATTTCAGAAAGTGATGATGAAAGTAGGGATTCTGATTTCAAAAAGGGAGTGAAATGGTAGACCTGAACATGAACTAACTCTTAATGGTAGGTCTGGGTGCTATGTCTTCTACCAATCAACCTCACCATAGTTGATGGGCCTGATTTCCCTAAACCCTGTGCAGATAGAACTGTGACAATGACTATATCAGTTCCCACACAGGGATGTGGGCACAACTATTATTCTGTGATAAACCAAGCACTCCCCATTCTGTGAGGAAATAGAACCATCATTAACGGTGGTTATATATTCAAGAGTCCAATCTAGCTAATTTGTAGTTTGGCATCAGACAGGCATCTTGGGAAAGGCAGTAAGATCAGACATTAGCATTATTATGTCTTCTTTGATAAACTTCCTTACTTTGGGGGAAGGGAGAGTCATGTCCAGGTATAAAGGAGGATGTTTATAGCCAAATAAGAATGGAATATACACAGCCAAACATCAGCAGAGTCCCTTTGACTAAGTCCATGATTTGCTGTTGAGTTAGGCTGGGTATCACCCATGGTCAAGGTTGATAGGTAGCAAGTGAGCAGGGGCAAATCATGAACTGAAGTGGAAGGTGCTCACTGCTCATCCTAGAGCTAGGTTTTCCCAGAAGTTTAGTTGGCATTTCAGTTGAAACACTTTAAGCTAAGATTCATGAAAACTGGACTTTTACATTTCCACACACACTAATTTTTCAAGTATGTGAATCAACTCCGCTTCAAAAATATAATTTTCTCTCAGTGTTGATACTTTCACTGAAATGCACTAATGTGAATGCATTTGATTATAATGATTAGACAGAAAATCAATATTTTAAGATATTAAAACTCAAAAAAACCCCACTTCTACCTCAAGTAGATGAACAGATGAAAAGTGTTTCAATCTCAGAATGCCCACACCCAATTATGGTCTGATCAAGCCGTGCTCGCAAAAAACACCACTCTGAGAGGACTGATTCCTTTTAAGGATAGTTAATCTCTTTGGATTCATTTAACTGCAGAACATCACTCTTTAAAATGTGAATATATTAAATAGAATAATAAATCTGTGAATTGTCAGCATATATTTTATTTCTTGATGCTACTCCTATAACGGGATATAGAAAGAAATCACTGAGAAGTTCTTATAATAAGAAAAGATAAAAGAAAAAAAAATGTGAAGAGTAATTTTTACTTTCAGAGACTTTCAGTGCATATATGGATAGAAGTCAGCAGTCATTCAAAGTGAACATTTTGAAGAATACAATCAATAGGAAGTGGTTTAGAAGGTAACAGCAGACCATGCAAGGCGCTGACATTGTTCAACATATAAGAAGGAAAGACAAGTAAGACAACTAAGATTTGTATTTTTGTGGGTGTAATCATGAGATGCAGGGAATCTTATCCCAAAAATGAATATGTGATTAAAGACATCCTTTTCAAAGGACTTTATTAATCACTAAGTTCACGTTTCTAGCCCTAATTCAGCTAATTCAGTAACTCTTAAATAATTAGGAAACAATCTTTCAAGGCAGTTATAATGCAGCTTAAGAGACAAGGGAGGGCTTCCCTGGTGGCGCAGTGGTTGGGAGTCCGCCTGCCGATGCAGGGGACGTGGGTTCGTGCCCCGGTCCCGGAAGATCCCACATGCCGCGGAGCGGCTGGGCCCGTGAGCCATGGCCGCTGAGCCTGCGTGTCCGGAGCCTGTGCTCCGCAACGGGAGAGGCCACAACAGTGAGAGGGCCGCGTACCGCAAAAAAAAAAAGCAGATAAGAGACAAGGGAGATGGGATTCAAGAAGGTGATCCACCATTAGCCCATTATGGAGAGCATTAATACTTTCATGGATCTATTAATCATTTCTAATGATTCTAAAGCATTCAGTTGAGGAACTTTAGAACAAGTTACCACGATTTAAAACGAAAAATAACTCGACTTAGTTCTTTTACAATATTATTTGAGGTTTTACATGGATTTTGGAGAGACACATAAGCACTGATATAAATATTTTGAGATCACTGGAGGTTCTTTGATAAAGGATAATTTGGTAATGAAGCTGGACTATATTAGAAGAGCCAACAGACTTTCTTATCCAATGAAGGCCTCAATCATATTCAACCTAATATTTGGCTGGATTTTTAACTTTCTGCTTCTATAGATCTCAACAGAATGCTATTTAAAACCCTTCAGAGATGAAAACTCTTCAGCTGCTGCTTCCTTTATGAATTAGCACTATGCCCATCTTCAAACAAATATGCGTTTAAAAAAAATGTTCCGCTTCATTGAGACATACTGACAAAATTGTAAGATATTTAAAGTGTATATTATAGTGATTTGATTACATATACAATGTGAAAGGATTCTCCCATCTATTTAATTAACACATCCTTCACCTCACGTATCTACCAATCTATCAATCAACCTATTTTTTTTTGGTGGAACATTGAAGTTCTACTCTCTTAGTAAGTTTCCATTATATAAAACATTGTTATCAACTGTATTCACCATGTTTTACATTAGATGCCTAAACCCTATTCATTCCATAGCTGAAAGTTTGTACCCTCTTACCAAACTCTTCTTATTTAACCATACCTGCCAGCTCTGGCAACTACTTTTTTACTCTCTGTTTCTATAAGTTTGGCTTATTTCACTTAGCATAATGCTATTAAGGGTCATTTATGTTGTTGCAAATGGCAGGATTTCCTTCTTCCTCAGGGCTGAATGATATTCCATTGTATATACATATACCATATCTTTTTTATTCATTCATCCATCAATGGACACTTAGGCTGTTTCCATATCTTGGTTGTTATAAATAATGCTTCAATAAACATGGGAGTACAGATATCTCTTCAAGATCCTGTTTTCATTTCTTTTGGATATATACCCAGAAGTGGAAAGGCTGGATCACATGATAGTTCCATTTTAAATTTTTTGAAGAACCTCCATAGTGTTTTCTATAGTGGCTGCATGAATTTACATTCCCACTAACAGTGCACAGGGTTCCCATTTCTCTATATTCTCAACAACACTTAGATCTTGTCTTTTTGCTGATAGCCATCCTAACTATCATCAGGCATGAGGTGATGTATCATTGTGGTTTTGATTTGCATTTCCTTAATGATTAGTGATGTTGAGTACCTTTTC
The DNA here is from genome assembly GCF_000442215.2 of Lipotes vexillifer. Taxonomy (NCBI): domain Eukaryota; kingdom Metazoa; phylum Chordata; class Mammalia; order Artiodactyla; family Lipotidae; genus Lipotes; species Lipotes vexillifer. The sequence continues at coordinate 1,117,498 of NW_006783890.1, forward strand.
CTGTACCTGTTGAAGATTTGTATATCTTTGTTGGAAAAAAATCTCTTCAGTTCCTCTGTCCATTTTTAAAATCAGACTGTTTGCTTTTTGCTACTGAGTTGTATAAGTTCTTTATATATTTTGGATGTTAACCCCTTATCAGATATATGATTTGCAAATTTTTTTCATTCTGTAGGTTGCCTTCTCACCTTGTTGATGGTTTTCTTTGCTATGCAGAAGCTTTTAGTTTAATGTTATCCCACTTGTTTATTTTTGCTTTTGTTGCCTTTGCTTTTGGTGTCAAATCCAAAAAATCATTGCCAAGGAACTTACCCCTATGTTTTCTTCCAGAATTTTTATGATTTCAAGTCTTTAATCCATTTTGACTTAATATTTGTATATGGTGTAAAATAGGGGTCCAGTTTCACTATTTTGCATGTGGCTGTGCAGTTTTCCTAACACCACTTATTGATAGGGATTGCATTGAACCTGCAGATTGCTTTGGGTAGTATGGACATTTTAATAAAACTAATTCTTACAATTTATGAGAATGAAATACCTTTCCATCTATTTGTGTCTTTTCAATTTCACCAATGTCTTATTGGTTTCAGAGTACAGATTTTTCACCCCCTTGGTTAAATTTATTCCTAGATATTTAATTATTTTTGATGCAGTTGTAAATGGGATTGTTTTCTTAATTTCTCTGTTTAATGGTTCATTGTTAGTGTATAGAAACCACCTGATTTTTATATGTTGATTTTGTATCCTGCAACTTTACTGAATTTATTAGTTTGAACAGTTTTTTGTTTGTTTTTTTTTTGTGGAGACTTTAGGGTTTTCTATATATAATATCATGCCATCTGAAAATATAGTATTACTTCTTCCTTTCCATTTTGGATGCCTTTTATTTCTTTATCTTGCTAATTGCTTGGGCTAGGACATACAGTACTAGGTTGAATAAAGTGGTGAGGGGCTTCCCTGGTGGCGCAGTGGTTGGGAGTCCGCCTGCTGATGCAGGGGACGCGGGTTCGTGCCCCGGTCCGGGAGGATCCCACATGCCGCGGAGTGGCTGGGCCCGTGAGCCATGGCCGCTGAGCCTGCGTGTCCGGAGCCCGTGCTCCGCAACGGGAGAGGCCACAACAGTGAGAGGCCCACGTACCGCAAAAAAAAAAAAAAAAAAAGTGGTGAGAGTAGGCATCTTTGTCTTCTTCCTGATCTTAGAGGAAAAGCTTTTAGCTTTTCATCTTTAAGTATCATGTTAGCTCTGGGCTTATCGTATATGGCCTTTATTATGTTTAGATTTTCTATTCCTTTATGACTCAGTCTTGTTGGGTTGGATGTTTCCAGGAATTTATCCATTTCTTCTAGGTTGTTCAATTTGTTGGTGTATAATTATTCATAGTAGTCTCTTATAACCCTTTGCATTGTCTGGGATCAGTTTTAATGTGTCCTCTTTCATTTTTAATTTTATTTAGTTGAGTCCTCTTCTCTTTTCTTCTTGGTAAGTCTAGCTAGACATGTTTACAAGCTCCTTCTGGGGAGACACTGGAATGGAGCAGGCCAGAGGGAGAATGTAGAGATGGTATTCTCAGCCAGCAGCTTTTAAAATAGGCAAATAGGCCTCTTTCTGGAAAAGACTAGGGAATGGGTGTCCTTTTTTTGCCTTCTCCCTCTGTGCTGAGCCCTGGTGGGAATACTCACAGCAAGTCCTCGTGAGCCAACGCTATAGTCTTGCAGGTTTTATGGACCCAAACCCTGTTGGCTCTCTGAAGTGGATGTTTTGGGTGTCCTTCCCTCAGGTGGAAGTCTTAAAAGTTGGGATGCTAGATGTGGGGTCCAAACGTTTTGCTTTACAGGGAGAAGCTGGGAGTTGTGAGTTCCCTCCTGATTGTGTATTGCTGTGCTAGGGGTGAGGTTTATGGCGAGAACCTGTTTAAGTCTTTCCCATCTTTTTCGATGTGGGTAGTTTCTCATTTGCCTGATGTGTAGGAGTTGCTCAGCTAGTTTCTAAATTTCTTTCAGAGGGAATTGCTCTGTATGTAGCTGTTGATTTGGGGTTTCTGTGGGAGGAAGTGTGGTCAGGAGCCTCCTGTGTGGCTATCGTGGACCGGAACTCAATATGCATTTTTTCTTTAGGTGGACAAAGGGACTAGAGTGTCCTGAGAGTCTACTTGAGGCTCTGTGGTTAAGTGCTGTAGAGTTAGAGAAACAAGACGCAGAGCCACTACCTGCAAGATGTGTATTATTTAATACACACACAGTCTAGCTGTTGGAATCAATAATTAACAGCACAAATACCATATAACTTAGTGCTAGATGTGTATCTCAGTGCTGTGGAAAAGTCAAAGGATAAGGACATCACACTAAAGGAAAACTTTGGCGAGAAAATAATTAAACTGGGTTTCAGAAGACGGACAAAATTTATCATGACAAAGGGAAGAAGAAAAAGCGACAAGACATAAAATAATGAAGCCTTATGAGTAACTTGGAAGGAAATTGTTATTTTGTGTTTTTTCCCATGGAGCAGACTCTTTCAAAGGATATTCACTGCCAGGTATAACCCACTGAAAAAAGGAGGGTGCTGTATGAGGTTAAGGACTATTCATTAAAATCCGTATGTATGTATGTATGGTGTTTATTGCTAAATGTTTTCTGAAAGTCTCCTTACTGAAGAGCTCTCAAATCAATGGGATACATTTTGATTATTAATCACTGTTTTCAGAACATTATAATAAATGCTACCACTGTGCTTTATTTAAGCACAACTACTGATCTGATTGCCCCCATTTATGCATTAGTAATTTTTTTAAAGTTTAAAATGTTAATTTCTTAAGTGTTATATTTTTTTCAGGTTAAATTCAGAGTGCTATTGTACAAATAGGCAGCACTGGAATTGTCACAAATGAGGGAGAAATTGGCTAAATATCTTTATCCTCAGTGCCACAGTGGTATAAGTGTACTTAAAGCAATTTGCTCATTAAGCAGAAACTGTCAGAGCAGAAAAGTTCTGCCAATACCAGAAGAAAGTATCAGTTTGGAATACAACATTTCCTCCCAATTTTGGCTAAAGTGTCAAGCTTTTTTTTTAAAATGCTAATTTTACACGTTTTAAAAGCAGTTCAGTGTGTTATCTCCAGAGTTTATTTTGTTTCACAACTTTGTATATCCTCCTCATTTTCCTCATCTGTAAAATGGAGATAATAAAAGACCCAAACTTACAAGTTTTTGTAGCAATTAAAGGAGTTAAAATATATAATGTATCAATATTTAGAAATATCTCAAGTTTCCAAAGGAGTAAAAATACATAAAGTATTATGTAGCGCTAATTTGTAGCAGGCATATATTTAACACTCTATAAGCATTACTTTTTGTTGTTGTTGTTGCTATTATTACTAAGCCATAAATTAACAAGAAACCAAAGTCCTTACACTTGCAAAAAAAAAGAAAGCTGGTTCACAAATATAATAATAATTCAACCAAAGAACTGATGCAGGCAAGACAAACAAATTAGCCAGTCAAGAAACCGGAGTAAAATGAATTTACTGACAGAAGACTGGTGAGCACTAGAATTATTAATAATTATTAATAATTACCCATCATGTACTTTAATGCTTTTACTAGTCTACATCTTTTCTCATCTATATACAAGTATATTAAAGTATTGCTTGCTGTCATCTACGCATCTCATACTGAGTCAGTATCAGATTTAGATGGTGTCTCCTGTCAATTTTTCATTTGAATCTGCTGTGATCCTTTTCATCTTCTTTCAACTAAGTTGTCAGTCCGAGGTAAAGGCTTGTTCAACTTATTTAAAACATCCATTATGCTACCCTCCATAGTATATTAAGTTGAAGTAGCCTACATAATGTCTCACAAAGAGTTTTGGAGTGTATATTATGAGACTTGAATTTTTGTTCTAGCTCTGCCACTACCTATTCTTCAGATCCTAAACTAGTCATTTAAATTGGCCTCAAATTTGGCCTTCATACAATGAGGTGATAGGCTACATGATTTCTGTGATCCTTTTCAGCTCTAAAGTTTTGGTTCTAAGTCTGTAGAAAAAAATACATTTGCGAATTAAACAACTGTCTCTTTAATTCTTTATTCAAAATCAAGAAGATTATACCTGGGAAACCATTTCCTGTTAGATAGTTAGCTAGGATTACTTGGAAATTACACAATTTCAAGATAAAGCTTCCTCTGCATTTAGAAGAAATGAACAACCTATCAATTGTGTAAACATGAATGTTTCATAAAATAGATTAATATTAATAGAATATTGAATTAATGGATTAAAGCATCAGGAAAAAAACCTACTGGTCTTCATCAGTACTATTTAGAATTTTTCCTCACTAGATTTATTGTGACCACATGAAAGCATTTTCTTTTTTTTGTTTGTTTACAAACTTTTTTCATCAATTTCACTAGATTTGATTCAATCTGAATCATTTATAATTTATACTTCATTTATGATATTTCTATATGGCTTACAGATTCTCGTTTTATTCAGGTAACAATGAAATATACATACATAAAGTGTACAATTTGATGTTTTAATATATTTACATGCTTCTTATTATTTTTTTTTTTTGCAGTACATGGGCCTCTCACTGCTGTGGCCTCTCCCGTTGCGGAGCACAGGCTCCGGACGCGCAGGCCCAGCGGCCATGGCTCACGGGCCCAGCCGCTCCACGGCATGTGGGATCCTCCCGGACCGGGTACATGCTTCTTTTTTTAATAGGTATACACTTCTGGGGCTATTATCACAATCAAGGTAATAAACATATTTATCACCCCCAAAAGTTTCCTTTTGCTCCTTTGTAATCTGTCTCTCCAACCCACCTATTCCCCCACCCCCAACCACTGCACTCTTCCCCCCGGGAAACTACTGATCTGTTTTCAGTTATATAGATTACTTTGCATTTTCTTGAGTTTTATATAAATGGGATCATACAGTATGTACTTTTTTTTTTTTTTACTAAGTTCTTTCACTCAGTATAATTATTTCAAGATTTATGCATGTTGTGTGTGTCAGTCAGTAATTCATTACATTTTATTGTATGAACACATCACATTTGGTTATCCATCCACCTGTTGATGGACATTTGGGTTATTTCCAGTTTTGACTATTGAAATAAAGATGCTATGAATACTGGGTACCATTTTTTTGTATGGACATACAGTTTTGCTACTTAAATAAATACCTAATATTGGAATGGCTGAATTATATGGTTTTTAACTTTTTTAGAAACCTGTCAAACTATTTTCCATAGCAGTCATACCATTCACATTCCTGCCAGGAGTGCGTAACAGTTCCATTTCCTTTACATCCTCAACTTTGTCAAAAATCAGTTGTCCAGGGGCTTCCCTGGTGGTGCAGTGGTTGAGAATCTGCCTGCTAATGCAGGGGACACAGGTTCGAGCCCTGGTCTGGGAGGATCCCACATGCCACGGAGCAACTAGGCCCGTGAGCCACAGCTACTGAGCCTGCGCGTCTGGAGCCTGTGCTCGGCAACAAGAGAGGCCGCGACAGTGAGAGGCCCACGCACCGCGATGAAGAGCGGCCCCCGCTTGCCACAACTAGAGAAAGCCCTCGCACAGAAAAAAAAAAAAAAAAAAAAAAAAAAAAAAAATCAGTTGTCCATATATGTGTGTGGGTCTATTTCTGGAATCTCTACTCTGTTGCACTGATCTAATTGTCTGCCTTTATGCCAATTATACACTGTGGCATCATAATAAATCTTGAAAGCAGGTAATGGTATTCCTCCAACTTTGCTCTTCTTTTTCAAAGTTGTTTTCCTGATTCTATGTTCTTTGTATTTCCATATGAGTTTTAGAATCAGCTTGTAAATTCCTTCAATTAAAACATGCTAGGATTTGGGTTAGCATTAAATTTAATATACAGATAAGTTTGGTGAAAACTGACACCTTAACAATTTTGAGTCTTCTGACTGATAAATAAGGTATAGCTCTCCATTTAGCTCTTCCTTATTTATTTTTTGCAATGTTTTATATGGTTTTCTTTTTTAGTTTGTTTATATGGTGAAATGCATTGCTTGATTTCAAATGCTAAACCAACCTTGCATTACTGAAATCCTCCCTATTTTGTAATAATTTCTGCTCTGATATTTATAATTTAGAGTTTAAAACACGTCTTCTAGGTTCTTCAAGTGAAAATTGGGGTGATTAATTTGAACTTTTTGTCTCTGTAATATCATCATCTAGTGCTATAAATTCCTCTTAAAGTACTGCTTTAATTGTTTCCCATAGCTTTTTATATGATTGTATTTTCACTGCCATTTAATTATTATTTCCCTTTTGATTTATTCTTTGATCCATGTGTTATTTGATTTCCAGTTTTTGGGGACTGATTTAATTCTAGTTAATTAAATTTCTGTCCGCAAAATACTTTGTGTGACTTCAATCACTTTAAATTCACTGAGACTTATTTTTATTGTCCAGAATGTGATATATTTCATTAAATGTTTCATGTGCACATGAAATGTATATGTATTGTGCTGTTTTGAGGTGGAGTGTTCTATAAACGGCAATTAGGTCAAGTTGGCTGATAAGAGTTCAAATCTTTTATGTCCTTATTATATTTCTGTCTACTAGTTCTGGTTCTACCAGTTATTTAGAAAGGCATATTTACGTTTCCAAATATAATTGTGGCTTTAGAGCTATCAGTTTTTGCTTAATGTATTTTGAAGCTATGTCACTAGGTACATAAACATTTAGGATTATAAAGTCTTTTTAATAAATTGTTTTATTGTTAAAGTTTACTTATTAATATTATTATTATGAAATGACCTGATGTTATACTTTGCTCTGAAGTCTACTTTTTCTTATAACTAGTGTTAACATAATGTATAATTTTCCATCTATTTAAATATTTGTATCTTTAAAGTGTGTTTCTTATAAATAGCATTAGTTTGGTCTGGCTTTAAAAAATATCAATTTATAATCAATTTTTAATTGTTGTATTTAGCCCATTTATACTTAATGTCGTTATTGATATGGTCATGTTTAAATCTACAGTCTTGCCATTTATTTTCTATCTTACTATCTGTTCTTCAATCTCCTTTTCATCTTTTTCTTTCTGCTTTTTTTCTTTTCGGTACGCAGGCCTCTCACTGTTGTGGCCTCTACCATTGTGAAGAACAGGCTCCAGACGCGCAGGCTCAGCGGTCATGGCTCACAGGCCCAGTGGCATGTGGGATTTTCCCGGACCGGGGCACTCCTGCATTGGCAGGTGGACTCTCAACCACTGCGCCACCAGGGAAGCCCCTTGCTGCTTTTAAACTAATAAAATATTTTCATGTTTCCATTTTATTTCTTTTTTTGGAATTATTATAAACTCTGTTTTGTTATTTTTATGGATGCTTTAGGTTTTAACACTTACTTAACATATAGTACAAGAAACTTACAATATTAAGACTTATATTGCTCTTCTCTTGGCCTTTATGTTATCATTGTCACATATTTTATACATACGCATATTGTAAATACCACAATATATTGTTTTACTTTGTTATCTCCTAAAAGGATTTAAGTACTAAGAAAAAAATCATACACATTTATTTGTATAGTCACCATTATCTGGTGCTATTCATTTCAAATACCGGTGTGTATTTATAGCCCATCTCCTGTTGTTTTCTTTTGATTGTATATCTGAAAAGTCATTATTTTGCTTTCATTTTTGAGAATTTTTTTTGGTAGGCATGGAATTCTAAGATGACAGGTCTCTTTTACTTATTATTTTTTAATATTTATTTATTTATTTAGCTGCACCAGGTCTTAGTTGTGGCAGGTAGGATCTTTTGCTTGTGGCATGTAGGCTCTTAGTTGCGGCACGTGGGATCTAGCTCCCTGACCAGGGATCAAACCCAGGCCCCATGCATTGGGAGCATGGAGTCTTAACCACTGGACCACCAGGGAAGTCCCTCTTTTACTACTTTAAATATGTTGCTCCATTGTCTTCTCACCCTGTTTCTGACAATAAGTTTGCTATAATCCTTAATTCTGTTCCTTTTCTTTTTTAATTTTAAAATATTAATTAATTAATTAATTTTTGGCTGCATTTGGTCTTTGTTGCTGCATGCAGGCTTTCTCTAGTTGCAGCGAGTGGGAGCTACTCTTCATTGTGGTGTGCGGGCTTCTCATTGCAGTGGCTTCTCTTGTTGCGGAGCATGGGCTGTAGGTATGTGGGCTTCAGTAGTGGCAGCACGCGGGCTCAGTAGTTGTGGCTCGCGGGCTCTAGAGCACAGGCTTGGTAGTTGTGGTGCATGGGCTTAGTTCCTCCATGGCATGTGGGATCTTCCCAGACCAGGGCTTGAACCCATGTCCCCTGCACTGGCAGGCGGATTCTTAACAACTCTGCCACCAAGGAAGCCCTGTTCCTTTTTTCTTTTTTTTTTTTTACTTTGAATTTAATTACAGTTTATTTTATTTTCTTTTTAACATCTTTATTGGAGTATAATTGCTTTACAATGGTTTGTTAGTTTCCACTGTATAACAAAGGGAATCAGCTATACATAAATATATACCCCCATACCTCCTCTCTCTTGCATCTCCCTCCCACCCTCCCTATTACACCTCTCTTGGTGGACACAAAGCATTGAGTTGATCTCCCTGTGCTACGTGGCTGCTTCCCACTAGCTATCCATTTTACAATTGGTAGTATAAATATATCCATGCCACTCTCGCAGTTCGTCCCAGCTTACCCTTCCTCTTCCCTGTGTCCTCAAGTCCATTCTCTACATCTGCATCTTTATTCCTGTCCTGCCCCTAGGTTCTTCAGAACCATTTTTTTTTTTTTTTAGATTCCATATACATGTGTTAGCATACAGTAATTGTTTTTCTCTTTCTGACTTACTTCACTCTGTGTGACAGTGAGGTCCATACACCTCACTACAAATAACTCAATTTCATTTCTTTTTATGGCTGTGTAATATTCCATTGTATGTGTGTGCCATATCTTCTTTATCCATTGATCTGTCAATAGACAAAGGCTGCTTCAATGTCCTGACTATTATAAATAGAGCTGCACTGAACATTGTGGTACAAGACTCTTTTTGAATTATAGTTTTCTTAGGGTATATGCCCAGTAGTGAGATTGCTGGGTCATATGGCAGCTCTATTTTGAGTTTTTAAAGGAACCTCCATACTGCTCTCCATAGTGGCTGTATCAATTTACATTCCCACCAGCAGTGCAAGAGGGTTCCTTTTTCTCCACACCCTCTCTAGCATTTATTGTTTGTAGATTTTTTGATGATGGCCATTCTGACCAGTGTGAGGTTATAACTCATTGTAGTTTTGACTTGCATTTCTCTAATGATTAGTGATGTTGAGCATCCTTTCATGTGTTAGTTGGCAATCTGTATGTCTTCTTTGGAGAAATGTCTATTTAGGTCTTCTACCCATTCTTTTGATTGGGTTGTTTGTTTTTTTGATATTGAGATACATCAGCTGCCTGTATATTTTGGAGATTAATTCTTTGTCAGTTGCTTCGTTTGCAAATATTTTCTCCCATTTCGTCTTATTTATGGTTTTCTTGGTTGTGCAAAAGGTTTTAAGTTTCACTAGGTCCCATTTGTTTATTTTTGTTTTTATTTCCATTTCTCTAAGAGGTGGGTCAAAAAGGATCGTGCTGTGATGTATGTCATACAGTGTTCTGCCTATGTTTTCCTCTAAGAGTTTTATAGTGTCTGGCCTAACATTTAGGTCTTTAATCCATTTTGAGTTTATTTTTGTGTATGGTATTAGGGAGTGTTCTAATTTCATTCTTTTACATGTAGCTATCCAGTTTTCCCAGCACCACTTATTGAAGAGGCTGTCTTTTCTCTGTTGTATGATCTTGCCTCCTTTCTCAAAGATAAAGTGACTATATGTGCGTGGGTTTGTCTCTGGGCTTTCTATCCTGTTCCGCTGATCTATGTTTCTGTTTTTGTGCCAGTACCATACTGTTTTGTTTACTGTAGCTTTGTAGTATAGTCTGAAGTCCAGGAGCCTGATTCCTCCAGCTCTGTTTTTCTTTATCAAGATAGCTTTGGTTATTCGGGGTCTTTTGTGTTTCTGTACAAATTGTGAAATTTTTTGTTTTAGTTCTGTGAAAAATGCCATTGGTAGTTTGATTTGGATTGCATTGAACCTGTAGACGGCTTTGGGTAGTATAGTCATTTTCACAATGCTGATTCTTCCAATCCAAGAACATAGTATATCTCTCCATCTGTTTGTATCATCTTTAATTTCTTTCATCAGTGTCTTATAGTTTTCTGCATACAGGTCTTTTGTCTCCTTAGGTAGGTTTATTCCTAGGTATTGTTCCTTTTTATATACTGTTTATAATGTATTTTATTTTTTCATTGCTTTTAAGATTTTCTGTTTTTTGTGAACAATTTGATTATAATATGCATTGGTTACGTTTATTTCATAATTCTTGGGTTTGGGGTACATTGAGCATTTTGGATTTATGAGCTTTTAATTTTCATCAGACTTTGAAAAAATCTGGAAATTATTTCTTTAAATATTTTTTTCTGTTCCTCATCCATTTCTTTTAGGAACTCCAAATACATGTATACTATACCATTTGAAAATTGTCCTAGATCTCTTTAATGCTCTGGTCAACAGAGTATCCTTTGTTTGTGCATTATTTTGGATAGTTTCTATTGCTGTGTCTTTAAGTTCAATATGCTTTTCTTTTGCCACATATAAATTTCCATTAATCTCATCCAGTTTATTTTCCATCTCAGACATTGTAGTTTTTATATCTAAAATTTTGATTTGGCTCTTTCTTATAGCTTCTATATATCTACTTTTTACAAACTTTTCAAAATTTTGAAAATACAGAATACAGTCACAAAAAATGTTTTTAAGTCCTTCTCTGATGCTTCTAGCATCTGTGTCAGCTCTGTGTTGGTTTTATTTTTTCCCTCCTAATCATGGGTGTGTTCTTGTGCTTCTTTGCATGTCTGGTTATCTTTGATTGCAATGCCAGACATTGTGAATATTACCTTCTTAAATGCTAGACATTAAAATAAGTCTTACAAATATTCTTGAGCTTTGTTCTGGGATGCAATTAAGTTACCTGGAAATAATTTAATCCTTTTGGGTCTTGATTTTAATATTTATTAATCTGAATCAGAACAGCATTTAGTCTAGTTGTAATTATTTTCTACCACTGAAACAAGTCCTTCTAAATACTTAACGCCCCATGAATTTTGAGATTTTTCTGTCTGGCTGGTGGAAACAGGCATTATTCCTAACCTTGTGTAAGTAATAGGAACACTTCCTTCCATTCTTCTCAGATGATTCTTTCTTTATCCTCATGCAGTTTCCTTATATGCATGTTCTGATCTGTACTCTGATGAATGCTTACGCTATGCAAATCTCTGGAGTTCCCTGTATATCTATTTTCTCTCTGGAATTCTATTCTGTGAATTCTGGAAGGCTTGATATCCCTAAACTCTTATTTCCACCCACCTTTTAGAGTTCACCAAATTCCACATGAGTTCTCCTTCCTTGAGCTGTGGCCTAGAAACTCTAAGGCAGTAAGCTGATGAAAATGTAGGATTTAATTTATTTGTTTATCATCTCTCTGGGATCACTGTACTTCATTGTCTGATTTCCAGCACCTTGAAAATGCTGTGTCATACATTTGTCTGAATTATTTTTGTTGTTGTTCCTGTTATTGTTCCAGGAATGAGCATAAATTCAATCACTGTTCCTCTATCTTAGACGGAAAAAGAAGTCAAGTACCATTTTCAAAATAAGAAATATGCAAAGGTGCATAAAACATGGTACAGGAAGAATAGTGTTTGAACTGCTTACAGTAATGTTTATAATCACAGTCCACATTTTGGTCAAAATGTAGGAGTTTCTCACTAGTTGACAGACCTTGTTTTCTCAGGTTTGAAACACAGCTATTTCAAATTTCAATTCCTTTAGTTTGAAACAGAAACATTCAAAGGAAATAAATTATTCTATTTGAAAAATGGGATTTGTATGTATGCACTCTAGCAAAACCCCAAATCAAGCATGAGCTTAAAAGAGATAACTGAAAGTTGAAAATTTTCATCTTTGCTCCTTCATATTTTCTCATTTTAGTTACCAGAAAATAAGCTTTTCCCAAAGATGGTTCCTTCATATTTCCTCATTTTATTTACCAGAAAATAAGCTTTTTCAAAGACGGTGCTTCTTAGGAAAATATCAAGTTATTTAAGGCATTTAGGTAGTCTTATATTTTAACCATATATAGGAAGATCTATCAGTACAATAATAGCTGAAATACAATATTACACTGATACAGTCCATCTATCTTAAGCAAAAGAAGGCTAACACTACTCCATACCTTGTATCATGTTAAAAAGTCTAATTAGTAAATATTAATTATAATTTTTAAAATATACAGACAGAAATGGTACAGTATGATATAAAATTTTCAAAGAAAAGCAGAAATGTTCAGCATTTCTATGAAATATTGTCAATATTATATAGTACTGTGTATTAAGATCATAAATTTACTTATTTTATATAAAACTTATTCTCACTGATTTCATTTGAAGTGGGATAGATATTATAAGAATCACATATATAGTGAAAAGTCTTCAAAGTTTAACCTTTAAGCTTGTTAAGCTCAATGAAATTCATATAAAACAAAATCCTGCTGTTCTGCTGTTCTTTCCTTTTTTTTGGTCTCCTAGGATCTATTTTAATAAGCTTTCAATATATTGTTTGAAGTTATTGTTGTCTTTCACTAGAAGTAAAAATTTTCTAACTTTCAAATTTATGAATTTTGCCCAAGTTAATTATTAAAACCTATACAGATATGGAATTTGAAATATTTGTTATCACAAGGTATCTATCTACATTTAAAAAAAATTTAAAGCAAATTTAGTTACATCTTCTCTGAATAAAAACAAAGTGCACAGATCTCTTTTTTTCATCCCTATCATTAGCTTTGGGAAAATCTCCTAACTTTGTATGTCTCAGAGTCTCAATTGTTGAAATAATAATACAGTTTGGCTAACTCACAATGTAGAATACTAACTAGCAATTGGATTTAGACAAAAATGTAAATGAGCATCAGAATTACACTTCACTCTTAAAATTAATTTGTTGCTTATATTAAGATAGTAAATATTACATTTTTGCAGCAAATATTGGCATATTTATTCAGGTTCTTACCGTCTACCAGGCACTGTGTTCTGCACAGTAGGTATTTTAGGGGAAAAGGTAGGAAAAGTCCCTATACTCATGGAATTTACACTTTGTTGGAGAAAATAGCCAATTAGTATGATTATCATTGTGATAAACCCTGTGAAAGAAATAAAAAGGTGATGTGACAGCAAACAATTCTGGCGGGAAGCTATTTTCGATAGGCGGTCAGAAAATATCTCCTTGAAAAGGGGATATTTAATCCAAGCCCTGCAGGACTATGGAGTCAATCGTGGGACTAATCAAAGGATAACCATTTCAGGCAGATGGGAAATCAAATAAACATTCCTAAGATGTCACAGAATTGAGATATTCTAGGAACAGAAAAATAACTAATACGATTGAAGCATGATAAGCTGAAAGAGGTAGGTTATTTGGAGATAAAGATGAACATGTAGTCAGGAGCCATATCACAGAGGCTCATGTGTGCCATTCTGAGTTTTTTTTTTAATTATCCCATTGCTTCTATTTATTTATTTATTTATTTTTGGCTGCGTTGGGTCTTCGTTGCTGCACGTGGGCTTTCTCTAGTTGTGGTGAGTGGGGGCTACTCTTCGTTGCGGTGTGTGGGCTTCTTCTTATTGCAGTGGCTTCTCTTGTTGCAGAGCATGGTCTCTAGGCACGCAGGCTTCAGTAGTCATGGCACACAGGCTCAGTAGTTGTGGCTCGTGGGCTCTAGAGTGCAGGCTCAGTAGTTGTGGTGCACAGGCTTTGCTGTTCCGCGGCATGTGGGATCTTCCCGGACCAGGGATCAAACCTATGTCCCCTGCATTGGCAGGCAGATTTTTAAGCACTGCATCACCAGGGAAGTTCCAAGGAGTTCGGTTTTATATTAAGTGTAGTATGTTATAAGCAGAGAGTGACAGAATGAAAACTCATATCCCAAGATACTTATTCCATTTTACCAACCAACAGGGTTAATATCACACTTCTTATGAAAGTCAAAAATACCAGCGAAGGACTTCATTTTTACTTTTTAAATATGTTTGGATTATGGTCCAAAAGGAAGCTCTGAACTCTAAAATACTTGAACAATGACTATGCAAATGGAATTAATAGAGCAGTTGTTAAGATGCAGCCAACGTTCAGTAACACTATCATTTCAAGTCTAATTTGCCAGTTGAATATTTATGGATAAGTAGAGTCCTTTGGAAAGTTATTTAATTCAATACATTTTTGAATGCATGATATTGTGCTTGGCTCTCTGAGGGATGCTAAAATGAATATGATAGAGTTCTCATCTTAAAGGAATTTAGAGTCCAATGTGAGGAGATAAACTATGAGACTAAACATATTGATAATAATGTATCTGAAAGTCAGAAGACATTTTCTTTTCTCTTTTCCAAGTTATATCTCTGGCACTAATTCATTATAAGATCTTCATCAGGAAATGAGATTTGTCCTTAAGCAAACATTTCAGGATAAGCTTCTTTATCAAATGCTAATTTTAAAGTAAATAGAGGATAAGAGATCCCCTCATGATTCAGAGGTCAATATTTGGATTCTGGTTTCAGCTTAAGTGCTTGAGATACATTCTTCTCACAGACATTTTCTTTGTTGCAATTATTTTCTCCTGAATGAAAATCTTCTTTTGAGGTACCTGAGAAAAATCTCCTCTAATAGCTACATGACATATGTTTTACTACCCCTCCGCTCCAATCAACAGTTTGGAGTAACAAAATGCATGCAATGTAATTCTTATGGCATTACAATTTGTAGTTTGGTGTAGAGTGGATTGAAATAGTTTTGCAAAGTCAAATGCATACTAAATTTACTGCATTAAATAAAAATGTATGCTTCAGAAGATGTAGACAATTAATTAATTAAATGCTAATGTGATTTATTTAAGCAACATACACACAACAGATACATTAGTGCACACACATATAATTCTATGTTCACAATCCAGCTAGTGTAACCATGCAAAGAACAGGCATATGTCTAAAGATTAAAAAAAAAAAACTAAAACAGAAATAAATTATTGTATCTGGGGGGTGGGATTAGACTGCATGATTTTTTTCTTCTCTAAAAATCTCATTAATGTTATAATGTTTTATAATAAAAATTTTTAATGCCTTTTCTCTTCAGAAAGACCATATTAGGCAGTTTCTTTTACTATGATATACTAGCTTACTTAGGATTTTCCATGTGTAAACTGAAACAAATTTGTCTTACTGTCTATATATTGCATGGATACCCTTAGAACAAAAATGTCCATTGTTACAATTCAAATTTAAAGTGGATTTTTAAAAGATTTTCTAATTGTTCCCAGAAGATGTCTTATCGAAAGGCAAATGTCCTATGGCTGTATCTATAATAGCACTCTATTTCTTTCTATAAGTGAAAAATCTGGCAAATGTTTATTAAATTCAATTTTTAGGGATTGTTTCTATTTTATTAAAGTCAGGACACCAAGTTTTAGTCACTAAGGTAATCAGAGTAGTTATTTTGTTGAATCACAAATTTCAGTAAAATAAATTAGTAACATTTACATGTAGCAGTCTCCTGCTTTTCAAAAGAAACTATTACTCCTGAATAGAACAGGACAAAAGTTCTATACTGTTCTTGCATACATGGTGTGTATTAATGCAGAAATCTAGAAGCTAGTGATGTATTTAATGGTACATAAATACACAATGAAGAATGCACATACACACACACACACACACACACACTCTTCAGACTCTTGCTGTCTTTCCTCATTGTATCCGTTAAGCCATAATTTCTCCATTGTTTACATTCAGAAGAAATACAAATGCCACTCACTTATTTTTCAGTTACATTAGTTCTTCTTTCTGGTCTCAGGAAGATAAAACATTAAGTCTTGGAATAGTATGATTATTCCTACATCATTTTCCACGAGGAATGCCCTCCCCCTTCTTTCCATCTCCCATCTACTCCTTAAAACTCTATTCAAGTATTTTTTCTTTATAAAGGCTTCTTGAACATTCTAGTAAACTCTTTTATTTCTTTTATTCTGATGTATGGCTTGAACCCACAATATTTTGCCTATCATCCAAGATTATTGAGCACCCACTATTGGTGAACCACTAATGTTAAAATAGGAGAAACTAAGACAAATACAAAACAGTACCTGTACAGCCAGGAGTTGCATAATCAACTAAACAGCATGCCATTGTATGAAACTCAAGTTCTAGATTTATTTAATGAGCAAATTTTTTATTCAGTGGCTACAACATGCCAGCTCTGATGTACACACTGTGGATGCTTAATATACAGATAAAACACAATTTTTGTCTTCATGATGATTACAATCCAGCTTTCGGTCCAGTCCCAGATCCACCATTGAATGACTTTGGGTAAATATCATTTAGCCTCTGTATATCTTATTTTGCCCATTAATGATATCTTCAAAATTTATTGTGAGAATTAAATAAAATAATAAATATGAAAATAGTGATTCAATTTAAGATGTGAAATAATTTGGCAGGTATTTTTTAAAAATCATTTTTGGTGTTTTATTTCTAAGTTTTAGCTACCTAAATCCTATTTCTCCAAGAAGACAGAATGCAGAACCTGTGTCACATATTTCTTGGAAACCACCACAGAGCTTTGAGCCATTATAGTTGGATAGTAGTTTCTTGAACAAGTATTGTTGAATCTAATGTGCTTTATCAAAATACAGGAAGATAAATATTTCTCTCTGACTTCCTCCATAACCATTTGCAGAATCACCGATAATAAGGCTCAGTAGGAAAGACCAAAACAATTTAAATTTTTCTTTTTTATGGGTTTTACAAAACCCACAAGTTTTACACAAAATGACCAGAAAGATTCAAGTGATAGAGGACTAGTTAGTCCCAACAGACATATTAATACTGTGATGATAATGACTATAGTTTACACCAGGCACTTATCCCTGGTCTATGGCAGGCAAATCTGATATAGATACTATGAAAACTCAAGAAATCTTTATATGATGGCCCTTCAGCAGCTAGCAAAACAATTATGAAACATCTTTGGCTTTTGGTTTGTTCTAATATTCAGTAGAGGGTCTGTATAAAAAGATTGTGTCACATAATTACTTCCCCTTGTAGAAGAAAGATACGATAATTTATCATTTAATCTAACCCAGATTATGAATACATTCTTTTCCATTATTTGCTTAATAGAAAGTCAGCTAAAATTATTTAGAACTAATATGCATTTTGTGGAAAGGAGAAGCCATCTATATGCATCTTCTGTTGATTATTCAAAATGATTAAATAAATACTCTCCAAAAATAAAGTTTATTGGCAATTGACCAGGGACTCTAAACACTTCCATGCAAATCATTTGATTTCCCTAAGTCACATTCTTCTTGTGAACCATATTCTAGATTCAGCAGGGCTTAATATATGTTACAGGCAGAGCAAACAAAATAGCTATACTTTTGTTCTAATCTTAATTCCTCTTCTGTACCCTCCTTTTTAATTCCTGTAAATTTTCTGTCCTTGTTAATTATAAAGGCACTCATAGTCAAGGTCTTTAACATATTTCATGATGTGCTTGAGAGTTTGGCTAAGTGTATTTCTTGTTCATTCATTTATTGACCAAATATTTGCCAAGTCCTTAATACGTTCCAAGCACTGTGTTAGGCACTAATGATAGAGCACTGGACAAGATGGATTGAGCCTTAGCACCCATGGAACTTACATTCCAGACAAAGAAAGTAAACATGCAAATAATAAAGGACAATATGATTTTAGGTAACAATAATGCTAGGGGAAAAGCAGGATAGTGGGTTAGTCAGTGATTTTGGTTGTGAGGGACTGCTACAGCTAGTATGTTCAGGAAAGTTCTCATTGAAAGGGTGACAATAAAATGAGAATACAAATGAGTAAGGAGCTATAAAAATCCCTTAGAACTTTCACAAAATCTAACTCAAAAGGGATTATAGACCTAAATGTAAAATGAAAAAGTGTAAGACTTCTAGAATATAATATTGGCGAATATCTAGGTAACCTTGGGTTTGGTGTTTATTTTTAATAGATATAACAGCAAAAGCACTATCCATGAAAAAAGAAAGTTGATAGGTTGGGCTCCATTGAAATGAAAGACTACTACTCTGTGAATGACATTTTAAGAGGATAAAAAGTAAGCCGCAGACTGTGAGAAAATATTAGCAAAACACATATCAGATAAAGGACTTGTATCCCAAATATATGAAGTTCAAAAACTCAACAGTAAAAACACAAAGAACCCAATTAAAAAATGGGCAAAAGATCTGCACAGACCAAAGAAGTTATACAGATGGCAAATAAGTATATGAAAAGATGCTCAACATTCTATGTCATTAGGGAGTTGCAAACTAAAACAATGAAATACTGTTATACACCTACTAGAATGGTTAAAATCCATAACACTGACAATAGCTACTGCCGATGAGGATGTGGAGCAACAGGAACTCTCTCATTCATTGCTGGTGGGAATGCAAAGTGGTATGGTCACTTTAGAAGATATTTTGGCAGTTTCTTACAAAGTTAAACTTCTCTTACCATATGATCCAGAAGTTGTACTCCTTGGTATTTACTCACAGGATTTGAAAACTTATATCTATACAAAATCCTGCACACAGAGTTTTATAGCAGCTTTTTTCATAATTGCCAAAACAAGGAAGCAAACCACGATGTTGTTCAGTAGGTAAGGAGGTAAACAAACTGTGGTACACCCAAAGAAATCTTATTCAGAAATAAAAATAAATGAGCTATCAAGCAATAAAAAGATATGGAGGAAACTTAAATGCCTATTACTAAGAAAGAAGCTAGTCTGTAAAGCCCACATAATATTTGATTTCAACTACATGACAATATAGAAACGTCAAAACTATGGAGATAGTAAAAAGATCAGCGGTTGTCAAGGGTTTGTGAAGAGGGAGGAATAAATAGGTAGGACACGGGAATTTTAGAGCAATGAAACTATTCTATGTGATACTGTAACAATAGAAAACAAAAGCACATAACACAAGTTGAACGTGTGTATAGAACAAAGAGTGAACCCTAATGCAAACTATGGACTTCAGCTAATAATAATGCATCGATATCTGTTTATTAATTATAACAAAGGTACTGTAAGGTGTTAATAATACGGAAAACTGTGTAAAGGAGTGTGGAAGTGTGGGGGAATAGTGGAGGGAGAGTATGTGTGTACTCTCTGTCCATTTTTTAAATAAACCTAAAACTGTTATAAAAATAAAGTCTATTAATTAAAAAGAAAAGTCATTGCAAGATTCATGGGCAAGGGCAGGGCATCCTAGGCAAAAGGATTAGCAAACACAGAAGAAATATACTTGGTGTGTGAAACCAGTGTATCTGGACTACAGAGAGAGGAGTGGATGGAGATGAGGTCCATGAAGGAAATGCTGTCACAAAAGCTCTCAGAGGTGATGGAGATGCTTTTAATTCATTTGAGATGCAATGGGAAACTGTTTGGGGGTTTTGATTTGAGATATTTGATTTGATTTCCCCAAAATCCATTTGGCTATTAGGAGAAGCATGGATTTCAGGAATATGGGTGAGAGTACAGTTAGGGAGAGCTTTCAAGCAGAAAACACAGTCAGAAGGTGGTTTTCACAGTCCAGACAGCCATGCACATTTCTGTAGTTTAAATGTTTTGCAACTCAGTTTCTTGTTCCTAATTCTGATAGAGGCCACTTTGTGCTTAGTATAGATTCAAAAGTGTTGATAAATTCTTCATAGACCTGATTCTGTAACTACTTTAATTATTCCAAGGATGCCAGTGAACTAAATATTCCCCAAGAGCTTGCAAGTAGAAATAAAATACGTTAAAATACAATTCTTTATAAAATGGCCAATTCTGTAAGATGTAGGCACAAATGTCTGTGTTATTGTTCTCTGTTTTAACTGAACACTGCTTATTTTAACATGCCTTTCTGCTTGCATTATAAAAGTTAAAAATCATCTGGAGAAGTAATCCTGAGGGAATTTAGCTCAAAATTCCCAAATGAACTCTTTCCTGGCAAGTGCTGAGGAGTTGTCCATATGCTGATGTTAAGCCTGAAAGATCTTGGATTGGCCTTGGTTTGTAGCTGTGCAGCTGTAATGCAATTCTGAGCTATTCCATAGCTGCTAATGACTCAACACCTGAGACCTGCAAGTATAACAGCCAAGATTATTTTGCAATGTGATGCAAGAAGAAAACAGCCACTTTGACATGACATAGTGTTAAGATTTTGGTTACTTTAACAAGACTCTCAAAATTTCATCATCCTAAGAAAAAATTAAATGACCAGTTTGAATATAGCATAGGGGCCACAAAAAGTTTATTTCAGTCTGTGGTGGCAGCTGTTTCTTGGTCACTGAAACAGGAATATACTATTGTTAAGATAATAATAAAAGACAGACTACTACTGTTTTTAAAAGCACTTGAAATGTTTCAAAAAAATTAACAAGTGCATATCAAGCTGAAATCAATTATATTATAAAAGGTAAATTCAGAGATTTTCCAAATATGGCAACTTTTTTTTTTTTTTTTGCGGTACGTGGGCCTCTCACTGTTGTGGCCTCTCCCGTTGCGGAGCACAGGCTCCCGACGTGCAGGCTCAGCGGCCATGGCTCACGGGCCCAGCCACTCTGCGGCACGTGGGATCCTCCCGGGCCGGGGCACGAACCCGCGTCCCCTGCATCGGCAGGCGGACTCTCAACCACCGCGCCACCAGGGAAGCCCCCAAATATGGCAACTTTTAAACATGGAAATTCATTCAAAAAACTGACTCCACAAGTTTTAGTTTACCTATCCTCATTTCTAAAATTCCCCTTTTGCTTCCTAGAACATTATATTTTCTCATGATAAGGAAGTTCAGAGAAGTATGTCTTGCATAGAATACACAGTATACTGGAATAAATAAAGGCATATTTTAAAAACAAAGCAGTTGGAAATAAGGAAAATAACAGAAGGATAAAAATGATAAATTCATTAGGTTATCTAATGGATATTTCATATATCTAATGTCTAATATTTAGACATTAACATATAGTGTCTAAGAAAGAGTAAAATAAAACTCTTTGAAAGTTTTCCTTTATTCATGATGAAAACAAAACAATCTCCTACTTATAGAGATGCCTGCCCCATAATTCAGCATTATATCCTGGATTAGACAAAGAGCCTATGTTGTCAATGTTTTTTGGTTGATATTTGCATCAAAATTGCATAGATGTCTCTCATGAAACAAGTTATTTGGCAAAACTTTTATAAATAAGGTAAATAAAATATAATCTATTAAGCTCGATTGTAATTATATATACATGTACACATATATTTATATACTGATTTTTATTTTCAAGTTGTTAGAAAAAAAAATGTTATTTAATGAACACCTAAATGAAAAATCAGTTCTGTACAATATTCAGATTATTACTTTTATTTGAATATCAAAAATAATACATCGGGCTTCCCTGGTGGCGCAGTGGTTGAGAGTCCGCCTGCCGATGCAGGGGACACGGGTTCGTGCCCCGGTCTGGGAAGATCCCACATGCCGCGGAGCGGCTGCGCCCGTGAGCCATGGCCGCTGAGCCTGCGCGTCCGGAGCCTGTGCTCCGCAACGGGAGAGGCCACAACAGTGAGAGGCCCGTGTACCGCAAAAAACAGACAAAAAAAAAACAACAAAAAAAATAATACATAACCACCAAATATATGTGGTAAGATAGTATTTCCAAAGTATTAGCTGATGTTCTCTACCTTCCCACCTCCAATTCCTATCCACCTTACAATCTTATTCCCTTTGAGCTAGATTTTGATTCTCCCATTAGTCCAAGGACCAAATAATTTTCTCTGTCCTTTGATATCTGTAAGTCTTCTAGAATGTGGAAATAACCCCTGGGAAAAGGACTGCAAAGATGCTGAATGACTGAAATTAACTTCCCTACCTGGTGGCAGAAGCTTATAATGGAAACTAAGTAGATTTTAGAAAAATTTTCAAAAGTACCTTCCTCTGTCCCTGGGGTAATGGGCTGAGATTTTGTCCACATTTTGTATCGATATAAAAGACAACACTGCCCAATAATCAGAACTAAATCTTCATCGTAAATATTTATTAGTGTATTTTAGTTACTAAGTCACAATAGTTTCTCTGCTAAGTAAATTTATTTTAGTCCTCTGCCTTCAAACATTAAAAAATTATGTAGTCTTGGTAATATGGCACAATTCTTCAACAAAGGGATTTTAAAATTATATTTTGTCCCTGAACTTTCATAATAGAAAGTTTAGGTCAAAATAAGAACTGCTTTAGACACACTCTCTGGCTTTTTATGTAGATACTTCATCTGGATAATTCAGAAGTTCACTTAGAATATAAATCCAAACATACATTCTGGGATATCTGATTTGAGATTTCTCCTATCAAAACAATAAATGTAGATAACACACACACACACACACACACACAATTACTCAAAGGCACTGAGGAGTGAAATAAATAAATAAATAAACAGGCAGATAGACAGTGAAGGAGAGTGAATACTGAGAAGAAGGACATGGCTCAGGATATGTTAACCATTTCTTTACTTTCAGCAAGAAGGAGGCCCCAGTCTGCAAGACAGCGATTAAAACACTAATACAAAAACCTGCAGTACTATCAAAGAACCAAAGGACAGAATTTGGGTCAAATATATCTAATTAAATTGTGTGAGTGTGTGTGGGGGGGTGCATGCGCACGTGTGCACGCAGCCAGGAAAGAAGAGAGCCAGAAAGTGGAAGACCTCACATATGTATACAAACTCCACTCAAATACCTGGTTGACCCCTAAATCAGGCATGCAGAAGGCTGACTCCAAGCAACTCAGCTACAGTTAAAACAACTGAACTGAGATTTGAGTTGTTCGCCACTTTTACGGGAGACAGACTTTGTAGTTTGAGTTCATCCAATAAAATTCATTTTAAAACAAAAGCAATCAACACTCTTAAGGAAAACAAAACAAAACAGAATTTAGAGTATCTACAACCTATTGTTAAGCAAATCCAAAATACAAACCAAAATAACTCAACATACAAAGTAAAGGAAACAAGTGACCGAATCTTAACAAAAAATAAACATCAGTAGACTACAATCTCAAGATGACCCATGTGTTGGAATTGGGAAAGGAGTTTAAAATAGCTATAATAATTATGCACAAAGTCATAAAAGAAAATATACCCACACAGAATACAAAAAAATAAACCTCAGAAGAGAAACTATTAAAATAAGACCAGATCACAATTGTATAATAGAAAAATACAATATCTGAAATGTAAAATTCACTAGATAGAATTAATAGCAGAATACAAATGACTGAAGTAAGAGAAGACTGAAGAAAGGAAGATCACAGAAGATAGACTAATATAAATAATCTAAATTGAAGAATGAAAACTAAAAAGATTGAAAAATAATAAACAGTGTCTCAGGGACTTGTGGTATGCTAACAAATTTTACAACATAGATGAAACAGGTAAATTCCTTGATTAAAAAACTTACAAAAATTGACACGAAATGGATCATAAAATCTGAGTAGCTCTACATCTATTGTATATACATTGTTATCAAAAACATTCTCACAAGGAAAACTACTGGTCCTTATGGTTTCAGTACTGAATTATATTAAACATAAGAAAGAAATAACATCAATTCTACAAACCCTCTTATCAAATAGAGGAAGAGAGAACATTCCCCAACTGGTTTTATGAAGGCAACACAACTACAATACAGAATTCACAAAACATAAAACTATAGATTAATGTCTCTCACATCCTTTGAGAATATTATTAAAATTATCCTGTAATATATAAAAATAATGATGCATCATGATCATGTTTTCTTTCTTGTTTGTCTTTTACAAATTCAGAATTAACATTTAAAAATCAAACATTATCACTCACCACATTAAGAAACTAAATGAGAAAAGTCATGATAATTTCAATGGATAGAGAAAAGTATTTGACAAAATTCAACACTACTCCTGATACAACTGGAGTATTTATTAAAACACTAGAAGTAACATCATATTTCATGGTGAAATATTGAATATTTTAACTTAATATTAGGAACAAAGAAATTCACATCATTTCTATTCAATATTTTACTGGAATTCTTACCGAGTACAATAAAGAAAATTCTATTTGCAGATGCCATGATTGTTTATGTAGAAGATCCCAAGAATTCTACAAAACAACCATTACAACCAAAAAGTGAAATTACTAATGTCACAGGATATAAGCTAAATGTACAAAAATTAATCGTATTTTTCTATACTAGCAGCAAACAGTTGGAAAATAAAACTAAGAAAAAATTTTATTTATAAAAGCATGGAAGTATATAGTAGACTTAAGAATATATTTAAAATAATAAGTATTAGACCTCTATGCTGAAAACTACAAAATTGCTGTGAAAAATTAAAGATCACATAAATTATGAGATATAACATGTTTGTGGATTGCAAGATACAATATAGCTAAGATGTCAATTACCCCCAAATTAATCTATAGATTCAATACAATAGCAATCAGTTACCTCAAACTATTTTGGTAGAAATTGATGAGATGATTCTGAAATTTATATAGAACTGTAAAGAAATTGGAATATTCATAACAATCTTGAAAAGAAGAACAACTCTGGAGCACATTTACTACGGACTTCAAGGTCACTAATGCTAGATTAATGAACACACAGTATAGTAC
Source organism: Lipotes vexillifer (assembly GCF_000442215.2). Taxonomy (NCBI): domain Eukaryota; kingdom Metazoa; phylum Chordata; class Mammalia; order Artiodactyla; family Lipotidae; genus Lipotes; species Lipotes vexillifer. The sequence continues at coordinate 1,142,358 of NW_006783890.1, forward strand.
TGACATAAGAATTGAAAAGTAGATCAATGTAACAAAATAGGGAGACAAGAAATAGGCCCACAATTTTACAGATATTTCATTTTTGATAAAAGTACCAAAGAACACCAATAGGGAAAAGAAAGATTTTTAACATAAAGCACTGGAATTAGATAACAAACAGCCAAAAAAAAAAAAAAATCCTTCACCCAAATTCATATTATACTGAACAATTAACTTGAGATGGATTCTAGATTTTTACCTTATAGCTATAAAGTGTTTAGAAGAAAGTGTTTAGGGAAAAGCAAAAGAGAATACCTTTGCAAACTTTTGGAATTTAACAGACATTTTTAGGACAGGTGATAGAAAGCACTAACCATAAAAGAAAGAAAATGGTAATTTAGATATCAAGAGCAAAACTTCAACTCACCAAAATATATTGTTTAGAAAATAAATGAGCAAGCCATAAGATGGAAGAAAATATTTCCAAAGCATATATCTGCAAAATGACTGATATCCAGGATATATAGTGGAATTCTACAGTTTGGTGATAAAAAAAATCAAACAATCCAATCAAAAATGGGTAAAATATTTGGATAATACATCACCAAAGAAAACATACAAGTGCCAATAAGAACATGGAAGGATGCTCAACATAATTAGACATCAGGGGATTGCAAACTAAAACTATTAGACACTAATATTCATCCTCTAGAATTGCTAAATTTAAAAAGATTCACAACACCAAATGATGGTGAGGATGTACAGTAACTGGAGTTTCACAGTTTACTAACAGGAGTGTAAAATTATACCATCACTATGGAAAGAGTCTGGGTTTTTAAAAACTATATCAGCTCTATAATTTAGACATTTCATTTCTTAGTACTTAAGCACAAGAAGTGAAAACACATCCCAAAGAGACTAGGTACAAGAATCTTCACAGTAGCTTTATTCATAATAGCAAAAACTAAAAAGAGCCCATGTCTGCCAGTAGGGAAATGGGTAAATGAAGTGATAAATTCATACCACAGAGGTTACCATTCAGAAATAAAAAAGAATGGACTACTGATACACATGGATGATTTCCACAAACATTATGCTGAATGAAGGAACCCTTACATGAACGATTCCATTTATTTGCAGTTCTGCAACAGTCAAAAACTAGTCTGTGCTCTACTACCCAAAGCCATCTACAGATTCAATGCAATCCCAATCAAATTACCACTGGTTCTCACAGAACTTGAACAAAAAATTTCACAATTTGTATGGAAACACAAAAGACCCCAAATAACCAAAGCAATCTTGAGAACAAAAAACAGAGCTGGAGGAATCAGGCTCCCTGACTTCAGACTATACTACAAAGCTACAGTAATCAAGACAGTACGGTACTGGCACAAAAACAGAAAGATAGATCAATGGAACAGGATAGAAAGCGGTGAGATAAACCCACGCACATATGGTCACCTTATCTTTGATAAAGGAGGCAGGAATGTACAGTGGAGAAAGGACACCCTCTTCAATAAGTGGTGTGGGGAAAACTGGACAGGTACATGTAAAAGTATGAGATTAGATCACTCCCTAACACCATACACAAAAATAAGCTCAAAATGGATTAAAGACCTAAATGTAAGGCCAGAAACTATCAAACTCTTAGAGGAAAACATAGGCAGAACACTCTATGACATAAATCACAGCAAGATCCTTTTTGACCCACCTCCTAGAGAAATGGAAATAAAAACAAAAATAAACAAATGGGACCTAATGAAACTTCAAAGCTTTTGCACAGCAAAGGAAACCATAAACAAGACCAAAAGACAACCCTCAGAATGGGAGAAAATATTTGCAAATGAATCAACTGACAAAGGATTAATCTCTAAAATTTACAGGCAGCTCATGCAGCTCAATAACAAAAAAACAAACAACCCAATCCAAAAATGGGCAGAAGACCTAAATAGACATTTCTCCAAAGAAGATATACAGACTGCCAACAAACACATGAAAGAATGCTCAACATCATTAATCATTAGAGAAATGCAAATCAAAACTACAATGAGATATCATCTCACACCAGTCAGAATGGCCATCATCAAAAAATCTACAAACAATAAATGCTGGAGAGGGTGTGGAGAAAAGGGAACCCTCTTGCACTGTTGGTGGGAATGTAAATTGATACAGCCACTATGGAGAACAGTATGGAGGTTCCTTAAAAAACTACAAATAGAACTACCATATGACCCAGCAATCCCACTACTGGGCATATACCCTGAGAAAACCATAATTCAAAAAGAGTCATGTACCAAAATGTTCATTGCAGCTCTATTTACAATAGCTAGGAGATGGAAGCAACCTAAGTGTCCATCATCAGATGAATGGATAAAGAAGATGTGGCACACATATACAATGGAATATTACTCAGCCATAAAAAGAAACGAAATTGAGTTATTTGTAGTGAGGTGGATAGACTAGAGTCTGTCATACAGAGTGAAGTAAGTCAGAAAGAGAAAGACAAATACCGTATGCTAACACATATATATGGAATCTAAGAAAAAAAAATGTCATGAAGAACCTAGTGGTAAGACAGGAATAAAGACACAGACCTACTAGAGAATGGGCCTGAGGATATGGGGAGGGGGAAGGGTAAGCTGTGACAAAGTGAGAGAGTGGCATGGACATATATACACTGCCAAACGTAAAATAGATAGTTAGTGGGAAGAGCAACATAGCACAGGGAGATCAGCTCGTTGCTTTGTGACCACCTAGAGGGGTGGATAGGGAGGGTGGGCGGGAGGTAGACGCAAGAGGGAAGAGATATGGGAACATATGTATATGTATAACTGATTTACTTTGTTATAAAGCAGAAACTAACACACCATTGTAAAGCAATTATACTACAATGAAGATGTAAAAAACAAAAACAAAAACAAAAACTAGACTGTGGTTTAAAAATTCCTGGGCAGTGGTTGCTCCTGAGGGATGTAGGTGGAGACTAAGTGAGAAGGAGCATGAGAGAACAATTTTCTGGGATAATAACATTCCATATCTGATAGAGGTTTGAGTTGCATATCTTTATGTATATGTTGGAAGTCAGCAAATAGTACACTTAAGATTTGTGCAAAAATGAACTCTAGTTAAAATGTATATATATATATATATATATATATATATATATATAATATATATGCACATTGAGGAATTTGGAGTAACTGTAATAATATCTGCAACATAATTTTAACTGCATCAGAAAACAAGATGCACTAATATAAGGATAGGGAGGATACATAGATGGATAAATTAAATACAGTAAAATGTTAAGTGTGGAATGAATGTTGTGGATATATGTGTATTCACGATTAAAATGGTTAAGCATTTCTCTATGTTAGAAAAACACTGGGTCCAGACTGATTCCCTTGCTATTGACAAGAAAGTAAGAACAAGAGAATAAGAGAATGTCTCCAAGCCACAAAATGTGTTCCCTATGGAAAGAGCTAGTTATATTTCCAAAAGGAGGAAGTGGGTGTGCTGGAGAGACAAAGACACCAGATAGTCACTGATCATATTGATCATGCTTCACTGATGATTTATTTCACACTAGTAACTTTCATATAATAACACACTGCATCATGTTAAAGCAACAAACATAATAATCATTGGTAATGGAAGAATGTATTATGTGTATTAAAATGCATTTTCCTCCCATTTTATAAATGCAGGAGGTTAAATGATTATCCTCCAGGCTAACAAGTGTCAAAACCTGCCCTGAACTCAGGATTTTGACTGAAAATCTAGGGTTCTTTGTACCATCAACCTACACCACATTTTGGAAATAGATGTCATCTAATTACAAAGAATTTAATTTTTTAGTAGACTTTGCCTATAAAATGGGAAATATATTCTTCTGATAATTTTTATGACCTGAGCATAATAAAATTTTACTTACAGAGTGGAAATCTTTTAAAATCATCCATGTAAAAGAATGATAATCATATTTAAAACACCAAATCAACTCATTTAAGATTATTATTATTTGGATGTAATTAATAAGAATTTAAAGGGAAACAATAAGTTAACTAAAGGCATTATGCTACTTTATCAGTGTTTTACTCCAAAAATTTTTGCAGGCAGAAATAAACATCTCTTTGGCTACTTAGACCCTACTTTTTAGTAATTTGTGCTTTCAGGTATGAACAGTTTAACCTTGAATTGAAAAACAGATTCAAACAGATACTAGAATACATCTGAAGCAATGAATCAAAGCAAGCAAGAACATTACAGGAGTACCTTTGTTGGACACAGAGTGAGCCCATGGGATGACACTCTTCTTGAAATATATAAATGGGGAAACCACAAAATTCAGTAATGTGCATTCTCAGCCATAACACATAACATGAATTTTACTGATTAATTTTGTAAGTTAATTTTTACATATGTATAGTTTTGACACAATGAACTGTAACCACATAATGTTAATCAATAATGTTTATCGATAGTACTTAGTCATTATGCTTGCTTAATATTTTCAGAATAAGTTCATTTTTATAACCTAGAAATAAAGGTGAAAATAAAAGAACTCGAATTTATTTGTCTTTGTTCCCCTTTATTATTATTTTTAAAAATTTTGAAATTGACTACATGTCTCTAGTTTTGCAGTGACTTTTTTTCTTTTTCTCTATACACAGTAGTCCTAAATTTGCTTAATCCTCAAAGCGTGAGAAAGTGTGTGTGTGTGTGCGTGTGCACGCGTGCGCGCACGTATGTGTGGATCAAAATATAGTCACCCACATCCTGATTTGGAAAGTATTTATTCACAATATAATAATCTGCACTGTAACTTGACATATGAATATGCATTTAAAACAAAACATGCTCTAAGTAAAGGATAAGGGGATATTTAAAAGTTTCTATCAAACTGTACTCAATTGATATGCTAAAATAATAGTGCTTTATGTACACAGCAAAAGAAAAAATATTTTATTTTTTTAATGGTAATGGTAGTTTGAAGCCAAACTTCTATCTTTTTAATATGATATTAGTATATTTTTCCAACCTAATAAATGGGGCAAATCATCAAAATGATGAATCAAAATCTGAGAGAATCATGCAAACTATTTAGTAGAAAACATGGCAAAGATCCCTTTGGCTTAAACTCTGCTTATCTTTTTAAACTTTAATATTTGTCCATTTATATATTTCTTTCCAAAGGAGCTTTATATCTCTATTATATTGCAAACTTAAATGGCATTGTTTTCTAATTTACAAAAGGTTAGTGAATTAATAACAATAAGATAGCTTTTAACTTGTTTTCTTCCTTTCAGTGATATTAAAATGCTAAATTTATTCCAATGTGGTTAAGATTAAGAAACAGTAATTAACTAGAGAATTTGTGAACCCGTTCATCTATTTTCTATTCTCAGTAAATATTTAACATAAAATACATTAAAAATGAAATTTATATTTGCTTTACTGCAAATGAAACTTGATATCTGTTAGTACTGGCCTTAGACTTACAAGGTGGCATATTTTTTCTTCAGTTGTTTCAGATTCTTAGTTATCTACAATATTCCCCCACTGAATGGTTTCTATTGATACACTTTTCCCCACTGAAAGAACCCATTTCTTTTTAACTTTTTCTGAAATTCATTTGTCCAAAACATATTCAACCCTTTTACATAAAATGATAACTAGCTATCAATGAATGTGGCAGAGATAGCACTTACCAAATATCCATGTGAGCACCTACTTCTACAGGCTTCCTTGTACTTGGTTGTGGACATGTGAATAATTCTTGTCAATGACAGTGTGAGTGAAAGTGATGTATGGTTGCTAGTCTAAGGTGCTGAAGAGAGGATGTGAGTTTTCCTGACCCTGACTTCTCCTAACTTTGTACTTGGAAGCAAACTTCAAGATGACTGAGTTGCAAAATGAATGTAGGTTGAATTGTTGAATCATCACTGGAGGAACGCTACCGAAGAGTTAACTAATACATATCAAACTTTTCATGGGTGAAAAATAAGCTTTCATTGGTCCTAACCACTGAAATTAGGGTTTAGTTGTTACTGTAACATAGCTAGTCTTCTTATAACTAAGACAGTACCTAAAGCTACTTGTCCCAAAATAGTATTTAGGAAACCCTAAGTCAACAATATTTATGATAATTTAATCTTTTAACCAGACTTCTTAGTCCTATGACTACTAGACATTACTCATATACTTCATGTGTGTCAGTTTAAAATTATAAAAAATGTTTAAGTGCTTTTTTCATTATTTTAATGTTCCTGCTAACTATAATGCAAACTATAATGTGATTTAACTTTTCATCATGCTATTGTCAATGGTTTTAGTCTTACTTTTTCATATAAACTTTTTTCAGTAATTAATTGAATTTATTGACATGTTATTACTTTCTACATGTACTGTTGTTTCTGATATCTTATTCTTTTCCTTTTTCTTCTTCTTTCTTTTAGTGTATTATTTGTGGGTGGTAAACAATTCTAACTTTTATGCTGAAAAACATCTTTAATTTATTCTCACTATTGAATAAAAATATATTTCTATTTTTATAAAAATCTAGGTTACATATTTTTCATCATCACTTGCAAAATAATTCTGCAGTGTCCTGGCCTTTATTTGATACTTCATTGAGGATAATCAGTCTGAATTTTCTCCCTGATAACTTTTAGGTTTTTTCTTTTTATTATTCAAGTTCTTCAGTTTTACACAGTGTGCCTAAGTGTAAATTTATATTTCTTTGCCTTCAGAGGACCCTGTCCTCTGAATCTGTGGTCTCATATTTTTTTTCATCTCTGGAAATTCTTACCTATCATTTCTTCAAATATTCTTTGTCTGCCACATAGGACTTTTTATTGTTCTTCAAAACTTTTACCTTTTGTGATTCTGTGTTTTGGGAACAATTTTCTCCCAGATATTTGCAAGGCTTACATCAACAAGTTGCTCCACTCTCTCCAAAAATTTCACTGTATCAGAAAATCCTTCCCTGACCTTCTTATCCCAAATCTTACTCTCGTCTCTATCACTTTCTTACCCTATTATTTTCTTCATCGTATTAATTACTTCTACATCTTATATACTTATTTGTTCATTTATTACCTTATCCTCCTAAAATTTAAATCCAGTGAGGATTTTTTGGTCTGCTTTATCATTGTCCAATAAAGTGCTTAGAATAGTGCCTGGCACATAGTAGGTACTCAATAAATATTTTCCAAGTCAATGAAACTTCAACTTCTTAGTTCTGTCACTGTTGATGTATATTGTACCTCTCAATATTTTTACATCTTCTTACCCTTTTTTGCTGTGTTCTGGATGAATTCCTCAATACCATCTTTTAAAAAAATTTTAATGACTATAAATTTCATTTCTATGATTTCTTATTGATCTTTCTTTAGTATCAGCTGTTCTTGTTTCTTATCTGTATGTTTTTGTTGCTTGTTTTCTGTATTATTTTTTTCCAAATATTCTGTAATTGTGGATTTTAGATTCATTTTTAAAGTGATCTCCTACTCACCCTTTCTCTTTTTCTCATCTGTCTATCTTTCCCATTCTAGTTGTTTTTCAGTTGCCTGGTCCTTTGAGTCCTCTGTTCAAAACTAGGTCTTTAAATGTCATTTTGGAACTCTTGTCCTGAGATGATATTGAATCTTTCACAGGTGCTCTCTTATTTCACTTCTGGTTTGTTAAAATGTGTTTGTCTTCCCCAAACCGTAGTCTGGTGCTTGCTATAGAGCTATAGCTGCACACAGTGGCCTGACATTAGCTGAAGTAGTAGTGTTTCAAACTATAAACTTATTGTATCTTCTTGACCAAAGTGTAATAACTATATATTCTGTGTGATTAATTTTTAACATCCCACTACAATTAATCATTGTTTCTTATAGGCTTTTATTTAGTTATTAAATATTTATTGAACATCTACTATCAGGAAGATATGTGGTAAGCATGAAGAATCCATTCATAAATACGACCGTTATATCCTTCAAGAGACAATTAATGTGTGAGAAAGCCACATCAATGCAATATATTAAAAACAGAAAATAAAACATAAACTACTAGATCTTAGAAAACTCTAACTTTTTTTTTTCCATGATGGAATAGATTATCAAAATCAGGCTTAACATATGACTCTTCTGAGATACATGATGAAATTCTTAACAGAGATTTCACTGAGGAAGGTTCAGGGAGGCCAGGATTGAAAGCAACAAACGAGTAGGAAGCAGGTTGTACACATCCAGTCTGTAGCCGTTGGAAATGACATTTTTAATTATAATTTACATGTGATTCTACTCTTGTGTTGATGTGTTGAGAATTGCATCTAATTCAACTAAAACATGTATTCTATTTCTTAAAGAGTCCGTGATCTAATAAACAAGATTATTGTTATAGCATGTTTCCCTGAAACAATTCAAGGCACTTAGCTAATATATCTGTGCCAAAAACATTTAGGTAGTCAACTAAAAAGGCAGTATTTAATTTTTTTCAAAGAATAAAGAAGGAGTCTGTGGCATGAAATAGTTCTCTCGAACCTCACGGATGCCACTGTATGCCACCTAACAAATCAGTCTAAAACACAGCAGCTTAAAACAAAAATTATTCTGCTATATTTCACATTTTCTGTGGATCTGGCATTCAGGAAGGACTTGGCTGAATGGTTTTAGCTTAGGGTCTCTCATGTAGCTGCAGTCAGAGACTGGCAAAAACTGAAACAATGGGAGGTTAGAGCAGCTGGGGGTGGCTGGATTTCTCTGCATGATATTTTGTGTCACCTAGTTTGGTCATTTTCAAAGCATGATGGACACAGGGCAGGCAAGGGCTTATAGGATAGCTCAGGGCTCCAGGGCAAATGTTTCAGGAAAACAGTCCTGAATTACAACACCTTTTCTGACCAAGCCTCAGAAGTCACCCAATGTTACTTCTGCCACTTCTACTAGTTAACAAGTGAGTCTCAAGCCCACCCAGATTCAAGGGGAGGGATCCTAGACCTCACCTCTTGAGGGGGAGGGATGTCAAGATCACATTATATAGAAGAGCAAGTTGGATGGGAGATACTGTTGCGACCATTTAGGAAAAATACAATCTGCCACAGCTACTAAGAGCTAAACAGCATCCTGTCCTCTTAATTTATGAGTTTGTAAACTATGGGGTCCAATAGTTTGTATTTGTCCAAAGTACCTCTGTTAGTGGCAGAGCTAGAAACAGAGCATATATCTCCTGACCTCCACTCTCATTTTTCCCTTTGTCAGCAGAGTGCCTCCTTGAGGGTACTAAAAGGAAATTCAGAACCTAGGAACACATGGTTGATGTGAATTCCTTGGGAATTTCTAAGGCATACAAAATGATTACCGAGCATGGAAAAAACAAAATACACATACAATGGAAACATATACTGGAAATCTGTCTGTACATGGAATGTCTTAACTGAACATATGATTTCTAAGTTGCAAATTCATGCATTTAATTACTTATTCATTCAAAACTTATTTTAGGTCCTTTGAAGTGTGCTGGGGGATATGTGAATACATATCATGTAAATTACAGAAACTTCCTCTACTTAGTGCTCTAATTCAATAAAAAAGTACAAATGTCAAATACGATATAATATTGACATGAATCCCTAATTTAAAGAACTGAAAAATGTTTGCTTGAGTTAACCTGAAATATCTTTAGATTTTATCAGTAGATGGTCAGATGCTTCCTTAGGTACACACTAGAACTTGTGTTCAGTATAATCTATAAAATAAAAAGATACCCTCTTTATATGTGAGGAATAGGTTCTTTTTAAATCCAAAACTTTATTTTTTATGAAAAAAAAAATGCTCCAGATTATGGCCCAGGTTTCTCTCTAAAGCTTTCAGGCAATATATTATTAATTATTTTGACTATATAGAGGAAACACGCTCAGTGACTTCTATTTTTTAAATTTTTCTTTTAAACATCCAATTTAAAAAAATATAGAAATATATCATTAAGTTAGGCCCTGAAGAAGGTGGTGCTGAAGGCATTTTAGCTGAAGATAAATGAGTTGTCTTTGGGGATTGGGGGAAGAAATGTTGGTGGAGAAATGCATGGTAATCAGGGAACTATAGGATATAGGGAGGACAAATAAGCTGAGAATAGGGTAGATACTTTTAAAAATCTACAAAAATCTATACACATCCTAAATCCATGATTTCAGAATGTTGCTGTATAGTCAGAATAATATTCCTGTGCAGTAATGTGGCAATTATGGAAAAGCATACAGAAGCAGAAATTTATAGGTGGTGTTTGAGGAACATGCATAATTTATATTTAGAATGCAGATTCAGACAATACTAGTTCAAGGACATTGCAACACAAGAAAAGTAACCAATAGTGCCAGGAAACTGAAAGATGTCTAGGCATAGTTTAAGGTTTGGGAAGATAGTTAAGGAAGTTTAGAGTTAGAAAAAGATACTTGGAATAAGAAGTTATCTTTTGGGGGAAGAGGTAGAGAGGATAAGACTACAGAAATTTCTAAACATAACATTGTTTAGAGTCCAAAATAAAAATATATGTTGAATATGGAAAATGATTAATGATAAAATCCACTATGTCAGTCAGCAGGGAAGATCATTATGATTAAAAAAAAGAATTTCAACATTATTATTTACTGAAAATCAACAGAGCACTGACAGTCATGACAAACTTTTCAAAATAGCAATAGATTTTCATGTAACTATTTTGAAAAGTTCTCTAAAAATTAATTTTTAATTACATTCTGAAATGTTTTAGTAGCATAAGAGTTCACTTATAACAATTGTTTCTTCTACCAGTATTTTAACCTATGATCATTTTTATCATATTACAACCTTACTTTGCCTCATATCAGAGTCTCAGGTACTATGCTTAGTTTCTTAATTTCTCTGAAAACACAGAGAGTAATTTAAAAATCATAGGCACTGTCATTTTAAGTCTTTATTTATTTTCAGAACTTCAGCTTATCATTGAAGAAGTCATATGCTGAGTGAGCTGAAAATTCTACTAATTAGTTACACACTAGTAAGTAAGCTTTAAATCCCAATGCCAATTAAATCTATTTATAATTGCATTTGGAGCTGCTTAATAGACATGTCTCTAATCTTCATGTGGATTCTACCCATGATGCTATATATAAAAAAGTAATTATTTTAAATATATTCAGTTTAAATATTTATTTTCAATATATATATTTTTAATAATCTGAAAACTTTTATTTCTTACACATATATAACAGATTCAGTGGATTCACAAGAAAGCCATTATAGTAACAGTTTGTGTGATATACAAAGCATTATGATTAAAATTATACTATCAAATAATTTATAAATAGCTGTCAAAGTTCTAAATTAGAACTTCAGAAATGTTACTGCTGATCACACTATAATTTCATGTCTTTCTATCTGATAAGTGGCTTTGGGGCAAAAACTGACCTACGCCTCAAGATGACTGGGAATATTTGAGAATTTCTTCATTCCTATTAACAGGTTGACTGGAGGCAGTGAAAATGCTAAAACTCTGAACTGAGATCATGAGTCTGATGAGAAAATCCACAGAGAAGGGCTATGGAAACAGGAAGATACTGTGTGTTATGGTGCTGATCCAAACTCCACACTGCTTGATATTTATGACACAATTTAAAATATCTTTTTTCATTAAAATTCTCAGAAAATTATTTGCCTATAAACATTGATTGTATGTGATTGGCAAACTCTTGAAGGTAAGTACTGACACTGAAATACAAACTCTCAAACAGGAACTGTTATGTATAAATGTTTATTCTTACATTAGACAATCGTGACATATAGACTAAAATGCATTGTGTAGAATACATTATAGCCTTTTATATGATTCTATGTATATCAAGGATATCATAAAAAGATAATTTATTATACTCATCAATATAGGAGATTAATTAATTAGTGATTCACAATAACATAATTAACATATGGTTGCATAAAACCATACAGAATCACACAGGCCCGGTTCGGTAGATATTAGGAACTGTTACTCCAAGGAGAATTTTTTTTTTTTAAAGGATTATATATTGGTATTATCATGTTTTTTCCTTGACAGCTTCTTTTTTATTTATTTATTTATTTATTTATTTATTTATTAAACACCTTTATTGGAATAAATGCTTTACAAATGGTGTGCTGGTTTCTGCTTTATAACTAAGTGAATCAGTTATACTTTTACATATGTCCCCAATCTCTTCCCTCTTGCATCTCCCTCCCTCCCAGCCTCCCTATCCCACCCCTTTAGGTGGTCACAAAGCACGAGCTGATCTCCCTGTGCTATGTGGCTGCTTCCCACTAGCTATCTATTTTACGTTTGGTAGTGTATATATGTCCATGCCATTCTCTCACTTTGTCACAGCTTACCCTTCCCCCTCCCCATATCCTCAAGTCCATTCTCTAGTAGGTCTGTGTCTTTATTACTGTCTTGCCCCTAGGTTCTTCATGACCATTATTTTATTTTTTATTTTTTTTAATTCCATATATATGTATTAGCATATGGTATTTGTCTTTCTCTTTCTGATTTACTTCACTCTGTATGACAGACTCTAGGTCCATCCACCTCACTACAACTAACTCAATTTCACTTCTTTTGATGGCTGAGTAATATTCCACTGTATGTGTGTGCCATATCTTCTTTATCCATTCATCTGATGATGGACACTTAGGTTGCTTCCACGTCCTAGCTATTGTAAATAGAGCTTCAACGAACATTTTAGTACATGACTCTTTTTGAATTATGGTTTTCTCAGGGTATATGCCCGGTAGTGGGATTGCTGGGTCACATGGTAGTTCTATTTTTAGTTTTTCAAGGAACTTCCATACTGTTCTCCCTAGTGGCTGTATCAATTAACATTCCCACCAACAGTGCAAGAGGGTTCCCTTTTCTCCACATCCTCTCCAGCATTTATTGTTTGTAGATTTTTTGATGATGGCCATTCTGACTGGTATGAGATGATATCTCATTGTAGTTTTGATTTGCATTTCTCTAATGATTAATGATGTTGAGCATTCTTTCTTCTGTTTGTTGGCAATATGTATATCTTCTTTGGAGAAATGTCTATTCAGGTCTTCTGTCCATTTTTGGATTGGGCTGTTTGTTGTTTTGATATTAAGCTGCATGAGCTGCTTGTGAATTATGGAGATTAAACCTTTGTCAGCTGCTTCATCTGCAAATATTTTCTCCCATTCTGAGGGTTGTCTTCTGGTCTTGTTTATGGTTTCCTTTGCTGTGCAAAAGCTTTTAAGTTTCATTAGGTCCCATTTGTTTATTTTTGGTTTTATTTCCATTTCTCTAGGAGGTGGATTAAAAAGGATCTTGCTGTGACTTATGTCATAGAGTGTTCTGTCTATGTTTTCCTCTAAGTGTTTGATACTGTCTGGACTTACATTTAGGTATTTAATCCGTTTTGAGTTTATTTTTGTGTATGGTGTTAGGGAGTGTTCTAATTTCATTCTTTTACAGGTATCTGTCCAGTTTTCCCAGTACCACTATTGAAGAGGCTGTCTTTTCTCCTCTGTATATTCTTGCCTCTTTATCAAAGATAAGGTGACCATATGTGCGTGGGTTTATCTCTGGGCTTTCTATCCTGTTCCATTGATCTATCTTTCTGTTTTTGTGCCAGTACCATACTGTCTTCATTACTGTAGCTTTGTAGTATAGTGTGAGGTCAGGGAGCCTGATTCCTCCAGCTCCGTTTTTTGTTCTCAAGATTGCTTTGGCTTTTGGGGTCTTTTGTGTTTCCATACCAATTGTGAAATAGTTTGTTCAAGTTCTGTGAAAAATGCCAGTGGTATTTTGATAGGGATTGCATTGAACCTGTAGACTGCTTTGGGTAGTATAATCATTTTCACAATGCTGATTCTTCCAATCCAAGAACATGGTATATCTCTCCATCTATTTGTATCATCTTTAATTTCTTTCATCAGTGTCTTATAATTTTATGCAAACAGGTCTTTTGTCTCCTTAGGTAGGTTTATTCCTAGATATTTTATTCTTTTTATTGCAGTGGTAAATGGGAGTGTTTTCTTAATTTCACTTTCAGATTTTTCATCATTAGTGTATAGAGTTGCTAGACATTTCTGTGCATTAATTTTGTATCCTGTTACTTTACCAAATTCAATGATTAGCTCTAATAGTTTTCTGGTAGCATCTTTAGGATTCTCTATGTATAGTATCATGTCATCTGCAGACAGTGACAGCTTTACTTCTTCTTTTCTGATCTGGATTCCTTTTATTTCTTTTTCTTCTCTGACTGCTGTGGCTAAAATTTCCAAAACTATGTTGAAAAACAGTGGTGAGAGTGGGCAACCTTGTCTTGTTCCTGATCTTAGTGGAAATGGTTTCAGTTTTTCACCATTGAGGACGATGTTGGCTGTGCGTTTGTCGTATATGGCCTTTATTATGTTGAGGAAAGTTCCCTCTATGCCTACTTTCTGCAGGGTTTTTATCATAAATAGGTGTTGAATTTTGTCAAAAGCTTTCTCTGCCTCTATTGAGATGATCATATGGTTTTTCTCCTTCAATTTGTTAATATGGTGTATCACATTGATTTATTTGCATATATTGAAGAATCCTTGCATTCCTGGGACAAACCCCACTTGATCATGGTGTATGATCCTTTTAATGTTCTGTTGGATTCTGTTTGCTAGTATTTGTTGAGGATTTTTGTATCTATGTTCATTAGTGATATTGGCCTGTAGTTTTGTTTCTTTGTGACATCTTTGCCTGGTTTTGGTATCAGGGTGATGGTGGCCTCGTATAATGAGTTTGGGAGTGTTCCTCCCTCTGCTACATTTTGGAAGAGTTTGAGAAGGATAGGTGTTATTTCTTTTCTAAAAGTTTGATGGAATTTACCTGTGAAGCCATCTGGTCCTGGACTTTTGTTTGCTGGAAGATTTTTAATCACAGTTTCAATTTCAGTGCTTGTGACTGGTCTGTTCATATTTTCTATTTCTTCCTGGTTCATTCTCATAAGGTCATGCATTTCTAAGAATTTGTCCATTTCTTCCAGATCATCTATTTTATTGGCATAGAGTTGCTTGTAGTAATCCCTCAAGATCTTTTTTATTTCTGCAGTGTCAGTTGTTCCTTCTCCTTTTTCATTTCTAATTCTATTGATTTGAGTCTTCTCCCTTCTTTTCTTGATGAGTCTGGCTAATGGTTTATCAATTTTGTTTAACTTCTCAAAGAACCAGCTTTTAGTTATATTGATCTTTGCTATCATTTTCTTCATTCCTTTTTCATTTATTTCTGACCTGATCTTTATGATTTCTTTCCTTCTGTTAACTTTGGGCTCTTTTTGTTCTTCTTTCTCTAATTGATTTAGGTGTAAGGTTAGGTTGTTTGTTTGAGATGTTTTCTTGTTTCTTTAGGTAGGATTGTATTGCTATAAACTTCCCTCTTAGAACTGCTTTTGCTGCATCCCATAAGTTTTGGGTTGTCGTGTTTTCATTGTCATTTGTTTCTAGGTATTTTTTTATTTCTTCTTTTATTTCTTCAGTGATCTCTTGTTTATTAAGTAGTGTATTGTTTAGCCTCCATGTGTTTGTATCTTTTACAGATTTTTTCCTGTAATTGATATCTAGTCTCATAGCATTGTGGTCAGAAAGGATACATGATATGATTTCAATTTTCCTTAATTAACCAAGGCTTGATTTCTGACCGAAGATATGATCTATCCTGGAGAATGTTCCATGAGCACTTGAATAGAATGTTTATTCTGTTGTTTTGGGATGAAATGTCCTATAAATACCAGCTACGTCCATCTTGTTTAATATATCATTGAAAGCTTGTGTTTCCTTATTTATTTTCTTTTGGATGATCTGCCCATTGGTGTAAGTGGGGTGTTAAAGTCCCCTACTATGATTGTGTTACTGTTGATTTCCCCTTTTATGGCTGTTAGTATTTGCCTTATGTATTGAGGTGCTCCTATGTTGGGTGCTTAAAAATTTACAATTGTTATATCTTCTTCTTGGATTGATCCCTTGATCATTAAGTAGTGTCCTTCTTTGTATCTTGTAATAGACTGTGTTTTAACTTCTATTTTGTATGATATGAGAATTGCCACTACAGCTTTCTTTTGATTGCCATTTGCATGGAATATCTTTTTCCATTCCCTCACTTTCAGTCTGTATGTGTCCCTAGGTCTGAGGTTGGTCTCTTGCAGATAGCACATATATGGGTCTTGGTATGTATCCATTCAGCCAGTCTATGTCTTTTGGTGGGAGCATTTAATCCATTTACATTTAAGGTAATTATTGATATGTACGTTCCTATTACCATTTTCTTAATTGTTTTGGGTTTTTTATTGTAGGTCTTTTACTTCTCCTATGTTTCCTGCCTAGAGAAGTCCTTTAGCATTTGTTGTAAAGCTGGTTTGGTGGTGCTGAATTCTCTTAGCTTTTGCTTGTCTGTAAAAGTTTTAATTTCTCTGTCAAATCTGAATGAGATCCTTGCTGGGTAGCGTAATCTTGGTTGTAGGTGTTTCCCCTTCATCACTTTAAATATGTCCTGCCAGTCCTTTCTGGCTTGCAGAGTTTCTGCTGAAAGATCAGCTGTTAACCTTATGGGGATTCCCTTGTGTGTTATTTGTTGTTTTTCCCTTTCTGCTTTTAATATTTTTTCTTTGTATTTAATTTTTGATAGCTTGATTAATATATGTCTAGGCATGTTTCTCCTTGGATTTATCCTGTATGGGACTGTCTGTGCTTCCTGAACTTGATTAGCTATTTCCTTTTCCATATTAGGGAAGTTTTCAGCCATAATCTCTTCAAATATTTTCTCAGTCCCTTTCTTTTTCTCTTCTTCTTCTGGGACCCCTATAATTCCAATGTTGGCACGTGTAGTGTTGTCCCAGAGGTCTCTGAAACTGTCCTCAGTTCTTTTCATTCTTTTTTCTTTATTCTGCTCTGCAGTAGTTATTTCCACTATTTTATCTTCCAGGTCACTTATCCGTTCTTCTGCCTCAGTTATTCTGCTATTGATCCCTTCTAGACAACTTTCAATTTCATTTATTGTGCTGTTCATCACTGTTTGTTTGCTCTTTAATTCTTCTAGGTTCTTGTTAAACATTTCTTGTATTTTCTCCATTCTATTTCCAAGATTTGGGATCTTCTTTATGATCATTATTCTGAATTCTTTTTCAGGTAGACTGCCTATTTCCTCTTCATTTGTTAGGTCTGGTGGGTTTTTTTTTCCTTCCTCCTTCATCTGCTGTGTGTTTCTCTGTCTTCTCATTTTGCTTAACTTACGGTGTTTGGGGTCTCCTTTTCGCAGGCTGCAAGTTCATAGTTCCCCTTGTTTTTGGTGTCTGTCCCCAGTGGCTAAAGTTGGTTCAGTTGGTTGTGTAGGCTTCCCGGTGGAGGGGAGTAGTGCCTGTATTCTGGTGGATGAGGCTGGATCTTGTCTTTCTGATGGGCAGGTCCACGTCTGGTGCTGTGTTTTGGGGTGTCTGTGGCCTTATTATGATTTTAGGCAGCCTCTCTGCTAATGGATGGGATTGTATTCTTGTCTTGCTAGTTGTTTGACATAGGGTGTCTAGCACTGTAGCTTGCTGGTCATTGAGTGGAACTGGGTCTTGGCGTTGAGATGGAGATCTCTGGGAGATTTTCGCCATTTGATATTACGTGGAGCTAGGAGGTCTCTTGTGGACTAGAGTACTGAACTTGGCTCTCCCACTTCAGAGGCACAGCTTTGATGCCTGGCTGGAGCACCAAGAGCCTGTCATCCACGTGGCTCAGAATAAAAGGGAGGGAAAAAAAAGAAAGAGAGAAAGAAGAAGATAAAATAAAATAAAATAAAGTAAAATAAAATAAAGTTCTTAAAATAAAAAATAATTATTAAAAAAATTCCTTTTAAGTTATTTACAAAAGAAGAAAGAAAGGAAGAAGAGAGCAATCAAACCAGAAAAATAAAACACACCAGTGATAACAAGTGCTAAAAACTATACTTAAAAAAAACAAAACAAAAACGGACAAACAGAACCCTAGAACAAATGGTAAAAAGCAAAGTTATACAGACAGTATTACACACAGAAGCATACACATACACACTCACAAAAAGAGAAAAAGGGGGAAAATAATATGTATATATATCATTTCTCCCAAAGTCCACCTCCTCAATTTGGGCTGATTCGTTGTCTATTCATGTATTCCACAGATGCAGGGTACATCAAGTTGACTGTGGAGATTTAATTTGCTGCTCCTGAGGCTGCTGGGAGAAATTTCCCTTTCTCTTGTTTGTTCGCACAGCTCCTGGGGTTCAGTTTTAGATATGGCCCCGCCTCTGCATGTAGGTTGCCTGAGGGGGTCTGTTCTTCGCTTAGACAGGACAGGGTTAAAGGAGCAGCTGATTCAGGGGCTCTGGCTCACTCAGGCCAGGGGGGAGGGAGGGGTATGGATGCAGGGTGAGCCTGCGGCGGCAGAGGCCTGCGTGACGTTGCACCAGCCTGATGCATGCCACGCGTTCTCCCAGGGAAGTTGTCCCCGGATCACGGGACCCTGGCAGTGGCAGGCTGCACAGGCTCCCGGGAGGGGAGGATAGTGACCTGTGCTTGCACACAGGTTTCTTTCTGGCTGCAGCAGCAGCCTTAGCATCTCATGCCCGTCTCTGGGGTCCGTGCTGTTAGCTGCGGCTCATGCCCATCTCTGGAGCTCCTTTAAGCAGCGCTCTTAATCCCCTTTCCTCGAGCATCAGGAAACAAAGAAGTGAGAAAAAGTCTCTTGCCTCTTCGGCAGCTCCAGACCTTTTCCCAGACTCCCTCCCGGCCAGCCGTGGCGCACTAACCCCTTCAGGCTGTGTTCATGCAGCCAACCCCAGTCCTCTCCCTGGGATCCGACCGAAGCCCGAGCCTCAGCTCCCAGCCCCGTTCGCCCCGGCGGGTGAGCAGACAAGCCTCTCGGGCTGGTGAGTGCCGGTCGGCACCGATCCTCTGTGCGGGGATCTCTCCCCTTTGCCTTCCGCACCCCTGTGGCTGCGCTCTCCTCCACAGCTCCAAAGCTTCCCCCCTCCGCCACCTGAAGTCTCCGCCCGCGAAGGGGCTTCCTAGTGTGTGGAAACCTTTCCTCCTTCACAGCTTCCTCCCACTGGAGCATGTCCCATCCCTATTCTTTTTTGTTTTGTTTTGTTTTGTTTTTGCTTTGAGGCCTCTCACTGTCGTGGCCTCTCCCGTTGCGAAGCACAGGCTCCGGACGCGCAGGCTCAGCGGCCATGGCTCACGGGCCCAGCCGCTCCGCGGCATGTGGGATCTTCCCAGACCGGGGCACGAACCCGTGTCCCCTGCATCGGCAGGCGGACTCTCAACCACTGTGCCATCAGGGAAGCCCCCGTCCCTATTCTTTTGTCTCTGTTTTTTTCTTTCACCCTACCCAGGAAGGTGGGGATTTTCTTGCCTTTAGGGAGGTCTGAGGTCTTTTGCCAGCGTTCAGTAGGTGTTCTGTAGGAGCTGTTCCACATGTAGATGTATTTCTGATGTATTTGTGGGGAGGAAGTTAATCTCCACATGTCACTCTTCCGCCATCTTGAAGCTCCCAACCCGGGGAGAAAATTTTAATCAAAAATAAACTATACTTTGAGACTACATTGTAAAATAAATATGGGCAAACTTGTATGTTATAATACAGTTCTTTTTGTTTATATCTTGGGTTCATCTCAAGGGACTACTTAAAAAGATTGTGAGCACTTACTATCAGTATTTTCTTCCTTGATTATTGATAACACTTAGAATAATACTCCTACTGGTTCTATTTCTACAGTCAAATTGATTAAAACTCATTTATCACTAGAAAGAGACAAATATTTCAAGACATTGAACCAGGTTTTCAGCCTCTCTCCTGTCTCCTCAGTCTTAGAACACTTAGTTACCACTTCCATAAATTTGTACAATGCCTCAGAATCTTAGAGAGGATTTTATTATACTTGCTTTTCATTTTGACCCAAAACATTTATCTTTCCAGTTATTGATTTCCCAGTCCAAAGCTTAAGAGAATTCAGTTTTCCTAATCAGCAAGTCATTCTTGAAGTAAATTTTTATTTCAACAACAGGATGAAACAATCAGTATAGGGCCACATCTACTCAAATGATAGTTTATAGATCACATTTAGCATATGAGTAGAAGAATGCCAAATACATGCTGATAGAAGTTATTACATATTTCATGGGTTTTTGTTTTATATAAGAGATTTATGTATTTGAATTATGGTGACTTTGTGAAATGTGGATTTTGCCTTATTTTACCCAGTGGGGACTTACTGTATTATTTATAATATTAACCAGTTCACATGTTACTTTTATTTTCTTATAGCCAGAGATTAAGGAAATGCTATTATTCAAAAATATAGAAAAATATACTGGGGAGAGAAGAAAAGATGACGGAGTAGAAGGACCTGGAGCTCACTTCTCCCAAGAGAACACCAAAATCACAACTAACCGCTGAACAGCCATCAGTAAAAAAAAGACTGGAACCTACCAAAAAAGATATTCTACATCCAAAGACAAAGAGGAAATCACAACGAGATGGTAGGAGGGGCACACTTGTGTTATAATCCAATCCCATACCCCCAGGTGGGCGACCCACAAACTGGAGAATAATTACATCTCATTTCTCCCGTGGGAGTGAGTTCTGAGTGCCATGTCAAGCTCCCCAGCCTGGGGGTCTGGCCATCAGGAGGAAGAGCCCCGAGGGCATTCAGCTTTAAAGGCCAGTGGGTCTTGATTTCAGGAGCTCCACAGGACTGGGGGAAACAGACACTCCAACCTTGGAGGGTGCACACAAGGTCCCACACACACTGGGTCTCAGGACAAAAGAACTGACTCTATAGGAGCCTGGGCCAGACTTACCTGAAGGTCTTGGAGGGTCTCCTGGGGAGGCAGAGGGTGGCTGTGGCTCTCTCTTAGAACATAAAAGCTGGTGGCAAACATGTCCAGGAATACGCATCTGAAGGCTGACCTCTCACTTGGGACATTAGCACTAAGACCTGGCCCCACCCAACAGCCTGCAGCCTACAGTGCTGGGATGCCTCAGGCCAAACAACCAACAGGGTGGGAACACAGTCCCACCCATCAGTAGACAGACTGCCTAAAGGCTTTCTGAGACCACAGCCACCACGCTTGACACCAGAGGGCTAACTCCACCCACCAGTGGGCAGGCACTGGCCCCTCCCACCAGGAAGCCTGCACAAGCCTCTAGACCTGCCTCACCCACCAGGGGGCAGCCACCAGAAGGAAGGAAACTATGATCCTGCAACCTGCAGAACTGAGTCTGTAAACACAGGTCAGAACCTATCCTGAAACCAGCTGGTCCCTGGCCCTTGTCTGATGAGAGGGGAGTGTACTGCTGGGACACACAGGACATCCCCTACAGAGGGCCACTTCTCCAAGGTCAAGAAATGTAACTAACCTACTATGTACATAAAAATACAAATAGAAATTTAAATAAAATGAGATGGCAAAGGAATATGTTCCAGATGAAAGAATAAGATAGGACCCTAGAGTAATGGAAATAAAAACAAAAACAAACAAATGAGATCTAATTAAACTTAAAAGCTTTTGCACAGCAAAGGAAACCATAAACAGAACAAAACGCCAACCTACAGAATGGGAGAAAATATTTGCAAATGATGTGACTGACAAGGGATTAATCTCCAATGTATACATACAGCTCAATATCAAAAAAAACAAACAACCTAATCAAAAAATGGGCAGAAGATCTAAAAAGGTATTTCTCCAAAGAAGACATACAGATGGCCAAAAGGCACATGAAAAGATGTTCAACATTGTTAATTATTGGAGAAATGCAAATCAAAACTACAATGAGGTATCACCTCACACCAGTCAGAATGGCCATCATCAAAAAGTTTACAAATAACAAATGCTGGAGAGGGTGTGCAGAAAAAAGAACCCTCCTACACTGTTGGTGGGAATATAAATTGGTACAGCCACTAATGGAGAACAGTATGGAGGTTCCTTAAAAAACTAAAAATAGAGCTACCATATGATCCTGCAATCCCCCTCCTGGGTATGTATCCAGAGAAAAAAGATACATGCACCCCAGTGTTCACTGCAGCACTATTTACAATAGCCAAGACATGGAAGCAACCTAGGTGTCCATCAACAGACAAATGAATAAAGATGTGGTATATATGTATACAGTGGAATATTACCCATAAAAAAGAATGAAATGATGACATTTGCAGCAACATGTATGGACCTAGAGATTATCAAACTAAGTGAAGTAAGCCAAACAGCGAAAGACAAATATCATATGATATTGCTTATATGTGGAATCTAAAAAATGATATTTACAAACGACCTTATTTATAAAACAGAAATAGACTCACAGACATAGAAAACAAACTTATGGTTACTAAAAGGGAGGGTGGGAGAGGGATAAATTAGGAGTTTGGGATTAAAATATACACATTACTATATATAAAATAGATAACCAATAAGGATATCTACTGGATAACCAATAACCTACTGTATAGCCTGAGGAACTATACTCAATATCTTGTAATAACCTATAATGGAAGAGAACGTTAAAAAAAGAATATATATATTTATATATATATATGTATAACTTAATCACTTTACTATACACCTGAAACTAACACAGCATTGTAAATCAACTATATTTCAACAAAAATTATGAAAAAGAAACTTATCTTTTTATTGATTTTTTTTTTCTAAACAAAGTATTTTGGTAGATTCAGTAAATAAAATTGAGAGGTTTCTTACTCATCAGGAATGAAGAGATTGGAGAAGAAGCAAAATTCAAAATCATTCATTGTATGTCTGTGAAGGAAAAAACAACAACCCTCTAAAATTCCCTGTCTTTCCTTGATATTAGAGAATCAGAATTTGATAGGCCAATCTTAGCCTTTCTATGTTTCTGACAAGCAAAAATTGTAAAGATTCATCTCCGTTTTTGCATGCATCTTCCTTTGGTACAAGTCCAGCCTGCATTGAGAAACTTCTAGAGACTTGTGGGGATTATGGGGTGCCTGGCCACGCCAAGCATCTTGTCTTGTGAATGGATGAAAGTTACAACATAATTTGCCAAGGTTAGGAGTAGAGTCCATAACCTCAGAAGAAAGGGAAGCTAACAAGTTGAAGTAAGAATTAGACCTGTGACCTTAAATTCATAAAGCCCTCATTTTCTAATGGGCTGAGCAGTTCAGTCTAGGAAATATAGGATCATAGCCACAGGAAGTTGAACCAGCTTTCCTAGTTTTGATTAATTTATCTCCTTGCTTCTAGGTAAGAGAAAGTTAAGTTTTACCAGACAATTCATTATCTGCATCTTCCTTTAAACTCTCTAGGATAAGAAATTCTGAAAATTTCAGCTAGGAATCTGTTTCAATACGACTAATGAACTCTAATATCAGAATGTTTCTTTTATACAACTTACAACTCTCTTATGGCAATTAAAGTCTGTTTCCTTGTCCTATACTTAGGGAAGATGAAAGGCAGTTAGCATGCCCTCTAAAACAATTAACTCTAAGGTCATTAAACTATTCTCCCTTCTCTTAACTTCCAGTTTAAGTGATACTTTTTTAAACCTTTCCTACATCATTTTAATTTTTTAATTAATTGATTTTTATTTCTTAGAGCAGTTTAGATTTATAGAAGACAATGAAACAGAAAGTACAGAGGGTTCCTATCATCAATTTATTTTTATTTAACTAGGTAGTAAAAACTGTACTCTTTTTGAAAATGTTGTCACTAAATAATTACTTTGAGTCCAACAATCAAGCCATATGTACTGAAACTGTGTAAATGTTACAAAAACATAAAAAGATGCTAGAAAAATGGGATGGGCATGTTTGAATAGTAGTATATAACTAACTTGTTCTAGCTGACAACATTAAAGTCTATAAAGGTACAGCTAAAGGTTAGAAGAGACTTAATGGCTGCACTAAGTTTTCAGAAAGATGTAATTATCCATCTCTGTGTACAGCTGAAGGAAAATAAATTATCTATACCTACTCTTATACATATTTCATAGAAAGAGTGGGACTGTAGATATAATTTCTAATCTACTCTTAAATATTAAGACAGATATTGGAAGGAAAAAGTAGTTGTCAAATAAAAGTATTCCATTAGGATATGTATTTTTATGATTATGAGCTTTTTCAGCATACATTTACATTTAATTATTTGTATGCTGTGGAATGTATTCCTCTTTCCTATAAAGTAAATGCTTAGTAGAATTTATATAAATTCTAGCTCTATTATACATTTTTGATGGTGACTGATTTGCATTATTCAACTTGGATGATTTTATCTGGCACAACTGGCCAATTTCTAAATAGCATCTAGAAGTCATCATCTGAGGTAGATTGTATAGGTAAATTTTATAAATCCTTAGAGAATTTGTGGAAGAAATAAAGAAGGAAAACCTCATATTTCTTATTTTAAGACTTCTAGCTTGAATTTCTATTCTGAGACACCCTTCCTAAACATTGTTTTGGTGGTGGTGTGAATTAGATAGGGAACTTGTGCATTTGAAACAGAAATCAGATAGTTTTTCAGACATTCTACATGGAAGCCAATTATTCATTCATTTACCAAACTTTATTATCCACCATAAGCCAGATACAGAGAAAGCCCAAGGGATACAATGAAGAATAGGACATAGACCTGTTCTCAAAAGTGTACATTCTCTTCAGGAGTGTGTCTAAAAACAAATGAAAGAACAAAGTCAAATATAATTTAGCATTTTAATTATTTGGCTTTGGAATTCTTTTTCCATGAAATGAAGATGAGGGAAGTCAGAAATAATAATTCACTCTTATGAAGGCAGTTTTGTGCTGCTTTAAGACCCCTGGATTGGGGGTGATAAGGAAAAGCCTTTCCAACATGGCAAGATGGAAAGATGGAAAGAGCACTGAGGGATGAGGGAAAGGATCTGATATTAGTCCCAGTTGTGCCCCTTGGCAATCATGTGAGTTTGGGAAGACACTATTTGATTTCTGTGGTTCAGTTTCCTCATCTTTCTTTAATGCCCGCTCTATAGAGGTACACAATCCTTATCTGGGTTGGTACTGGCTACTTGGACTGGGTGGTGGAGGGTGCACTGTGGGTGGCTGTTCTTCCTATTTTTTGTTTTTGCTTTCTCTCAATAAAATTTTATGAATTTTAAACTGTTTTAATCTGTCACAGAGAAACAGAGGTATGCCTATGCTTCCCAATTTATGTAGCTGATTTAAGGTATTTAATACTAACTAAAAGCATTACATTTCCAACAATAACCGCTTTCCTCTCTCAGGGATTCTGAGTTGGGACTTGACAACCTGAATGTCCTCTACCTTGTTTCCAGTGCAACGCTAATACTGCTCCATCTATGTCAAAGGGACCGTAGGAAAAAAGCAATGAAGTAATGTCTATCAAGGTGCCCTGCAAACTAAAAACAGCTAGGTGAATTAAAGTTTGCTCTTATTGTTAAAATAGTTTTAATACATGTCCACTAAAATGAGTGTTTATGTATTTGTTTTCTCAAAGTCAATTTAAAATCCACTTTCATTGAAGAAAGGGGAAATAATGAAGGAGAGCTTTTCCAAATCTAGAAAGGCAGTCTAGTTTTAAGAATGGTGGTTCATTGTTCAGTGGGTATAGACTTTCAATTTTACAAGATGAAAATTTCTAGAGAGTTGCTGCACAACAATGTGAATATAGTAACAATAAGCTGTACATTTAAAAATGGCTAAGATGGTACATTTTATGTTTCATTAACCACAATTAAATAAATAAAAGGCAGCTCAATGATTAACTGCATCAGAGCTATGACTCCAGTAGCCTTGAAGACCTCAAAATTAAATTTCTAAATCAGTGAAAAGCCAGGTATGGCAACTGAATGACAATTTTCAAATAAATATCAT
This sequence comes from Lipotes vexillifer, assembly GCF_000442215.2. Taxonomy (NCBI): domain Eukaryota; kingdom Metazoa; phylum Chordata; class Mammalia; order Artiodactyla; family Lipotidae; genus Lipotes; species Lipotes vexillifer. The sequence goes on from NW_006783890.1 coordinate 1,168,233, forward strand.
CTACTCTTAAGAAATGTTAGCGGCAGATATGTTTATTGTTAGGAACAAAAATATTTATATCATGGAAGGTAGTCATTTAAAATGCATATTAGCCTCATGAGTTAAGTTTTTGTAAGTCAAGCACATAAAGTGATGAATTTTGTGGGAATAGGAAACTAGATAGCACATGAAATTCTAAACTATCCAAATGCCCTAGTATTTATAATTTATATCTATATTTATAATTAATTTATATTAAATTCAAATAAAATTTATTTATAATTTAATTTATGCAATATTCATTTAATAGTGCCTTGTTATATCAACTATAATGTTAATTTAATAAAATATCTTTACCATATATTGAATTAATTTTCCTGATTAAAATGCAATTACAATTTTGCCACCTGAACTTGGCACCATTACTGATGGAACACATTAACAGCGGGAAATCTAATTTTTTCGCCATTGAAAAGGTAACATTAGGATTGTTTGTAATGATATAAAATAATTTTCAAGATTATCCTGAGCATAAAAATAACTCCTGAATAAAAGACAGCTTGATTTCAAATGATTGACAAGATTAGAGGGGTAAATTCCATGGAAATTGGACAGTATGAAATGAACAGTGGTGAAAGAGTGATAACTCAAGACGATGGAAAGTTAGACATAAAATATCTTATTATTGGGCTTCCCTGGTTGCACAGTGGTTTGAGAGTCCGCCTGCCGATGCAGGGGACACGGATTCGTGTCCCGGTCTGGGAGGATCCCACATGCCACGGAGCGGCTGGGCCCGTGAGCCATGGCCGCTGAGCCTGCGCGTCCGGAGCCTGTGCTCCGCAACGGGAGAGGCCACAGCAGTTAGAGGCCCGCGTACCGCAAACAAAAAAAAAAAAAAAAAAAAAAAAAAAAATCTTATTATCATATCTATTCAGAATATACAGTTCTAACATTGATGACTTGAATTTGAGGTAACTTTCAAAAAGCTAGAAATAGTATATTTGAGTTTGGTAACCCATATGGAAATGCTGCATTTTCTGCAACAGAAACAAATTGTATGATTAACTAAATTAAAGGTTGTTAATACAATAAGAAATGTATTTTGTGTTAATGACAATCTAAATTACAATAGTTTATGCAACATGAGATCTTGTTCCTAATTCAAATATTTGTTTTAGAATATGACATAATGCTCTAATCTCTAAATCTATAGCAACAAGCTTGTAAATTTAGAAGAATGATAGTATAGTTTCTAAAATGTGAAAAACAGCAATTAAAAGCACTGAAACTGTTAGTTTTAATCTTCATGTACAGAAGCAGTCATGTTCAATTTCTTCTACATGTTCTTTCAAAAACATACTTTCATACTTTTACACTATACTTTTTGATCCCAAATGATTTTTATAAGGAAAATTAGATGAAGTAAAGATAATATTACTCCCAGGAAGGGATTTATAAAATTATAGAAATGAAATTATATTATGCACACTACTATTTAATTTAGTAAGTGACAAAAGTTGAATCAACAAAATATTGGTCCCTAGATTATTAGTGCATTTTAAAATGATATAAGAGATGAACCTATTTCCAGGGCAGGAAAAGAGATGCAGACGTAGAGAAGAGACATGTGGACACAGTGGAGGAAGGGGAGGGTGGGACAAACTGGGAGATTAGGAAAGACATATATACACTACCATGTGTAAAATAGATAGCTAGTGGGAACCTGCTATAAAGCACAGGAAGCTCAGTTTGGTGCTCTGTGATGGCCTAGATGGGTGGGATCGGGGGCTGGGAGGAAAGTCCAAGAGGGAGGGGATATATGTATACATATAGCTGCTTCACTTCATTGTACAGCAGAAACTAACACAACATTGTAAAGCAATTATACTCCAATAAAAAAAATTTTTTAAAAGGGATAAGCACAATTTGCAATTTATTTTTCCCATTTTCCAGGAGGATTATAAGTATATTTAAATACATGTATTATTAACATTTTAAAGGAAACTCATAGTTCTCAGAAATCTAGTAATGAATTACAATTCATTAATTCTAGAATTAATTCTGAAAACTTGTCATAAATACCATCTTATAAAAACATTCTCCTTGAGAGTAGATCATTAATGATTACATGATGCTATTTATCTTATGAATAAAATACTAACAACAACTAATGAATTAAAACCTGTGTTTTTTAATATTTGATAGCCAGCTCATCAAACACTATTAACTCAAAAATGTTGCAGGTCTATTAGGAACATATGTCAGAATGCTGTTAGGAAGTGCATTCTTTATCTTTAGAAATATTTCCTCATATCAAAACAGACCATGCATCCAGAGCATAAAGAGAAAAGTAACAATATGGTTGCAAGTGATAAAATTGTTCTTCCCTTTTTGCTGACCACATAGGGACTCACAATACTCTATCTCCTGATTTTTGTGAAAAAAATATCCTGGTTCTTAAAATAAGGTTCCACCTGTCCTTTCACGATGAGGCTCAAGGATCAGAAGTACACATTATGGATATGGAAAGAAGGGGTCACACTGAGGAGAATAAGTTCCTGGAATAAAATTGGGGGAAATGCGAGGCAGAGAATTCAAAAGAGACATCATGCTGTTTTTCTAAGGAAAATGGCATATAAGCTCTTTCTCACTCTCAGCTTAGCCATAAACCTTATGTTATTTCTCATCCCACAGTCACTATCAGGATGCAGGATATGTTCAAGGGACTCATTTGAATCCAGAGAATGCCTAAAACTTCATAATCTAAAAATCTCTATGCACCTTATTTGGCGACTCACGATGATAACTGCTGGGCAATAAAGATATAGGAGGTGAATTCAAAAATTGTGCCTTTGAAGACTATTCATATTCAGTTTCCTTTTACTAGTGCTTCATTATAACTACCTACACACTTAATGTAATTTTTATTGTACTCAACTTCAACACCTTAAACTGTATCTCTCATCCTGCTTGGCACCCAGGAAATACATGCTTGCTAGATATAGCTATTATTGTTACTGAACTTGAATTACAAGTATTAATTGATCAGAGTTAATAGGGCAACTGACGGGAATTATTTGTGCAACAATATGGTCTGGCAGATGGTTAGACTCTAGTTATCAAAGTCATAAGTGAAATATGTATAGTTACTCTCCTATCATATTCCTTTAATAGAAAATGAAGAATTTACTGTACATTTTGTTCTTCAGAATAACAAACAATTCCCACTCCACTTCACTCTACACATTGTATTTCTATGTCCTTAAAATTACTTCAAAATTGAAAAGCTAAAAAAGAGACAAATAAAAATTCTAATTGCATTAGCAGTTGTAGAACATAATGACAAATTTGGGTATATACTGTGGTGCTGTGGTAGCTATAATACATAAAACAAATACAAAATTTAATTGCACTGTTAGAAATAAATGTTATTGCTATGATCAAAAGAAAACTAAATGAAACCTAAATGGTTTGAACATTGGAAGTTGTATTACTTTTTTGTTTTTGTTTTTTTCTTTTTTTTTTTTTGCGGTATGCGGGCCTCTCACTGCTGTGGCCTCTCCCGTTGCGGAGCACAGGCTCCGGACGTGCAGGCTCCGGACGCCCAGGCCTAGCGGCCATGGTTCACGGGCCCAGCCGCTCCGCGGCATGTGGGATCTTCCCGGACCGGGGCACGAACCCGTGTCCCCTGAATCGGCAGGCGGACTCCCAAACACTGCGCCACCAGGGAAGCCCTGAAAGTTGTATTACTTTGAATAGGCATGAGGATGAAAGAAAAATAAATTCTTAGTAATTGTTGAAAACTTGGGCGACCATAGACCACTCCTCTGTCCCACTAGTGGTAAAATCTTCAATGACAAAAAAGGGGAGATAGAAGCACCTTTTTCAATTATATTTCACACATGTGTATTGAGCAGGGGATCATTCTATTCAGGGGGCAGGGAGGGATCTTTCGAGCTTTAGGTATTTAGTATAAAACATCTCAATGCTCAAGTATAGTCCAATATTTATCTGAAAAAAAGTAGGGTGTAATACCTATTTGACGCATATTCATTTGAGAAAAGTATAATGCAATATTTATTTGGAAAAATATTTTTAAATCAGAGAAATATTAAGTTTGGACTTTAATAAAATCCATGTATATTTTATTCTAGTTGTAGAAATTTGCTTTTGTCAAATGTTCTATTGAACTCTTAGCTTGCTACCAATTAAAACCATTTAAATCAATACTACATAAACATTCAGGTATAGCCTTTTTACTAATATCACAAAATCTAGGTATACATTAATATAGTAATCGACTAGTGGCACTTAAACACAAAATAAATTGGTTTCTAAATTACTCAGTAGGATCATTAGTGGAAAGAATTTTTCATAAGTTTAGGACTGTGACCTAAATATTTCTGAAAACTGGTTCTGGGTCATTAGTTGGCTCTTTTCTTCCTTTGGCATGTTAAAGATAGCAACCAATAAAAAATAAATTAATTAAAAAACTGTCTTTGGGTGTGTACGTGTTTGAGAGTGAGAGATGGGTGGGGGGTATACTCTGCAGTAGTAGAGTCAGGCAAGTCTGAGGTGAAATCCTGATTCTGGCATTTATCTTCCATGAGGCCTGCGAACAGCACTTGATGTCTTGGAGGCTTGATTTTATTTGCAGTATTTCTGTGAGATTAAATGGAATATTAGGAGAGAAAGCATCTAGGGCAGTGCATGGCACAAAAGAGGAAGAGATTCTGAATAAATATCATTCTTTTTTCCTAATTCTCGTTGTGTATATTTTGCAGTCAGGTTGATGCCTGTAATGATGTGGTTTTTTGCTACGTCCCTACAAACAGGAATGACGATAGATGAATCCTGGCTGAGAACCACTTTGCTCTTTTTTACTCCTTGATTTCTTTTTTTCCAATGTGCTTAGCCTGACAAAGGGTAGAAGGAGTGTGTGAGTGTGTGTGTGTGTGTGTGTGTGTGTGTGTATGTGAGTGTCTTTGTGTATGTGTGCAATGAAAATGATAAAATCTTTTGCCTTATTCATGATCACAATGCTTTGTTCAATGAAGGTTTTTTGAAAAAAATAATGAATGTGTGAAATATGTAAAATACTTCATACTTTTTGGCAATTATAGCTGACATCATTTCCACATTTTCATGCATAGAAGTGAGGATTTGTGGTGAGAAGGATGGAGATGAGGAGATAATTATCTAAATAATTTTTGTACTTTCATTGAAATTATCATCCACTTTTCTACAAATAATTATTACTCCCAATTTGCAGATAAGAACTCTGAGGCTCAGAGAACTGAAGTGAATTTTCATGGTTTACACAAAGCTAAGTGTTTAAGTATGGATCTGGATGCTGAACCCAAGTTTTCAGTCTCTTAGTCTTTCCAAAATATCTCCCGTGACCCTTTGTGATATGTTTTCTATGGCAGTCCAACTGTACACCTTGGAAGAAATAAACAATACATCAAATACCCTGGTTTTCTTGATTTTAATTTTAATTCTCCCTTTTATTTATATTTATCTATTTTACCTATCTATCTATCTATCTATGATTTATTTTTACTGAGAATTAGGGTGCACATATGAAAGACTATATAGATGAGTGAATTACTGGAAAGCAAACACTTGTGTAACTGCCATCCACGTCAAGAAAGAAAACAATGCCAGAACCCCAGAAGTGCTCCCCTTTATGCCACTTCCTGTTTCCAACCCTTGCTCTCCCTCTTGAAGGTAAACTCTGTGCTAACATTTATGGTTATCCTTCCCTTGTCTTGCTGTGGAGTTCTGTACAGTATGCACCCTTAAATAACAGAATAGTTTTGCTTGATTCTGAACTTTTTATAAAAAGAATCATAGATTATGTATTCTTCTTGCCTGATTTCTTTCACTCAACATTATGTTTTGCTCTGTGCTCATTCATTTTCATGATAGCATGTATTCATTTCAAGGATATATTACATTTTATTTATCCATTCTACTACTGATTGATGTTTGGGATGTTTTCTTACTCCTCTTCTTAACTAATGGTCTTAGCTTCTTATAATATCCATTCAATAAAGAAAAATATAACACTTCAGAATTTAGTGATGCTATATTTGAAGTGATCCTTGTAAATTACCAAAGCGGGAAAAGCAGGATAATCCTAAAAAGAAGTCACTGAATACACATTAAACTTCATTTGTTAATGTACATTTATATACATATATATAAATGGCATATGTTTTATATATATATATATATATATATATATATGACACTAGTGATATTTAAGGAAGTTTAAGATGGTTATTGTTCAAATCTGCATTTAGCACTTTTAGAATAGATTGAGCAAAATGCAATATAATCAGAAACACCTCCTTCCCCCAATTCAGTTGTCACTGGTGATTTAGGTAGTATTTGAGTGCATCCTTCTAATTTACATTTCTCAATATAAAGATTTAAAATATTCTCAAATATTCTTCCATAGTTATCAACTCCTTGACTAACTGGACTTTCCACAACCACTGAAAACTCTAAATCAAACTCACCGCTAATGTTGAGTTATCAAAAGAGAATGTTAAACAGGAAAACAAAAATAATAAGAGTAAACCTTATTTCAATTTTGGATAATATAGTGAAATATTCCATACAATTTAGAATATCATCAAGAAATCATCTTAAATTTCATTCTGATTCACTGAAAAAATAAAAAACCTGTTGAATTCTTTTTTTTTTTAATTCCTAACTTTTAATTTAGCAATCAAAATACATAAGCACATTATCACACTTTCTGAAAAAAATTAGATAATAGTTCCTGATGAAACCTGACAATATGTTTAAGGAAAAGGTAATGTCTCTGGAATCTCAAAATGTGTGTGGTTTACTTTGCTAAGTGTCTCTCCCCTCTTTCTCAGCCTCAATACCACCCTTCTTCCTTTTGGGGCTCAATATTTTATTAATACCTTCTAGCTACATGAGCTTCCCTAGCATAAATAACGGAGTTTTATAAATTTTAATAGAATAAATCATAATTAAATAGAATCAATAGTTCTATTTAAATAAGAATTTCAAAATTGTAAACAGAAGAATACTATGACTTCTTATATTTATGAGTACTGTTATATAATCCTTGTAAACTTAAAAACAAGGATAGCATCTATTTGACATCTTTTACAAATATATATTAGTTTTGCCTTGTTTTAAATCATGGGTTTCCTTAGTCCATTATGAAGTTTAATAAATAATGTGACTTCATATCTAAGATATTTCTTTAAGAAATCACATGCCATAACACACTGTTGTATTTAAAACATCCACTTGGTAAAGTTGATCTTGATAACTTTAATCTCTATTCTATATTGATTTGTCTACTTTTTCATTATAGGCCAGAAATATATTTGGACTATATTTGAAAAATATTTGTCAATAAATAACATAGACTATCTCAAGCTCTGACCTAGTTCTGCACTCATTTTATTTGTTTCCATTGAACACAGGTCTTATGACGTGGCTGGCTGTTCCAACCCTGTCTAGCTCCAATGAGTTAGGAAATCAAGAATTATTACAACATTGAAAACTGTAATAGGCTGAGGTGGGCTGGAGCTAGTCAATCAAAGAAGACACTCAAACTCCTTGGCTACACTTCCAGTTAAGACCTCTTGAATGAATGGAGTTTTTCTCCATTCATAACTCTCTCTCCCAATGGCATTGATATCCAGAATGGTAGAGAGAAGGTTTGGGTCTGCTTAACATGCCTTTCTTTCAAAATATTCTATTAAAAGTGGACCCACAACAACAAGTGTCAAATCTGCTATTTCTGAAATTTCTGCTCAATGCCTTCCCATTTGACATCTCCACAACAGTGGCCTCCCCCTTCGATATCAGATACCAAATTAGATTTGAGCTGTATTTTCCTGCCTCTTTTTGGATCTAGTCTCAGAATCTTGGTGTCCTCTGGAGACTCTCTGTTGTACATTTCATGCCTACTGTACCAGCATGTACATAGAGGTGTATTTTAATTCCCTGCTGGGAGCAAACTACCAAATTTATAAATACCAATTATTTATGAACTGATTTTTAAACTATCATATTTCTCCCTGAGATAAACTGTTGTTTTCAACACATAAAAGTTTAATACAATAAATATTTAATATCACTGACACATTTATTTATATCTCATCTCATTGCAAGAAAGAATTTGAGGCACAGTCAGTCAGAATTGCACCTAACATTGACATTACTTGACTAATAGTGAAATTAGTATCCTTATACATTCTACAACTCAGTATTTTTGTGGGCTAACAAAGGGTTAGGAACATCTCTTTTCTCTTGTCATGTTTCTTGGTCTATTAGCTACATATTTTGGTTAATGTAGAAATTAGTTAGATGATATAAACATCAATATTATCTAGAATCAGGTAGCACTAATGCAAGACAATATAATTTAATACAGAAAATACTCTAATCACCATGGGTTCACTGTCATAGAACAACTGCAATGGAAAGGCTGTTGCATATTAAATCTTTATTTTTATTGTGTAACTTCCGGAAAATTTAGGAGAATCATTCTGATTTAGTTATTTTTCACTCTAGCTGCTCCAGTATTTCAGGTGTTTCCTATTTTTCTACTTTCATCACGTAAAATGTTGGAAGGTAAGAGAAAACTCATTATCAGTTTTATTCAGCAAAACTGGAATAGTTCAGTATTACTGTGCTGAACTTAGCTGATACTTCTATGAAAATAAACTATATTAACAGTATAAGAACCCTCAGTAGATCAGAGGCTACATAGATTATAGATCTTTCATTATAATTCATTTTATAACATGTTCAATGCTGTCTCCCACTTTTGCACTGACTATGTAAATATTTTCTGATGGCATCAAGTCACCTTTTATATCTGATTCCCCCAAAATATGAAATAATCATTGAACTATGATTTTTGTTTTTAGTATTCTAAATTATAGTGTTTTTTAAGCAGAATGAGTGTATGCTTAATTTTTATACTGTAAAATATTTAAAATTATATTCCAATGAAGAAACTCAGTTCAAAACTTTTCTCTGGATTTTAAATGTATCTTTGGACAATGATCCTTCAGAATAATGACATTTGAAAGTGTATGCACTCTTCTTTAGATAAAAATTTTCAAGAGAGTAAGGATTCATGCCCAGTCATTCTTTCTCATGTTGTTAGCTATTTTATGGGCTAAGATATTTTTCCTCTCCTCTAAGATTCTATAATATTCCAGGAAGTGGTCTTTGAATCACTTGCCAGCCCTTCTCTCAAACTAAGAACCAGAAGTGTTTTTCCTATGTGTTCATCATGGCATGCTTTAATACAATACAAATATATTTTGTTCTATATTGAAATTACCCATTTTGGGGAATCTGTTTCTCCCAGTAGACTCCAAGATCTCTGAGAGTAAGGACTGTGTCTTGCTTATGGTTGTATCTTCCATGATGAACACAGCTACTGATATATGATTTGTTAGAAGAATGAAAGAGTG